>NC_044054.1:23485800-23745800 GCF_902167405.1 Gadus morhua | reverse complement strand
GTTATTAACGGCGTTAACGCAAACCAAATTTAACGGCGTTAAAAAAATTATCGCGCGATTAACGCAATTATTTTATAAAAAAAAAAAAAAAAAACTTTTTTTTTTTTTTTTTCTTTGGCTCAAAACAAAGAAGCAGTAGCCTGACTGCTATGTTCAAATGACATTTGTTCAAAGCAGTCGTTTAATTGCACTATAGGCTCTTTTTTTGTATCGTCCTGTTTTGATCAGTCTATATGCCAATGTTGTTATCAATAAAAAATCATTTGAACAAGGCAAGCCGATGCACTTCACCATGTTGATAAGAGAATTAAAATGACAAGAATTATGGGACAAAAAAATCAAGGGATATTTAGCATAGAAAAATAATTTGCGATTAATCGCGATTAATTAGAGTTAACTATGGCATTAATGCGATTAATCACGATTAAATATTTTAATCGCTTGACAGCTCTAATATATATATACACATATATATATATATACACACACATATATATATATATATATATACACATATATATATATATACACATATATATATATATATATATATATATATATATATATATGCACATATATATATATGCACATATATATATATATATGCACATATATATATATATATATATATATATATATATATATATATATATATATATATATATATATATATATATATATATATATATATATATATATATATATATATGTATATATATTAGAGCTGTCAGTTAAACGCGTTATTAACGGCGTTAACGCAAACCAAATTTAACGGCGTTAAATTTTTTATCGCACGATTAACGCAATTATTTTATAAAAAAAAAATATTTTTTTTTTTTTTTTTTTTTTTTTTCTTTGGCTCAAAACAAAGAAGCAGTAGCCTGACTGCTATGTTCAAATGACATTTGTTCAAAGCAGTCGTTTAATTGCACTATAGGCTCTTTTTTTGTATCGTCCTGTTTTGATCAGTCTATATGCCAATGTTGTTATCATTAAAAATCATTTGCACAAGGCAAGCCGATGCACTTCACCATGTTGATAAGAGAATTAAAATGAGAAGAATTATGGGACAAAAAAATCAAGGGATATTTAGCATAGAAAAATAATTTGCGATTAATCGCGATTAATTAGAGTTAACTATGACATTAATGCGATTAATCACGATTAAATATTTTAATCGCTTGACAGCTCTAATATATATATATATGTGTATATATATATATATGTGCATATATATATATGTGCATATATATATATATATATATATATATACATATATATATATATATATATATATATATATATATATATATATATATATATATATATATATATATATACATATACATATATATATATATATATGCACATATATATATATATATATATATATATGCACATATATATATATATATATATATATATATATATATATATATATATATATATATATATATATATGTATATATATATTTATATATATATATGTATATTAGAGCTGTCAAGCGATTAAAATATTTAATCGTGATTAATCGCATTAATGTCATAGTTAACTCTAATTAATCGCGATTAATCGCAAATTATTTTTCTATGCTAAATATCCCTTGATTTTTTTGTCCCATAATTCTTCTCATTTTAATTCTCTTATCAACATGGTGAAGTGCATCGGCTTGCCTTGTGCAAATGATTTTTTATTGATAACAACATTGGCATATACACTGATCAAAACAGGACGATACAAAAAAAGAGCCTATAGTGCAATTAAACGACTGCTTTGAACAAATGTCATTTGAACATAGCAGTCAGGCTACTGCTTCTTTGTTTTGAGCCAAAGAAAAAAAAAAAGTTTTTTTTTTTTTTTATATAAAATAATTGCGTTAAACGCGCGATAAAAAATTTAAGTTTTTTTGGTTTGCGTTAACGCCGTTAATAATGCGTTTAACTGACAGCTCTAATGTATATATATATATACATGCACATATATATATATATATACACACACATATATCATAAGGACTAGTAGTACAAGATGTAGTATTTCCCCAGCAATAAAAACGTGTTTCCACCTAGTAAAGCATCTTAAAATGTAAAATTTCAACATTTGAAATAGATTTAGGCAATTGGAATTTAGGTCACTTAAAATGAATGACAAAGGCTCTAACAGGCAGAGGAATTACATTTTTGGGATAGGGTTATGATGCATGCATTATACACATATTCATTTTATATAAAAGGTTATCAAAAGGTTTCAAATGGGACTTGTAACCTTGTCACGCGTCCCATAAGAGCCATCTTTACCTGTATATTTAAGAAGATTTTCCTACCAAGGATATAAGCTGGCCCCATAGGCCTACTATAACTGTCACTGAATGGGAATCAAACTACCAACCTTTCTCCTGGGAGTCAACTATAGAAGAGACTTTTATCTTAAATTTCAATAAAGGAGGAAAAAGCACAAAAAATATAACATTGTGCTTTTATACACAATTATAATACTATTCAGTCTATGCTGCTGCCCTGTCAGGCTTGAACCTAGAAACATATCAAGGTTGGCTTTTGTCTTTTCAGACTAGGCCTATGATTGAAGTATATTTCCCCACAAATATCTTAACATATAACAAGAATAGCAACACTTCCGTACGCTTACAAACTATCTCAAGCGGTGAGTCCTGCCTTGAAGAGGACACACCCTCGTGGGTCCAACGACGTCACATGGTTTTGGACCAGCGAGCCAGCAGCAGAGAACAGCAGCTTGATGCTTCTGTAAACACAGGTAGGCTATAGATTACAAAGTGTATAGCTTAGAAACTTTTAACAGCAAAGAATCCATTTTTCAAACTCGTTCGAAATACGTCAAACCAACTCCAGAATGAGACTTTCGGTACCATGGACAGCTCTTGTTTTCCTCCTCGTTCAGGGCGTCCTACCAGCTTCTCCAGGTACGATAACCAAACCAACACTGGGGTTGCGATGCATTTCCAATACTTTTAAACCTTCATGCATGCCAAATACATCCCCTCTACTACTTTCCAATAGTTAAAAAGATTGGCAACAGCATGGGACGATTTGCCAATGCCACCTTGGTGCGTCTGTCCGAGTTCCTGAGCGCTGGGTACAAGAAAGGGGTTCGACCCGTGAAGGACTGGCGCGACTCCACCTCGGTGGCGATCGACCTCATGATTTACTCCATTCTCAACGTGGTAAGTTTTTATCACTTCAATGCTGTCAATGTTACGATTATTGCACGCTACATAAGTTAGGACACGCATACCCGTAAACCCAAACACGTTGGGACCGATGTCGATAACGTGTTTAGCTCTGATGGATTAACACACAAACACGTTGTAGGAACTTTTATGTCTCATTTTGGTTTTTCGACCCCGTTATTTTAGGATGAAAAGAACCAGGTGTTGACAACGTACATCTGGTACAGGCAGGTAAGTCATTGAAAACAATTCCGGAATACCAATTAAAAAATGTCCAAGCAATAATGAAATCACATTGCAAAACAAAGTATGTATTTTCATTCCATACGACTACATACTTATTTGTTGTGTTGCATACATTAGGCATGGACTGATGAATTCATGGTCTGGAACCCAGAGGACTTTGATGAGGTGAAACAAGTCTCTATTCCAACTGCCAATGTGTGGGTGCCGGACATACTGATCAACGAGTTGTAAGTATCCTGTGGAGAAGTTTAGGGCCAAATATAGACCATCTCGTTACAGTACCAGGTGTATACTAGTGTAGGTAAATAGATGAGGGAGTACAACACGTTTATTTATAGTATTGCATGTGTCAGATAAGAAACAGACTGCTCTGTGTCAAATTACTGTGGATAACAGTAACATACTAACATATGTATATTATAACAATTAGAACTACATATATTTACAGTATAAAATAACAGCTGACTATTTGTACAAACTGTTGAAATGCTGTAAATCAAATAATAGATCAATTGTGGGTGCAGAATGTCTTTTTGAATAATATTTCATGGGAATATTCAAACACAGATTGAAGGGTACAGCCAGTAAAATGTCCCACCATGTTGTAATTAGTCACCTGAATGTCCTTTACACTCTGAGAAATCTCTTTGCGTGTGTCGGCCTCCCTCTCTCTCCTCAGCGTAGACGTGGGCAAGTCCCCGGATATTCCCTACGTCTACGTGACCCACGAGGGCCTGGTGAGCAACTACAAGCCCATCCAGGTGGTCACCGCCTGCACCCTCAACATCTACAACTTCCCCTTCGACGTCCAGAACTGCAGCCTGACCTTCCAGAGCTGGCTCCATACCAGTACGCTCATTACCACTTTCGTTCCATTTTGATTGTGTTGAAGAGTATTTTTTCTATCAATCCACCTATTTACCATAGAGTGAATACCATGAAGTCCCTGGAACAAAATATAAAACTATAATAAATTGTAAAAAATCTTTGTGAAATCCCCCAAAAAACAGAATTTCTCTTGTAATCTAGGCGTATAAATAATTACAGCAGGAGATGTTCAATTATATAGATGTCCCAAATGAAGTCCAATATGGATATTTTTTTAGATTAGGGAGTTCCTAACCTTATTGGACTGGACAAACCCTGTTATGTCAAACCCTGTGGATTTCTCTGTTCCACACAAACGTTTGAGATCTGAGGTTGAAAGAACCTCTTTCAGGACGGCTCCCGGGCAGCAGCGCATGTTGTGATCAGCATGCACGCACATGCACATTCATCCATCTGGGCCGTTGTTTTGAAGTTTATTTGAATCTGGACACATATCATGTATTTTGATCAGTGAAATAAGAATGGGGGGGGGGGATATCCAAAAGAAGACACAAGGGGAATACTGATGTTCAAAGATGTTCAAAATACACAAAACTCTTTTGTGTAGGTTTACAAATTGTCACAAATGTTTTGCACAGGAATATTGTAACCATTATGATAATTCCTTAGTTTCTATTTGTTCCCATATGATAGTGAGGTCTGCTGCCCACACATAGCTCTGTTGAGACGCCTCTCTCTGTAAAAGAGGAGAATCAGAACGCCAATCTACTCTGTCTGTGAAGTCAGATGAAAGAAACAACAACGGTTTGATGTTTTCTCGTAGATCATTCCAAAAGAAAGTCACGTTTCGCTTGACTTATGCTATGTCAGCATTGCTATGTTGTCAAGGTTACATGTTGTCAATCTGATTATGCCTGGTGTGCTTTTAAAATTGGGTTTAAATGTCATCACATTTTTGCCTACCTACAGATATATCCAAGTATTTTACTGGACCCATCCATCTGCCTCAATATATACATATTCTGTGTCTTGTACGAGGGGTTTCAAAATATAAAAACAATTTGTCAAAAAATCAATACTCGATTTCAGGCCTAAAAATAGGGAAAAGTGTTATGAGTTCAGAGGGAAAAAAAATTCTTTACAAAATAAAGTCAAGGCAACAAATTCATACAACCAACCACATTTTTTTAAGCGTTTCATAAATTACAGTTTTGATTAGCAATAGAGAAAAAAAAAAAAAACAGTATTTTTTCCTAACAAACTGGCTTGATTATAAACGTCATTAACTCTGCCTATTGCTCTCTCACTATTGGCCTTATTCATAGTAGCCAGTTGGTTTCAGAAACCGTCTAGAATCTTTCGGGAAACCATGGAAACTCAATCAAAATGCATCTAAATGCTGCCTGGGGAAATGGAACGCAGAACTAAAAACAATGCATCAATTAGTTCATGGTTCACCCAAAAGATTCAAGAAGGTTTCTCCAACCAATTAACCAACATGGCTATCGGTGAATAAGGTAGGTTGCTTCGCTGTCTGGTCGCTTGTGCCTCCCAACTGCAGTCAAAGACATCAACATCACACTAATGCGGAGCCCCCAGGAGCTGAAGGAAGACCACAGCCTGTTCATGAACCAGGGCGAGTGGGAGCTGCTCCACGTGCTGTCCGCTTACAAGTCCTTCAGCCTGGACAACGACGACTACTACGCCGAGATGAAGTTCCACGTGAGCTCTTTGATAATCAATTTATTTTATTCAACCTATTCCCCTGATTTCGTTGCAGAAAGACGGAGCATAGCGACGCCAAAGCTAAAAAAGTGTGCCACTTTTTGAGAAAATCTGCGCCGTTGTTTTGAAGTTTATTTCAAAACAACGGTAGGTGCTAAGGCAAAAAAAAGGGTGCCACTTTTTGAGACAAATCTCAAGTGACATGCTTTCTTTTACATCTAATGCTAAAAAAACAGAACTCAAATCTTCTAAACGTTCTTTTAAAACACAAAAAAGTAAATGCTATGGCACGTGTTTAACTTCAGAAGGGCAAATTCACTCCATATTGACCTCCCTCCATTTATCGTATGATTTTAAACCCTTTAAATACACAACCCTTGCCTCCCCTGGTCAGGTGGTGATCCGGAGGCGGCCGCTCTTTTACACGGTGAACCTGCTGCTGCCCAGCATCTTCCTGATGGTGATGGACATCGTGGGCTTCTACCTGCCCCCCGACAGCGGGGAGAGGGTCTCCTTTAAGGTGACGCTGCTGCTGGGCTACTCCGTCTTCCTCATCATCGTGTCTGACACGCTGCCCGCCACCGCCATCGGAACCCCCCTCATAGGTACGTGGAAGTTAAGCCGTTAACGTCACATAACGCTTAGAATGATGTTCGTTGTTTTCCAACAACGGGACAGCCGTTTATGCTGCTTGTACCAGTTACCAACAATGATACAATATTAGTTTTTAATTAGTTTTAGCTTAATAATCTAAATTAAAACTTGTTTCCACAGTGCATTGAGCTTATTGTTGTATTTGCAGTACATAACAAAGAGCTCTTAAAACGCACCGGTTTCCTGTTAATGAAAAATCAACCAATTCACAAACTGATTAATGTTGTTCTGTGTCCTACCTCTTTCCAGGAGTTCTGTTACAGTTTCTTTCCACACAATATTTGCACAACGGGAAAGAACACTGTCTTCGCCAGATAATATCCATAAAATTGACACTTGATTTTTTCCTGTAAAGAAAAATGTAGAAGGCACAGCTGTCATTTAAATGAGATTAGTATGTCTATCAGAGCCTACACGATAGGCACTCTCTCTTGGCTATGGAGAAATTTTGCAGACACTAGCAACCAAAGCGATTAACAGTGACATTTTCTATTCGATACATTATAATTAATGCGCACAGGTTTACAATGCAGTTGCATGTTGTATCTAACATGGCCTCAGGTACAATGTGGACCTTTGGGTCTGACTCCCAGCGTGAGTCAGACCCTACCTGCTCCCTCCTGCCTCCTCCAGGCGTGTACTTCGTGGTGTGCATGGCGCTGCTGGTGATCAGCCTGGCCGAGACCATCATCATCGTGCGCCTCGTGCACAAGCAGGACCTGCAGCGGCCCGCTCCCGACTGGCTGAAGCGGCTGGTGCTGGAGAAAGCCCCCGTCCTCTTCTGCATCCACACCAAGCACCGCCTGTGCTCCATGCTGTCCACGCACTCCTCCTCCTCCTCCTCGTCCACGTCCTCCTCCTCCCAGGCCGCCTCCGACCTGGAGCGCTTCAAGGAGCCCGGCTACGGGAGAGGTGAGCCAGGGGGCATGATTGGAGGGGTCGTTTTGTTTTAAAGGGACTTCAGAGTGAATTGAATGGTAGGGGAGGTGAAGAAAAGAGAGAAGAGACGTTTTCGAACGTTCAGTCCTCCGCCCTTATGATACACGCCTGTTCCCTGAACTGGCAAGCTCGCCGCTCGATTGCCCTGGAATGATCCACATTTCATCACATTGGCGCAGAACTGCAATCGAGCATGCAATGACCATGCTTGCAGCCATTTGAACCTGAGAGTGACTTTATTTACTAATAATTTAAACTAAACATGAATTATTTGTTATTTTTAGGATATAACAATCATCATTTTTGATTTATATATGTATTCTGAATTTTTCATATCTGAAAAGAAGATATCCCCTAAGAGCGTGGTTAATCTCAGTCCAACTCCGGCTCAACAGACGACTGGTCTGCTCTCCTTGTATTCCAGGGCCCTGCTCTCTCCACCACACCTGCGAGATGGGCCACACGGGGCTCGTCGGGCTCGACGGACTGGGCGGCCCCCCCACCCACCACCACCACCACCACAACCACCCCCACCAAACCGAACGGGACGGGGGGGGTCTCCTGGGGGGCCTGGGCGTCCCGCCGGTGGTGGACAACATCCTGCAGGAGGTGACCTCCATACGCCACTTCCTGGAGAAGAGGGACAAATGCCGGGAGGTCGCCAAGGAGTGGCTGCAGATCGGCTACGTGCTGGACGTGCTGCTGTTCCGGGTCTACTTGGTTGCCATGGTGGCGTACAGCATCACGCTCGGCACCCTGTGGTCGGTGTGGCAGATCGTCTGAGGATTACGACTCTTTAGCGCGCCGAGCCGAAGCGCCCTGCTCCGCCGAGGTTGTATGGAGCAGCAGGCCAACCGTGTAGCGCTTGGGGAGCCCCAGGGGGGCGTCGGGGGGTACAGCGGTTAGAGAGTAAGAGGTGTCATTACGGCCGCAGGCTGCTTTACTTAGTCATGCACACATGTACAGTGCTCTAAGAAACAGGGGAGGACAGATGGAGACGTGGGCATCCGGGTGGGATGTTAGTGCGTAGTATACTCGTCTTCACCTATTCTTGTATATTATTGTTGCCACCGGATACGCTGATGTAAGATACTGGGGATGAGCATAACGACATGTTAGATGAATGAATATCTCAACATTAACAAAAAAGCAACCGCAACGATATTCCATAGGAATTGTTCTGCTGGGTTAGAAAACAGTGTTTGGAGAATTATACACACTGTACATAACTAGTCTGACGCTCAGGCTGGATTGAGCTCACTCTGGATATAATTCATGCTATTCATTAACTTGATCAACCCGGTTTACCTATTAAAACCAACAAACCGTATTTTAGCCTACTATTCCATTTTGAAATCAAGAGAGGAAATTGGTTGTAGAAGGGCAAATGACGTGTGTACTTATTACCTACTTAACTTAACAGTGTTGTGTCGTGTTGATACAATCCATATGTTAATCCTGGATGTGAGCCTTTCTATTGTGCTGAAGACGCAGCCATAGCCTCCTGTGTTCACAATGAGTTGTACAATACTCAATATATTCTTAAAAAAAATAAAGGCTTTTCTTCCCCAAGCTTGCTGACATGCTTCCAAAAAGTCAAAACACAGGTCAGTTTCATTGCTTTGAATTAATTAACATTCAAAAATACTTAGTTGAGGAAAAAATAACTCTTGATAAGCCATACTTATGTGTCCCTATTGTATCAAAGACTTACTGGATATTGGTAATTAGCGCATAAAAGAGCCATAATGAGGCACTTTTGACATGGCTGTCAAAAGTGTATCATTATAAGGTACAATGACTTTCAATTGCTTTTATAATTTTTGCATAGCAGTTTCTGCTGATTTCCTTTGTGAAAGCTTCCAGTAAAGTGTGTGTTTAGGAGTGTATGTATGCGTAATCATGTTTTGAATTAATAAAAATACATGAATATGATTCCATGCCTATGTAAGTGCTTACAAAGTCTTTCTTTGTAGAAGCCAATCATGTGTTTTTACGTTGGAGGTCAGTGAGTGTGAGTGCGCGAGAGAGAGAGAGAGAGAGAGAGAGAGAGAGAGAGAGAGAGAGAGAGAGAGAGAGAGAGAGAGAGAGAGAGAGAGAGAGAGAGAGAGAGAGAGAGAGAGAGAGAGAGAGAGAGAGAGAGAGAGAGAGAGAGAGAGAGAGAGAGAGAGAGAGAGAGACAACAAGCACAGGAACGACATAGACGGACAGACGCAGAGAAAAAGTCATCAACAACAATACAACCTTAACAGTATGTTTACACATGGACCCAAAACATTACAATTCATAACACATGACACCAAGGACTCTGTCTTCCATTTGGCTCCAACCTCTGTGTGTCCTCCTATTAGGCCGTATCCAACACGCGGCACCCCATTCTGGCGTTGTCATTTATAAGCCATTAAACGCACTGCAGCTCTCCACACCAGTGGCACGGCTCACCCACCCACAGCCTCATCCATTTGCCGACTCCAATTCCCTGCTAACAACGGCCTTGGCCGCTCACATGAACTCACAGTAAAGATTAGCATGTAGCTCTGAAAGCATTACGACGGACGAGACGCGGGATTCGTTAAACCGTATTGACAATTCCTCTACATAATTAAAGTAAAATCTGCTGTGCAGTAAATGGGTGCATTCATCCCGAAAAAAATCCATCGGGGGCTCCACAGGGCATGGAGAGGGAACACGGGCCCCATGGTTTGAAGGGGAACGGCCATTACGCCGACGCTTTAATGGATCCAGGACCCTGATGTTGCGTTGTGTCGTAAATGTTCACTTATCGTAAATGTGAACTTATGATATGGTTGGGTTTAGGTTTGGACGGGTCCAAGTTAGTTAGGGTTAAGTTAGGGTTACTATTTTTGCACTCCTGAAGCAAGAGAAGGTCAAATAAAAAATGTAATGTAATATACACAAACACATCCTAAGGGGTGTGCAGCCTACTATTTTATTACACATAGACAAACAGGCCTCCTTACTTTCAATGGCTGCTTAACACATTTCACCATCAACAACAAACCCTTTAATTTATTGAAAATGGTGTTCAGTTTTATTTTTCTTCACTGGAAGATTGCCACCCCTTTCTTTGGATAAGTATAGGGATAATATATTTTTTTCAAAATACAGAGGGATTTCTTTTAAACTAGCACATATTTGTTATTCTCTCACTGTGGTAGCTCAGCTATCAGCTGCACACCAATAACAGATAGGTCTTTGATGCTGCCATGGTCTTCTCCTGAGTAAAACAAATATTACAAAGAAGAATCCCTGTTGAACATGTGAGAGCCTTTATATTATTAATACTCCGAATAACTTGTCATTATGCTGCTACTAATTGTATTTATATTCTAATCCTACCTCTTGTGTGGGGTGCTGGGTGGGTGGAATGAAGGAATAATTCCCCAGAGTAAACAATTTAATATTTTTTCACTGTAAGACACTTACAACCTGTTTCACAAATCATAAAACAGGTTGCAGGTTGATGAAACACCCAAGAGAACAATGCAATCGACCTAAAAGAGACAAGCAGAGGAACCGGTTGATAGGTTAGTGCCGCGGAGAGCCGCTAGATGGCGCCCTCACCTGAGGATGGTCTGTTTTCATTGTACCACTGTTTTTTATACTAGGAATACGCTCAATTCTTTCCAGCTCTTGTAGCAGGCAATATCTTAATGCCAATCATTGTATATCGGACTACAGAAAACATCAACAGGAAAACAAAACAAAATAAATAAATGCAGTTCATCAATAAAGAAATTGAAATATTGATTTGTAATACTATTAATAATAATACACATATTATATATGATCTTAATTTTTCTTTTTCATTTTCAATACTGAAACATGAGTTGTGGAACTTTCTTAAGGCTACTCAGACGGCAACAGAAGGGACATGGCTTCTTGCCAGAAGACAGAAAGCATCGTTATCATGTATTACAGTAACAAATCCCATTTACCCTAAGAAATTGATGATTACATGTTGTTCGCCTCTTCTGAAATGGGTGATTTGATGAGAGGGGTGTGTTTGTAGAAGGGCTGCACATTGAAGAATCCAATCCAAGGGTCTGGTCTGGTTATGCTGTCAACTAAGAAAAGAGACAATAAGAAAAACTACAAATCATTAGAGCCGCTCAAATTAATACTTATTTAAGCCAACAGTTTGTGTTTGTCTGTGTGTGCGTGTGTTTGTGTATGTGCACACGTTTGTGTGCGCATGTGTTTGTGTGTGTGCATGCGTGTGCGCGCGTGTGTGTGTGAAAGCCGGCTACCCCCTACAGATCCTAGCTTAGCTGACATGACAATCCGAGAGGAATTTGGACACGACCGGACACCACCCCCTACCTCTCTGATCACCTCCCCCCCCCCAAACACACACATACACATACAACCCCCCCCATCCATCTAGTGTGGTCTCTTTCACAAGGGCCCAACTGTCCTCCCTCTCTCTCTCTCTCTCTCTCTCTCTCTCTCTCTCTCTCTCTCTCTCTCTCTCTCTCTCTCTCTCTCTCTCTCTCTCTCCCTCTCTCTCTCTTTCAGATCATATCTGGGTCAAAGAGCAACTAAAGATGGGACCCCTGGGTTCCTCACAATGGCCATTCAAAACACACACAAACACCCGCACACACACACACAAACCCACACACACACACACACGCCGGACACACTAGCCTTCCAGTGGTCAATACAGTTACCCTTTTTCGTGCAGGACAGGAAAACCATCCACGGGAAAAAAGAGAACAAGGAAGTCTGCAGGACATCAGACAAACCTAAACATCCTCACAAATCACTTGTCTGTTTTCCTTACACTCCTCTTCGTTCAGCTACTGCTTTACTCACGCAACAGCTGACCAATTGGGGGCAAACGTGCATTTCAAGAAATATTAGTGCAAAGGTTTCATGACTTTTGACCAATCTCGCGTTTCCTCCCCATGTGTTTCCCTGTGACACGCGGCAGGTTCGAATGAAAGGGAATACTAGACATCAATATTTATAAGGTCGTTGGACGTGGATATGAAAAAACGCTCTGGCCGGGAAATCCCCCATTGGGGACTTTTTGGTTGTATGGTGGGCTGCCAACCGTCTGCTGCCCACCATGTTCCTCTGGGTCTCGGTGGTCGAAGGCATCATGCCTTTCAAACGATCCAAATATGCGGTTTGAAACGTTCAAGAGGAAGGAAAGGTAGTCTAAGTCCGATACCATACTTTAAACCCCCATATTGTCAGCCTCACAGCCTAATTGCCTAAGTCATATTTTAAGGTTCATCTTGTATTTAGCGTCAAAAATGCATAAGTCAAATAGATGAAATAGGCAGATCATGATTATGGAATATACAAAGCACTCGGATTGGTTGAGGATATAGCCTACGAGGCACAATGAATCAGCAGTGTTAGGAGAGTAGAGTCAGGTTAGCAATCTCATTTTGGCCTAAATATGAATGATGATATGCTTCAATGCAAAGTCTCTCTGATTGACTGAGAATGGACTGGAATGGCATTATGAACTTGAGCCTATCCTGATATCTTGTGAAATTCCCCATTGTTATGGTGCTAATCTATCCATATCGCCCATCCCCACCCGTCACCATCATCACCCCTCACCCCTCACACATCACCCAACACAAACAGCACCCCGGTGACACCCCGGCTCCCAGCCGCCCCCCCTGCTGCACCCTGGATCGTGGGGGCTCCCATGGGGATCAGAGTGTGAGCGTGACGACTCATTGTACCTGACGCCACTCCACGCTTCGGCCAGGTTAGCGGGGCAACAGGGGAACACACGCACTGCCACTTCATGTTAAACACTGCATAGAGAAGGAGGAGATGAAGAGAAAGAGGAGGAGGAGGAGGAGAATGAGAGTATAGGAGGAGGAGGAGGAGGAGGAGGAGGAGGAAGAGCAGGGCGTTCCTCAGTACTCCATCCAATGCTTAACCGCGCAGGGCAGGCTTTAGGGAGACTTCAATTTGACTTAAAGGATATCTCTGCAGCGCCTGCAATATCCTATGCTTTTCCTCCTCAATTGCAAGTCGTTTCAGGTTAGGCCAAGCAGAGCAGAGTGAGGAGAAGCAGGTCCATAACTCTGCGTCGGTATTGAGTTCCTCAGAAATCAAGTGTAAATACACAATGTTGTACAGACTGGAATGCTATGTCGAGGAATCTCAGCGGGGGACGGTTTGGTGTGTTTATAAACAGCGATGGTGTTTACAAGCCCAGTCAAGTGTCTACATATTTCGGTGTGTGGATGGGAAGCAGTGAGTATAGTGCAATCTCTGCAAAGTGTTTTGAGGTCACGGCCGCCTATTTGTCAACCCGTGCGCCGATACTGCTCAGGACTCTGGGAAAGCAGCACAGTTTCCAAGGAACGTTCTGGATTATTTAAAAATTCACTGACTGACCATAATTATCAATTTATTTAAAGATTTGGTAAACATCTAAGCTCTGCTTTCTTTGCTCCAAAATGGATTTAAATGTATGAGTCATTATAGTATTTTTTATACCGCTTTATAGCTCATTGAAATATTAAGAAGAATTCCGACATGTTATCAGGCCTTGATCAAATCTTTTTGTGCATTGATAATGATGCTGTCTGTAAATCAGCCTTTTTATTTGGTACTTCACCCACTTCAATCTTATAAAAATTAGGATGAACCCTAGATGGATTTTAATAAACCAAATAAAATAAAACATTTTCAGGTATATACACATATTTTATTGCAGCATAATTTTCCTGATATTGATGAACAAATCTTTTTTTATTTTTCATTATATTTGTTCATGTTATGAATATTGTACATATAATCATTGTTATATAAAAGCTCTATAAAAGAAAGACAATCAACTAAAAACCAACGGAAACTAACTCATACCAATACAAAAATAATAAGAATAATCATACTAATACAAATAATTAATTATATCACATGATTGCTTTGGCAAAATGTTTTTTAAATATATTTTGTACCGGTATGTTACATGTTTATATTTAATAAGTAGCCCTGATTTTGATGATGTACACTTAAAAAGGTTATTTCATAAAAAGTCTTGATGTTTTTATTTTAATTGCAGATACTGCAAGCTGCATCTAAATGTTTCTGGGATTAACCGAAGAGCAGCTTCAGTTCAATGTTGTTCATATGGATCAGACTGGATTTCCTTTAATAGCCAGAGGAAATGAATATAGCAAAAACTAAGCAACATATTTTCAATGATTATATTTATATTATCATTAGTGCAGATGTTTCGATTTTGTGAATTATTTAATTGAATTAAAAAACGTCCACATGTTTTTAGTGGAAATCAACACATATCAACAAATACACACTTGACATTGAAGAGAGGCGATATGTCTTGCTTCTAAAACTTTTATACGCTATATCTGAATGTGCAATAGCCTACTAAAAACACTTTTTGTTCAAATTTCCTGGAGCCCAAATAAAAGAGCCAAGACAGACAATCTGAAGTCTAAAGAGAGCACAATAAGACGTTTTGTATTTAATATAATGAAGATATTTTAGTACGTGAAATTCGTGAATACATAAATATATCAACCACAACAGGATAAAATGTCTACAAATACAACTGATCTACAGCTAGTATTCTAGAAGATTAAATGGTGTATGTGTGCTTATATTCAGTACCGAAGGCACAACAACATTGACGACAGAGAAGAGTACCTGCAGCATTAAATCCTTTATTTTTCCTTTTTTATTTTTTTTTCACACTCCATCAGAGAACACTGAAATGTTACAAAGAGATGTGTCTTACTCTACGTGGAAAGAAAAAAACAAAAAACAAAAAAAACAACAGATCATCCTTTTCATTATCAACAGACATGGATGTTGCCATAGATTGGTGGCACAGATTAACAGGAAACAAACTGCCACAGAAATAGCATTGTCTCTAGAAAAGACACAGGACCTTTGCAAAGCTCAAATGCAAATTTAATACAACCAAAAATAAAATAAAAATAAAAATGATAACGGGCACCTTCTAAGATTAGGCTAAGATTAGGTGCTGAGGTAGACGAAAACTATAAAAATTCAAATCATAATAAAAACACTATTTTTTTTACACAGAGCAATTTTGCCTGGCACTTGTGCTGTCACAAAAAATGAGAGGGGGAATATAGCACAGACAAGCCAGAAAAAAAAGAGAAAGAGAGACAGAAAGAAATAGATACGAAGCTTTGTTACATAAAAAGCTGTGTTGCGCTTGGTCCGATAGGGCAATTGGTCCTCAGTGCTAATATTTAGAAAAATACAATGTCTTAGTGCTTTACTTACTCTGTTTTTTGTCTTTTTATTTTTTATTCCTTTTTTTCTGTAGACCTCAAATGGCACATGCATGGCAACACGGCATGAAATGGCTACTTGTTCTAGAGACATCAACACCAAAACACAAAAGTGCCAGCTCCAAGGGATGCCAGGATTACCACCAGGTTTTCACTTTGTCATCACAATCTAATTGTATTTTTTTTAAGAAAAGAAAAGCACTTTTACCAGCAAGAGAGTTAAAAAAACAAGCAGAAGGGAAAGTTACTCCCCTGTGCCAACCTGCCGAAATGGAGTTATTTTTAAATTTTGTTTTCAAGAGCAAGCAAAAATTATAGTCAGCAAACCTGTTGCTGACATGGGGGCTTATAAATGTTAAAGAAACATACAAAATTATGCTAGACTTACTCAGTCAATATGCAAGCAAGCCAGCCAATATCAGTGATAGGGCATAAGAAAAAGAGAAATCACAAATAATTTCTTTACATTTTTTGAAAACATTCTCCATGTTGTATGCTTTTGGTTTGGTTGCCAATACTAGCCGAGACATGGCGGGAAAAATATGGTATACAGGATTTTTCCACCACAATCCCAACGCTTACGGTGGAGAGGTTGGAAGGAGGGGCAGTGAGAAAAGACACTGAGACTCTTTCCAGATTACCAGATCAGGTTATTTTGCATGGTTTCTTTTGTAAGAGCGTCATGACATCCCTAGGGTGGCTGGAGACACCGTTAGCCTTTCTTCTGAAGATACAGAAACTAATATAGATGGACATTTTTGAACAATTTCCATTTTTAGGCACAAAGATAGTACATAAACATCAGAGAAAACACTGAGGGAAGAACTATAGAAATGCCAACGCACTATGTATAGAATAATCTTTTTTTTCAGAGGAAAAAAAAAGTGGCATAGAACATCATTTTATTTTGTGTCTGATCGGATTAGTGCATTTTTCACTAATACACACACACACACACACACACACTTGCACACACACACACACACACACACACAAAGACACTTTTATGCACTCGCCCACACAGAGAAAGTAGAAAACATTCATAGAATCACAATAGGAACAACTGATCAGCTCTTGATATATAGTGGCTTTTACACTGGGACCCGGACACAACGTACTATTACAGGATGGATAGTGTGTGTGTGTGAGGGCGGAAAGAAAAAATAGACCCTAGTCATCACAGTGTTTTGAGATTTAAAAATGGCAAGACGCAATAGGAAAAAGCATCTCCTTACTTTTTTTCAAATACAAGAAAAAAAAAAAAAAAAAGTAACGCTGACAATCAAGTTTGATTGAAAAGTCGCAAACGACAAGTACTTATTGGTTGGCCGGTAGCAATGGCTCCGCCCACCCCTCCCTCGCCAACCAATCGAATGTCTCCCCACCTTCCCTGCCCTGCTGTCATTTGAGGAGCTTTTTTATATATATTTTTTCCTTGAATGAAAAATTGATATTCCTTTACACTTTACAAACACACACACACGCACACATACTCACACAGTTGTGGCGGATAAGACGTTAGTCCTTCATCTACAATGCGATTGACATCCAGGAAAAGCAACACTCAAGTACAACATGTTCCACGCACATACATTGGGTTATGTCCGACAATATCAAGGAGGAGCAAGGCTAAACCATTTACACCCAGAGGGACCAAAAAACAAGAGACATTATAGGCAATAAAAAAAAAAGGAAATACAAATATTTGTGCCCTGCTGATACCCTCAACAAATGGGGAAAAACAAGAACCGACACGGAATACAAAAATATCACAATATTTTATAATAGCTATCAAATTGCCTCGGTTGGCTCTCTCAGGAATGCTCTGTTTTTCAAGAGCACTGGTCAACAAAGAGAATCTTTATTCTTAACCGTGTCTTTTTATTTTTTCTTCTTCTTCTTTGTTTTGATTACGACTTGCAGGTCCACTTGTCCGACACGCTCCGCAATCGCTGCGTCATGTGACCTGTCCACGGGGGCAACGACAGCGGCGAAACTCGGGCAGTTTTTTCCAATAACTTTTTTTGTCTTTTTTTTTTTTGTCTTTTTCAGCTTTTTCACATTACAAAACTACAATTCTATTCACATATTTTCAAGTTTAATTCTTTTTAAACCCTCTTTAAAAAGTTATTCTCCCAACCTCCTCTTCCTACTCCACGTTTAAGGCTTCGGAATTGTTCGGAATCTGCTCTTCTACAATGGCAGGGTGGGGGATGCGAGAGGATTGGATTTTAAACATCCGTTTGAAAGATCTGTTGTTTTTCTTTTTTTAAACTCTCCTCAATACTTTCTTAGCCTTTTCTGCTGTTGCGATAAAAGTATGTGCGAACAATCATAAATCAACGTTTGAAAGCATGAGATGAAGTCGACAACAACAATGACGACAAAAAAAGCTAAACACAACACACAACGAATGCAACATGGAACAAAAATGTGCTTTTTAAAATGAAAAAAAAAAACGACAAACAACTTAGAGGTAGCTTTCATAACAAATGACCAAACCTTCTCGGCCTATTCCCCAAGCAGAGTTAAAACAATACCAAATTTGGTAAACAAATAATGCACAAAGAAATATAAAAAAAGAAAACACGGAAAATGCATCTTCTTTTCGTGGCACTTAACATTTTTCCGTGTACGCACATTGCTTTATCGTATTGTGCAATGCATCTCTCTCGACACATACCGAACAAAACCAAACGTTTGCCGATGAAAAAAAGGTTAAAGTAAAAACACAAAACAAAACCAGCACATGAGGTCACATAAAAAAAGGAGGTAATTCAAGTACAATGTGTTGAGATTTAGCTCAAGACAACGATAGGAAAAAACAAGGGAGCCAAAGCGCAAGGCATGGAACCACATACATGCAGAGTAGAATAATGCTGTCCTCTTACTGGTCAATCCTCGGCCCCTCCCAAACAGGCCGTGCAACATGTTACCCCTCGCTCTGTGAACCAGCGCTTACCGCAGACCTTATTTCGATATGTATTTACCCTCGACATCAGCGCTGTAACTCGCAGTGTTGCTTGAAATACCTTTTGCCGCGGTCGACGAGGCTTGGCCTTTATAAACCAGGTCTAGGTAATCCTACATCCCCCCCACCCCCCTGTCCCCGCCTCCCCCAGTCAAATACAAACAAAATCAACCTTCTCTGGGCTGTTCTTTCACATTCATGGTGTACAGTGAACAAAAAACGAAATTGTCCGTGACCCGTCTCAACGGCCGCGCACATTTAACCGACAATGTGGGGGTTGGGCGGGGGGAGGGGCGCGTCACGTGCATTTCAAGCATGTCTTCTCTAAAACATTCACCACTGTTTTCTCACAGTTCTAGCAGATCCTCGTCCTGCCCTCCCTCCTATTTTTTCTGTTAAGCAGCCATCTTGGTTGCATGTTCCACGTCCATTGTTGTGAAGAATGGACCAATCGGATGAGTTCACTTGAGAAAAAACAACAACCTCTTTGTCCGTTTGTCTTTAGTGTGATTAGTTGATAGGCGTCTTGTTACATCGTACAAAGTACTACACCGATAGTTTTGGAAAACAGACGAAAAAAATAGAGATAAAGATAACACGAAGAATGACATTTGTAGACAACTGTGTTTTTTTTGTTTTTCTATAAAGGACAGATTGAGCGGTGCATTATAATGTTGTGTTATTGTAGTTGCGTATTTTGTAATGCTATTTTTTCTTTTTCCCCCAGTGGCCTCTGTGAGGATGTACTATGAGACTGAAGCTTCAAACAGAAACTGTTGTCGTGAGGGATTCTAGATGTGCAGTCAAGCCGTGAAAAACGTAGGATTGCAGCGACCTACCAAAAAAACAACAAAAAAACAAAGCATCATTAATCATGACGCGTCGGGCGGCCATTGCTCTTCAGGAGGGCCCCCCGGGGTAGTAAATTGACCCCCTCCTCCCAGCCCTTATGCAACACAAGCTGGAGGAAGGAAGACCAGGAAGACCAGCAATGACCCCCATAATAACAACAACCCCCCGCCCCCTCCCAATTCCTCTCCAACCGTAAATCCCACAGAGAGGAAGTGGGCGTTGCTGCCTGAAACAATACCAGCGGCGAAAAAGTCTCTTTCTGCCGCCATCCGACGCCGCCGCTGTGCCCTTAACAAAACGTGGCACCACGAAAATAAAATAATCACGGCTATGATCGACCCGGTGAATCCGAAAAGTGACTGAGAATATCTCTCCCTCTCGCTCCTTGCTCTCGCTTCTCCCTCGCACGTCCTCTCCCTCACTGGGCCACCGAGCGCCATTTGTTGGAGCACTGTTCGTGGCACGGTGCCCTGCGAAACCGCTGTCCTCATACCCACGTCGTTTCTTGCATGACTATGGGACAGCAACAACAAAAAACGCAACCCCCCACCCCCCCAACAAAAATAAACGACGCACACCGTCGAATTTAAAGTCTTGTTTTTTTGTTGTTGTTGACATTCCAGGACTTCTAACCAGCCCTCCTCCCTCTTGCCACCCCGATATCCATAACCCCCCCCCACACCCGCGACCACCATCACCCCATCACTCCCCCCCACCCACCCAGCCCCACCCACAAACTCACCCTCAGGCCAAACGCTGCACCCTTTCTCTGGTGTCCCCTCCATCCTCCTCCTCGCTTCTCCATCAGCCCCTCTCTCCTTCCCCCTCTCCCCTTCTCTCCGCCCCCCCCCCCCCCCCCCCCCCGACGGCTCCGCTAGACGTAGCAGAGGTACAGGTAGGTCTTCTCGATGCGCCAGTCCGAGGGCACGTCCTCGGGCTTGTGGGCCTTCATGTGCTTCTGCATGCCAGACAGGCTGGGGCAGTACTCCAGGCAGATGGTGCACTGGTAGGGCGAGGCGCCGTTGTGTGTGCGCAGGTGCTTGATCATGGCCGAGTAGTCCCTGGACCGCTGGTGGCACAGCTTGCACTCGAACGGCTTCTCACCTGGGTGGGGTCGGGGAGGGGGGGGGGGGGGGGAAGGAGAGAAAGAACACTTGGCATTGGTAAGCAAGGTGGGACATGACAGAAGAAAATATACAAAAAAGATACAAAGAATAATCGAAACCGTTAACAACGGCAAACAATGTTGAAGGCTGAGGTTCTGTTTGTCAGTTTGTACGCGGCTACGGTATTCGCAAATCATTAAAACAACATGACCTGTTAGGGAGAGGGAGAGAAAGAACACTTGGCATTGAATGCAACCTGGGCTTGTAATCAGAAGAAAAATTTACAAAAGAACTCGAAGAATGTCGAAACGGCTAACAAACGCAACCCCGTTCCATTTGTCAGAAGGCACGCGGCTGACATGGAACCAAATCAATGGACGCCACCTTGATTGGATTCAACTCGGTCACAAGAACATAGAAAAAAGACTTCCAAGACGCCTCTCAACACTTTCCATTGGACATGAAATCAGAGCGATTGGCTGTAACCAAAATCAAATCCGCAATGTATTAAGCTTGAGATGCTAAACTATGGCAACGGCAGGTCTCAGGTCAGCGCGACGCTCAAATTCGTGTCTCACTGGAGGCACGGCGATATTCAGTATTGCTAGAACAACAGGCGGCGGCCGCGCCAGATGTCGATGAGAGTGAATCAACATTACAAATCCATTACCGCCGCGTCGACGGGGCGATCGACGGCCCCCGTGCGGCTCAGAACGCACGCTCCCGTACTGACCGCCGTAGATGTGTGAGCGGTGGAACTCCTCAGCCAGGTCTATCAAATATGCCCCCTCGAGTGTGTAACTTAGCTCTGCCCCAATTAAGCGGCTAGTTAAAAGGGATGGCAGCCCTTTGTGTTCAGTCATTATCAATTCTCATTAGAGGCTCTGAGAGGCAAAATCAGGCCGCCACTGTCACCGCAGACTCGCGCATGTATAAATGAAGCGACCTCCAAAGACAAACGCTGAAAAAACACTGATGAAAGTACACAAACGCTCCGGCTTTCAGGGGCCACTTGACAGATGCGTTTGTATGAAGGGTATTTTTTTATGCGTTTTTATTAGTTAAACATGAAGCAAACGCTGTTCCTCTCATTCAATGTTTGCCACTCACTCTGGTCTTTAATGCGCGACGGATATATATTCTAAACTGATATATTTTGAGTGGAAGAGACAAACGTTGCCACCCAAAAGGCACTTCCCTTCAGCGCGGCGTCGACCCGCGTCCCCCCTATAGCCTCGGATCAACACCGGCGGGGCCGTGTTTTCCTTAATCCCGCCTCACCTGATTATACAACCCATCAATCACCACGGCAACGCGGCGCCCTTTGAAGCGAGGAATCACGCAGGTGCCGCGTGTCAAAGCAAACCGGCCGCCTCTCGTCGTCGTGGGAGGAGGGGGGTAGGGGGATGGGGGGGCCGGGGACGGAGGGTGTCGATGGCGGTAGAGGGGAGGGGGTGGGGGGCGGGCCATTCAGCCCGCCTGCCCGGACGCACACACCCGTGATTAGAGCGGTGGAGGGGAATAATCCGCCTGTGCTCCGCCGCGACAGACACAAATTAGACATGTAAATGCTGACCTTTACCGGTGGCATTTGAAATGAGCTGTCGGAAGCCATCTTGCCGTCTTAGCCTGTCAACTTTACACTGGTGTGTGCGTGTGTGTGTGCTTGCGAAAATGAGCTTAATTATCACTGGTTAGTGTGTGTGTGTGTGTGTGTGTGTGTGTGTGTGTGTGTGTGTGTGTGTGTGTGTGTGTGTGTGTGTGTGTGTGTGTGTGTGTGTGTGTGTGTGTGTGTGTGGCGAGGCTGTTTGGGGGGGGGGGGGAGGTAAAGTCACCCTTGACCTGGGTGAGGTTATGGTAGCCGATGCTGTTTAGCCCACAAGATGCAAATGAGGGGGGGAACGCAGGTGTGACTCGCACCCTTCGTCTATAACAGAGAGCCAGAGAGCCAGAGAGAGAGAGAGAGAGAGAGAGAGAGAGAGAGAGAGAGAGAGAGAGAGAGAGAGAGAGAGAGAGAACGAGAGAGCGAGAGAGAAGGTGCGAGAGAGAGAGAGAGAGAGAGAGAGAGAGAGAGAGAGAGAGAGAGAGAGAGAAGGTGCGAGAGAGAGATCCAGAGCCAGAGAGCGAGAGAGCGAGAGCGAGAGAGAAGGTGCGAGAGAGCCTGTGTGTGGCCTGCGGCGGTGACGGCCCGACAGCACAGAGACAATAAGCACACTGTAAACAGGCCTGCCTCAATAAGCAGCCAATAATGAATTGCAAATGGGACTGAGGTATTGATCGGCCGTCGCCAGGCGCTGGTGGAGGCCAGCGGCGGAGGGAGGGCGGGGGGATCTGGAGGGGGGAGGGTGGGGTGTGGGGGAACAGGGGTATTGTAGCTGCTTGCCAATGTCAATGATTCATCAAGGGGCTCCATTTTGTGTGCGGTCGGCCTTTGACTGTGAGCTTGTCACTCGTTCCCGTTATCTGACGCTACTCCCCCTCCCCCTTACCCTCCCCCCCGGCTTACCTCCAAGCCACTCTCCCTCTCTCTCTCTCTCTCTCTCTCTCTCTCAATCCATCTGTCTGTCTCTGTCTCTCTGTCCCTCTCGCTCTCTTTCTCTCTCTGTCTGTCTATACGTCTTCCTAATTTCTATCTATGTCTTTCCCTGTCTAGCTCCTCTCTCTTTCTCCAACGTCCTTCCTCTAGGTGTCTTTCTCGGTCTCTCTCTCTGTCTGCCACTAATTTGTCGAGTCTCTCTTTCTCTGGATCTCTTTAAGTCTCTCCTCCTCTGCCTCTTTCTGTGTCCGCACATGAGCCATTCCCCAAAATAACAAGGTGATTGTTTGGGATGATGGGGAGCCAATTTATTTGACATGGTTGCCTTTGATAGTGCATCGCTGCTCCTCTGGCTTGGTGATAATGGGGCTACGGAAAGCCATGGCGTGCCTTTTGTGCTCTTAGTGAGGGAGAGACGAGTAGAGAGATGTATAGAGTCAGGGAGACATCAAGTGACACATATGGAGTTTCAGTCGTATTAGGTGAATTCGCACAACAACAACGGCAAATACGAGAGAGAGAGAGTGAGAGAGTGAGAGACAGAGACAAAGCGAGAGACAGAGAGAGAGAGACAGAGAGAGAGAGACAGAGAGAGAGAGACAGAGACAGAGACAGAGAGAGAGAGAGAGAGAGAGAGAGAAACAAACCAGAGACAGTAAGAAGGGAGACATCAGGTAGGATCGGCCACACGACGTGTGTGTGGTGTGTGGTGGGGGACAATAATATGAAATAAAAAGATATACGTAAACAGAGCGATGCACTGGGATCAAGGTGATCCCCTACGCGCCTCTATCCACCCAGGGCAGAGAACTGAATCGAACGGGCGGCTTTATGTGAGGTTTTGTTGCGGTCACAAAGGACCCCGTACTGTACGGTCACGCAGGCAGAGCGGACGATAATGCTGTGTGAGTGGATCAGGAGGAGAGAGGGGGTGCAAGAGTACAGCTCATGTCCGAGGCGGTCACGGCCTTCTATTGGGGACCACGTGTATCAGCTGGGTCTGTACTCTGTTTGTACTCGTGTGTGAGGTAGTGTTTACTGAACCGCATCGCCGTTTGATTCTCCACCGAGGCCCTCTTTGGTAGTTGCTTCTGTTTACTGTTCAGCGCGCGGACAGGAGCGAGGGTCCACGTGGGTGGGATCCAGCTCAAACACGGCTTTGGTTTTCCCTCTAATTGCCCCCACCTTTCAAAGCCGCCCCCCCCCCTTCCCTCAAAAGATAATTAGATAACAGACACAAATAATTCAACACCAAACAAATGACAGACAGACAGACGTGCCCGGCGGTCTCCCCGGGGGGTCCGCGCTGGGGTCCTACCTGTGTGCACGCGGTAGTGGGTCTCCAGCTGGTGCTTGAGGCTGAACTTCTTGCCGCAGCCGTTACATTCGTAGGGCTTCTCGCCCGTGTGGATGCGCTTGTGGCCCTTCAGCGTGCTCTCGTCGCGGAAGCAGCTCCCGCAGAACTCGCACTCGTACGGGTGGTCGCCGGCTGGGGTCAGCGGGAAGCACAGGGAAACAACGTTTACATTCACGTGGAGGGCATTCAGCTGACGCTTTCATCAGAAGCGACTCACAATAAAGTACATTTGACGGAAGAAAGAGAAGCAATATATCGCTGTCGGTATAGCAAAGATGTTCATGGAAACAAGTAAGTGGTTACAATTGCTAGGTTAACTCATTCCCCGTACACAAAGATAGCTAGGAAAAGATGCTACACAATGCAATAGGTATTATATACATGTGCTTACAGAGATAACGTTAAGAATGGCCATGGCATGTAAATGAGGCAATACAGATATATACGGAAAATATCACAATGGGTCACAGCAGGAAACATACAGAGTGTGTGTATAAACACAGCGATTTAGAACAAGTCCCTATTTTCAATGAGACTTATTGCATTCAGATACAAGTCATCAATGAGCAGGTGGGAGGTTAGAAGCATCTTGCTCTAGATTGCCTGGAGGTTACACTTTAGAAATGGGGGGGGGGGGAATGAAACCCAGCACCTGATGGCTGGGAACGGCCCACCGAAGCAAAGCCTACTCTGTCATGAGAGCAGCTATCCAGACCTGGTGCTATCGACGACCTCCCTGCCTGGTGTGTCACGTTCACATCCACGTCACCCTTGCATCATTATTGCTCACCCTGACAGCAAGCCAGGGAGAAAAAAAACAACATCTTTCCCGTACTGCCTCTCTCTGCCAGAATCACATGCTAACTCTCTGGGTCTGTATTGTTCGTTTTTCATATTTCCAGCGGCATATCCTCCTAGTCAGTGGACGTGTATCCATGTCTGCGCAGGTTTGCTTTCTATTCAGGAGGTAGAGAAGGGGAGATGGGATACAGTAGCTCCTGGCTACGATGCCCCACCTCCACCACATCCACCACCTCACCCTCTCCCAGGAGGCAGGGCATTTCCCCGGGACATGTCATGTTTCAAAGCTGGGAGGACAGGTCTTAAAACCAGAGATAGGAAGATAGATAGGTAGTAAGTAAGAGTGGTAGGGGGAATCAGCAGCCCAGGGGACAGAGTGTGTGTGTGTCTATGTGTGCGGGTTGGATGTGTGTGTGTGTGTGTGTGTGTGTGTATAGTGTGTATGTACGCATGAGTGTGTGCAAATGTGTGTGGGTGTCTCCATATGTGTGTGTTTGTGTATTTGTGGGGACACGTTTATGTGTGTGCGCCGTGTGTGTGTGTTTGTCGCAAGCGAGTGTAATTTGTGTGCGTGGGTTGGCGTGTGGGGCCGGGGTCTGGCGGTAAAAATCAATAAACGTGGCAGATTTTATTTGTCTGCATGAAGTTATCAGAGGGCTCCTGCTGTAAGATATTGTGCTGTTCCCGGCGTCTCCGACCGACACCGCCTCTACAGATCACACTCCATCATGGGGCGCCGTGCCGCCGCCACACCGCAGGAATAATAATCACAGCCCCATTCCACTCGCCTATTAATTAGACGCCCCGATCACATGTGCAAGGGGGATGGCTAGCGTGCTCAGACAGGCACACCAACGTGGACAGACGCACTCACGCATGCACGGACACACACATGGACACACACGGCCATACACACACACACACATGCACACACACACACACGCAAACTTAAGCACATGTATGCACAGACACACACCTTAATGCACACGCGAGTGCTCACAAACACACCCACACACACACACGCGCGCACGCCCGAAGACACACACACAAGCGGAGGGGGGGGGGGGCTGTTTTTCTATGCCTTCTCACTTCCTGCTGGCCGGACCACGCGCTACAATCGGACACGGCGTCGGCTTTGATGGCGGTGGTTTAAATTAGTCTGCGGCCTGAGCTACGGTAGTTTGCGGCGTTTTAGCAGCGCACGCAAGGTCACTGTTAAATAAATAAACCGTAGACTGCTCGGATATATATTCAAACTGCAGGCGAACGCCCCGAACGAGCAGACAGGTCTTAATTTTGTCGGGGGAATACATTACGCTCGCAGGCACAAGAAGATATGTGTCCTCCATAAATCAAGAGCCTGTCACCGGGTTTTCTTCTTTCGCTTCATCGTCCGTCTCCGTCAGTTCTTTTCCTTTTTTTCCCTTCTCGTATACGTGTTGGTCACTTCCCCTACCCGTCTCTCTCCCTCTCCCTCCATCTCCCTATCCCTCTCACTCTGTTTCCCTTGCTCCGTCTCTCGCTCTGTCTTGCCTCATTACCATCCTGTTTTTTTCCTTCCCTCCTTCTTCTCCTCCTCCTCCTCCTCCTCTTCCTCTCCTCTCCCTCCCTACATCTTGTAAACTGCATGGCCGCCTCCTAATGCATGCTGGTTCCACAGGGGATGACCTGTGCACGGAAGTGGAATGCTAAGGAAGAAGCTGCGTGTGTGTGTGTGAGGGAGAGGAGTGCACATGCTGGCGTGCATCGTCATAATGTCAGGACAGACAGAAAAATAACAAATACAGTAAGCTCTCTCAGTGCCAGTGCCCTCACTTCATCTCTCCCCATTCTCTCTCTCTCCCTATTCTCTCCCTCTCTTCCCCCAGTCTCTCTCTCTCGCGCGCTCTCCCTAGTCTCTCCCTCTCTTCCCCCAGTCTCTCCCTCTCTCTCGCTCGCTCTCCCTAGTCTCTCCCTCTCTTCCCCCAGTCTCTCTCTCTCTCTCTCTCTCTCTCTCTCATACAGCTGCGGACACACACAAAACACTCCGCTACAGCAGACAGCAAATTGGGCGTGAGTTAGAGACATGCGACGCGCACGCACACGCACACGCAAGGATGATTCGGAGGAGGAGGAGGAGGAGGAGCACGGCTACAGAATATTAATGGAGGAGGGAGGGCTGGGGGAGGAGGGAGGGCTGGGGGAGGAGGGAGGGCTGCCTGCGCCGTCATTGTGAGTCCACCTTGTACAATACATTGGACACTGTGTGTTTCTGTCTGGGGGATTGTATAGTGCGTGTCACTGCGAGAGATTAGAGATAAAGAGCATAAAGATGGAGGGACAGAGGGCAGAGGGGGCGGGGGGAGGGTGGGTACAGGAAAAGGAAAACAGTGAGCTACACATACGAGACAGGGGGAAGGCATGAAGGAGGGGCAGATGGAGAGATGGGAAGAAAGGAGGACAGAAAGAAAGAGAAAAGAAAATAGAAGAAGAAAATAGCAGGGGTGAGAGAATAGAGACGAAAGGGTTCCCCCCTCTATGATTCTCCTCTCCCGCCAGCCAGCCCGGCTGGGGGGGGGGAGGGAGGGAGGGAGGGAGGGTGGGGGTGACGAGGAGATTAAAGATGCCGAAATAACCACTGCCGTTAAAACTGATTTTTTTTCTTTCTTGCGTGCTCACAAGCGCACGCCGACTCGCTCAGCGGTTCTGTTCTGGTTTTGTACCACCAATTGGATGGACAGCCCCAACAACAGACAACAACAGATGTGGGGACTAGGGTAGAGTATGTGGTGGTGGTGGTGGGGGCTACAGTTAAAAGCCCATTAGGACATGGTTCAGTCACAAACTGACCTGACTTTGTCGCTGGATGGTAAGTTTAGCGCACGTTTTTATGACAAATATGGAGGGAGGACACAACAAATTGCACAAAGCACATTTGTAATTTGGGGAATGTTATTGGAAACAAAAATACATAGATTCTGTATTTTTCTTTATTTATTTTTATATATATTTCATTCATATTTTATGAGGGAATATGTAAGGGGAAACTTTTGTTTGCTCTACTTTTTATAGCTGGTGTTAATCAGAGAAAATAAATGTACTCGCAATCGCGGTAATGGGAGTACCTAAATAATCGTCACCCTCAAGATGTCACCCCGAAAACACAGAGAGCAACGGTGCGAACAATTGATGAGCTCCACGGACGAGGTGAGCTCCCACCTCCCCCAGTCTGCACATCCCGCCGACCCCAGATCACTTTCTATCTCGTTATGGAGGAGATCGGCAACATCAAAGGACAGGGAAAAGGTAAACATCTCCGGCTGTATGCCTCCGCTTCTCCCCGTTCACAGCAGAGAAGAAAAAAACTAAACACTAGAGACTTATTTTTGGCGCCCAGTGATGAATACCAAGCTACTGACTTTATAATCCTCCCTCCCTCCCTCCCTCCCTCCCTCCTAACCCCCCTCCCCTCTCTGACAAAAGGCTCTGCGCCGCATTTAAATGATTGCTTTTTTCACGGCCACAGCTTCATTGTTATTTAACACACGCCTACATGAGATCAGCTTCAAGTTTGTGCGTGTGTGTGTGCGTATGCGTGTGCACGCATGCGAGTGTGTGTGTGTGGGTGCGTGACGGTTTTTGCATGAGTGTGGGTCTGCGTGGGTAAGTGTGTGTGCACGCGTGTGCGCCTGCGTGCGTGTGTGTGTGCGTGCGTCAGGTAAGGTAGGGTTTGTAGCTGCTGTTGATCACATCTTTTTGCAAAAGGTGTGTTTCGGTTTCTGCGTGTAAGAGGGATTTCATGTTGTCCCCTGCAATGCTTTTAGTGTGTGTGTGTGTGCGCGCGTGTGCGTGCGTGTGTGCGTGCGTGCGTGTGTACAGAAGTACAAGAAGCAGCCACAACAGCTACTGCCCCTCTTGCCCCCCCCCCTTTCCTTAACCAAAACAATTCCAATGATTAGTGTGTGTGCGCGCGTGCAAGTGCGTCTGTGCGTGTGTATACGGTGGTACGTGTGTGCCTTCAGTGTGTGTCTCTGGCTTGTAAATAGGGCTTGGCTGCTCTCATCTCGCCGCCTTTCGTTTCAATATTTATCTGTGAGCGGGTGAGCTAAATCGGCCCCGACAGTGAGACTGTTATTTAAGGTCGCAGACAGCCGGTAGAGCGAGGCAGACCGAGAGGCAGAGTGAGAGAGAGGGAGAGGGGGGGAAAGAGAGGAGGCGGGGGGGTGGGGGTCCCTTGTGAGCAAAATGGGATTCATTTCCATGTGTTCATATGCTGTCACGGCTATGGCGGGGTTTTTTCATACCGGAATGGCTGCCTCTGCCAGCCTATCAATCCCCTTCTCCTCCTCCCCCCATTCTCTCTTCCTCTCTCTTCCTACCTCTTCCTGTTTTTTTCCATCTCTTTTACTCTGTTTCTTCCTCTCCCTCCATTTCCCTCTTCCTCTGTCTCCCTCTTCTTCGCTCTCTCTCCTGCTCATGCATCTCTTCATCTGCTTCTCCCTCTCTCTTCCTCTCTGTCTAGTCTCTCTCCCCCCCTTGCTTTCTCCTTCTCTTTCCATCTCTCTCCTCCACTCTATCCATCTCTCTTCCCCTCTCTATCTCTCTGCCTGCCACTTCTCTCTGGCTCTCTCTCTCTCTCTCTCTGTGGCTGGCTCCCTTGCTCCACAACAATGTATTAGTATGATTGTCTTGTCTCGGCGAGAAACAAGCACAGAGAAAATAACAAAACGGGGGATTGGACAAAGAAATAGACGGACGGAGACTAAGAGAGGGAGACAGCAGGGGAAAGAGAGAGAACTAGACTGACAGTACATATAGAGCTTTTGTTGGAATAAAGTCAGAATCATTCCTCAAACGACTGCAAATGGGGAGGTTCCAACAGGATCTCTGATATGGGATTTTTACACACCGCCTAATGAACTGCGAATGTTTATGATCTATTCAGGCGACACGCACGTCTGCGTGTTTGCATGTTCAAATAACCTTTGTTCACATCAGCTTCTTATTATCCATCTTCGAGACTTACTATTTTTATATTACCAAAAATCCTCCAGCGAGCAAATGGAGTATCAAATATTATCCAATACACAAACTGCTTTTAACAATGATTACACATGCATTCAACATACTTTGTCACAAAACCCTCGGATCACAAGAATGGTGAATGATATAGAACAATGATGTACAGTACCTAACCTAAAATGACCTTGTGGTATTTAGGTTTATGTGAAGACCTGTATTTAAAGAGGAACTGTATTATTGTGATTTTTTGCAAGCCAATGCTTTATGAACCATATGAAGGTTAAGAAGATACTAGATAAATGTCCTGGAGGTCCCGGTGGTAACGTTTACCATGATGCAGCTCAAAACACGACAGCAATCATGATGTCACTTAATTCTTGTTACCGGGGACCGGCATCAGTTATTGGTTACAGGGATGGCCAGTGGGAATGGTTTGGGATATGGTAATGGGAAAACAAAACAGAAACCATAGCGGTAAAACAATGGACACGCAGATATGTAAAAGGCGAACTGCAAACCCCCCCCCCCCGGCCCCCACTGACCTGTGTGCGAGCGCAGGTGGCGCTTGAGTGCGGTGTGGCTGGGGAAGGTGCGGTTGCACTCGCTGCAGATGTAGCTCCGTACGCCCGCGTGCACCTCCATGTGCTGCTGCAGCGCCGGCTGAGCCTGGAAGCGCTTCCCGCACAGCAGGCAGAAGATGGCCATGTCCGAGCCTGAGGGAAACACAGCGCACGCAGAGACGAGGGTCAGGATCGGGCTGCCGGGTGAGCAGTCGGGTGGTTCGCCCTGCGGGTGTCAGGTGAGGTCAGATGATCAAATCTGAACGACGTAGAAAGGCGTTGGGGAACGGGTGTAGCGTGTCTTGAATGGCCGTTGATATGAGACAGTGGATGTCAGAGGGCAATAAATGAATCGTTTTTGTTGATTTTTCACAGCGGCTCCTGGTTAGTCACCGTGCAGTGCACCGCATGGGATGCAACAGAACAGACCCCGCGGAAAATGGATGAATCACCGTTTGTTGACCTTGTGTGTTTCGTCGACATTCTGTGGCTAAATCGCCAAACTAAAGCAGCCGTGGCTCATGGCTGGAAAGCTGTATTCAGCACACAGCCGCTGCCTCGTAAACACTCTTCAGACACAGATATCTCCCCCCCGACACAGCGAGAGGTTGACAGTTTGTGAAAACGCACTTTATACTGAGGTTGGTGTGTGTGTGCATGACCTGTGTGTGTGTGTGTGTGTGTGTGTGTGTGTGTGTGTGTGTGTGTGTGTGTGTGTGTGTGTGTGTGTGTGTGTGTGTGTGTGTAAATTGCCACAAAGCCGGCAGGCTCTCTGATTGGCATCAGAGTGGACCGAAGGCCCAGAGTCTCAGGGTAGCTTTGTTCACAAATGCATTGAGACACACACCAAGGATTGTAAACAACACACACACACACACACACACACACACACACACACACACACACACACACACACACACACACACACACACACACACACACACACACACACACACACACACACGTGAGCATGTCTGACAATGGGGGGTCTTTTCTGCACGTGACGTCTCAGCTGGAGGGCTTATGTGAGGTGTACAAGACATGAGGCGTACTGTATTTGTGGGATTGCTGGATGCACACAATAATCATCTTTCCTTGAGCATTGAGAAAGGTAGAGATCTCTTGTTCTGTGAGGCTGCAGTGAACCTCAAGGTCTAGTATATAAATACATATATACACGCAGACGCGCACATGCACACACACACACACACGCACACAAAGGGTCCACGCATACATCAACGCACACACTGTCTCTTGCGCAGCTCTGGAAAAAACACTCCCCTTTGCACTTTTTCAATTACCACCCTGCAGGAAAACTCCTGGGAGGGAGCAGAGCGTTTCTATTTCATCAGTCAATAACACATCTTTGGGGCAAAGCTGACACTAATTTAAAAATCTATGAAGAGCTGCAAGCCTGCCCTCATGTTCATAACCAATGGCAGGAGGGAGGGAGGGAGGGAGGGAGGGAGGGAGGGAGGGATGGGGGGGCAAGCCGTCAGCCTCTGCATCAGATCAATCATCATCTCTGCTGCAAAACACCCCCGAAATAAAAGAGGGAGACAGAGAGAGAAACTAAGAGAGGAAGAGAGAAAGAGAGGGATAAGGGTGAGGACCGAGGGGGAGAGAGCGAAAGAGAGCAAAAAGAGAAAGGGGACGGGTGAGAGTAAAGTGTAGCATCAGAGAGAGGGTGGGTGTGAGTGTGTGGGGATGACAGAAAAAACAAAAGGGGTGAATCGAAGACACAAAACGCATCGGCAGAGGGGAAGAGGGAACAAGTGGAGGAGAAAGGGATGAAGAGAAAGAGAGAGAGAAAGACAAATACAATAAGCCTTGTCTGGGCGGCGGGGAGACGGTGAATGTGGCCAAGAGGGCTCCTTCTCTAACAAGTACAGACAGAGCCTTCCCTCCCTCTATTTTCACATCTCCTTCCGTTCTCTCTCTTAGGCTTGTACTAATCTGGGATCCCGCAGTCCTTCTCTGTTAAAGCAGAACCGCCGGGGGGAGACGGCACGGAGCCAGGGCCGGAAACCCGCCATTGAAAGGGGCGGCGCTACACCTGGTTTCCTGTTCTGTTACGGAGGTTTCTCCTGCAGAATGTTCATTAAGTCTGTTTCAACAGTGGCCATTTATCACAGTGTTTATTTGTAGCTTTTGCTGTTTTACTGCTGGCTAACTTTGTGTTTGCAAATTATGCGCTTACAGTTGCACGCTTCAAGCAACATGAATGATCAAAACAAATAAGAAGCGAAAGAAAAGTGTGAATGCAACAATCTCTCGGATCGGAGGATAACAAAACGGGGGATTGGGGGAAAAAAAGACGGACAGAGACAGAGGGTCAATGGGGAGATGTAGAGTGACAGAACCTGAAGAGGGTTTGTTGGAATGAAGTCAAAATCATTCCTCAAATGATCAAAGCTGTGTGAGGGTAAAACATGACCTTTCATATGGAATTCTCACACACCGTCTAATGAGCTGTGAATAGTTTATGATGTATTGAGGCAACGCGCGGGTGTGCGTGTGCGTGTGTTTCTCTATCTTTGAGACTATTTGGTTCCACAAAGATCCGCAGCTAATTACACTCTTCACACTTCTTAGCAGATGGATTATCAAACATAATACATAACATAAGCTGCAGGTAACAGGGACTACACATGCCTCCATATTGTGTCGTTGAACTGCTAGCTAAAAAATGCAAGCCTACTAGCCTAGAGATGTTCTAGACTTATTTTTCAGACATTATCAACAAAATATTAATCGTTTGGTCAACAAAGTCAAGTGCGGTTACAATTTCCTGATGAGTTTACTGACAACTTGGAACAAGCTAATCTGACCGTCACTCATTTTTTTCTACGCTTAGCGAGGGATGCAGTGATTGGTGATAACTACAATGTCTGTGTTAACGATCACCAGTTTGCCGCTTACACTCTTACAGTGCGCTGCCTCCAGCCACCGGGAGTGGTCAAAACAAGCATGAAGCGAAGGAAAGCGAAACAACCTGTTTCTGAGCCATTTTGGGGTATTAATCGAATCAGACTTTAGACATTAACCTTAATTCTTTTTTTGAGTTAAATCCACGTTTTCCATCGCTCAGCCCTGCCGCCTTAATACCCCCTCTCCCCCCGCCTGCACCCCGCAGCCCTCATCATCGATCAGAGTCCATTGTCATTCGAGATGCCAGCATCGAAGTGCTTAAATGGCTTTGACTGACAAGCATGCCCTCCCCCCCAATAATCCCTTCTACTTGTCATGCACCCCCTTTTTCCATCTGTCCGTCACTCTTACTTTTGCTCTTCCTGAATGAATCTCTCTGAATCTCTCGATCGCACTGGACTTGGCAGGACAGCGGGATCGAACTAAATGCAGAGAATGCCGTCTGGTAGAGTTTTGAATCAGTGGAGAAACACAGGGCGAGAAAACTAAACCAAACACAATAATGACCAGGGACATTCTCTTACACTGGATGACGAAGGGGAGAGAGAAGACAGACAGACAGACAGACAGGCAGGCAGGCAGGCAGGCAGGCAGGCAGGCAGGCAGGCAGGCAGGCAGGCAGGCAGGCAGGCAGGCAGGCAGGCAGGCAGGCAGACAGACAGACAGACAGACAGACAGACAGACAGACAGACAGACAGACAGACAGACAGACAGACAGACAGACAGACAGACAGACAGACAGACAGACAGACAGACAGAGGTATCTCAATGGAATGCAAAAGGTAAACCGACCTCTGACCTCAAGGTCTTGGGAGACTTTTCTGGGGACATTTAAACCCCTTCGTTTCTAACACACACGCACAAACACACCCACACATACCCACGCACCGTATACAAACTCTGAATACAGAGGATACAGTAACAATAAATCTCCTAGGATCGGCATGCGGATTTGTTCCCCTGAACAAATACGCACTTCCGGACGTCGAGGACAGTCCCCGGAGCCAACCTTTCTGTGCGCACAATCCCCTGCCGGCTCCTTTGTTCCCAGATAGCGCCGGCCATCCACCCACACGGCCGCGGCCATCCACCCACACGGCCGCGGCCACAATGGAGTCGCATAATTGACACGCAGCGTCGACTACACTCCTCCGGCCTTCACTGCTCCTTAATGCGCCTCGACATTGTGAGGTGAGCGAGGGACAAGATAAATAAACTCGTCCTTGGTAAATAACTTTGTTTGGTTCACAAACGCACGCACGCACGCACACACACACACACACACACTCACACTCGCACACACACAGACAAACAAACTAGAGAGAGAGAACGAGCCTCACAAAGCAGATTGTGTGGATGGCGGTGAGGTGTTTATGCGTAGAGGCGTTTGTGAGAAATTTCAAGTTCAGAATTTGCTTCACAAAAATATCATTTTATTTCAATGGCTTCAATCGTGTTCAAATAAAAGAATCAACCATTGCGTACTTTTTACGATTCTATTAAATCGTAACAAAGTGCAACCTTACCGTCGGGGATGAGGGATTATCTAACAACATCTCTGCAAGTTCCTAAGCGCAGGTCAAGGTGTGTGTGTGTGTGTGTTTGTACAGCAAATACATGAAGATAGAGGCTTTTATGATAAAAAGCTGGGTTGGGCGGAGCCAGTGGAGTTGACCCCATGAAGGTCCATTACAGTGTAGAATAAAGTTGGCCAGAGGGCGACCACGCTAGAATAACTGGGAGTGGAGGGAAAGGACGGATGAGGTGAGAGAGAGCGTGACAGAGAGAGCTCAATCACATTTTTTAAAATAAATGAAATAAAGCACTGTCCCATAATCCTCCGAGGCCTGTGCTACTGCTGGGCCAAGTGTGTGTGTTTGTGTGTGTCTGCTGATGTTTGTGTGCATCCTTAATAGGCCCAGAGTGGTGGCAAGGCTGCTGTTATTTAAGTGGGGTACGGATGGCCCGGTAATGGAGAGGAATGTTGGCCTGATGCAAGGTGACAGTGCCGGCAGGACTGGAGGGGGGGAGAGAGTGAGAGAGTGAGAGAGAGAGAGAGATAGAGAGAGGATGTAGAACTACATATTCAGTCCACCATCCAAAGAAAGAACGAGGTCTTTCATTCCAATGTGCTGCACTTCACGGGTCGGAACATGAGACTGAGCAAAAGTGCGGAAGTAAAGTCCAAAGTCAATTCTTGAGATTCAGCAATGGACAGCTGCCTTAACCCCCTCATGTTGACACAAGTGAAGATTTAACATGGTGAGATAATTGTCAAAATCATGTTGAACTTATTCATTTGACGTTTCCACCACAGCAACCTATCAATGTGGCGACACGTCTAGTCCACATCGACTCCCCATGTAACATCACGCCTCACTCACATCTGACTCACGTGCAACATTCAGCCCGAATCCTCACACACATCTGACTCTGAATCTTCATGTGGCTGCAGTCAGTGACCCTCCATTTTATGTGAACTATTTTTACACCTGTACGGCATCCAAGTCCGGGCCGATATCAGAGAAAAGTCTGTCGGTCCGCATAACATATAAACACAGCCTCTGCATTGGTTAACAGAGAGGGGCGAGGGCTGGGTAGAGGTTAACATTACAATGGGGTAGTGGCCATTTACTGAACACATTTCACCTCTCTCCTTTACTGGTAAAAAGGAGAGGTGTTGTACTACAAACTACTTAGAATCCCCCCATTGCGTGAAGAGCAACATGAACGACAGCCGAGAGATAAGCTAGTGGACTTGCCCCTCTGTCTCTGAAGGAAACAGCTTCTCCCTTGGCCGCCGAACATACACAGATAATGACAAAAGTAAAGCCGTGCTCCAGCTAGTGTTCTCTTGAAATGGTGCGGGTGCTGAAAGGGCAGCCAGTTGCTGAATTTCTTGTTTTGTTAAGATGGGCTGGTACGCGATTGTGTGTGTTGACAAATGCGAACAACATCAGAGAAACTAAAGAGTCTCTCTCTCTCTCTCTCTCTCTCTCTCTCTCTCTCTCTCTCTCTCTCTCTCTCTCTCTCTCTCTCTCTCTCTCTCTCTCTCTCTCTCTCTCTCTCTCTCTCTCTCTCTCTCTCTCTCTCTCTCTCTCTCTCTCTCTCTCTCACACACAGCTAAACGCGGCGTGACCGAGCGCTATGCAACGCTGCGCCAATGCACGTGGAAAGCAGAGCACCTGCTAGAGTTAATGAGACATAAAGGAGTGGGACTTTAGCGTGTGGTGTTCAATTTTAGGCCATTACCAAAGTGTTTCCCCCCCCCCCCTCGCCCAGCCTGGCTACTGCGTGTTGCTGTTGATGCCAGTCCAATAAGCCAGGCTCCCTCTTGACCCACCGCTCACGATGAGCTACGAAGCAACATGGCGATGATGAAGCACATACTCATCTCACTTCACCCCTATACATCTAAAGCCAAAGCTGGATTTAGCTATTTGTTTGTCTAAACGCTTAGTCATAATCTGCAAAATATACTTATATTTACTGGTAACTATACTTATAGTAGTGTAATGCTTAAAATACTCATCTTAATACAAGTCGATGGAGCTACAATGTAAAGCTGGTGAGGTATTGGCATTTGGCGTTTTGCCCAAACGAAAAAAACCTTTTACAATAAAAAATGTGGTGGTCCAATAGGAGCGCAGAACCTTCCCCCCTTCAGAACAATTGCATTGAAAATGTCTACAAATGTGTGTGTGCCGTTTATGTATGGTGATGAAGGGAAAACGCATGGGATCCGTGGGGGTAGCGAGAGGTGAGAGTGTATGCACCCAGGGGCGAGGGTGGAAGCCGGGCTGGGTGGAGGTGGTGGTGGTGGTGGTGTGTGTGGGACCAGGGCATCCCCCTTTAGCATATCCCTCTGTGGCGGTCGGTAGGCCACAATGGCCGCCCTGCAGGGGGCCCCTGCTGAACGGGGACAATGCTGGCCTACGATCTGCCAAAAAAACGACGACCGCGCCGCTGGCTGTGGTGTGAAATTGCAGGATGAGGGGGGGGACGGACCTAGGGGACCTTTTCCAGAAATCCGTGGGGTGGGAACTAAGTGTAAATAACAATAGACATTTATAGACAGCTAGTCCCCCCCCCCCCCCGTTCCCCAGCTGCAACGCGATCCATTTTGGCCCCAGCGGCCCCCTGCGGAGGGAGCGTCCACAAAGTGCCGCTCTGCGACCTTTTCAGAGCGATGGTCGACCTAACGCGAGGCGAAGCCGTGGTCTGGGGCCGGCTGTGGGAATAACTGATGACCGCCACTTGTGTGCGAGATGGAGAGCGTTTTTTTGGGGTAAGGGGGGGCTTTTATTGTCATTCTCTCGAGGTTTTAGGCGGGCAAACCTCCAGTCCGTCAAGTCAAATTTCCGTTCAGTTTGTTCCTCTCCCCTCGGAGAGGGTGACCGAGGAAAAGGAGAAGAGGTCTGTGCGTTGAGGACGTTCTGTTTCGGTTGTGGATCGACGGTCCCGATTCGGAAGGTTTGAGAGTCCCGTCGCGTTATCGCTCCGACCGCGCACTGAGACCAACTGATTGGCCTCATTAATTCTACCTCGGAAAAGTGGGTTTCTGAACCCGGAATGTCACGGACTCCGCGGGTACATCTGCGGAGCGTCACTCATGCTACAAATACCGGATGCGAACACAACACAACGTGTACGTCGAGGACCCGAGCGTGGGCTGATGCTATTCAACCCGAGCTAACCCACCATTTTAAAATTAGCCGCATTGGGTTAGCATCTGCGTGTGACATAGCAATCACTAAAACGTCTGCCTTTCTTGGCTCACGTTTGCAGCCGGTTCCCTCCCACCCTCCGCACCCCCACACGCCTCCGCCGTACGGACGCTGAGCCCAAGGACGAGCACAAAGGCGGGTTTTTTTTTTCTTTCCCGCCCAATTTGAACGTCAACAAAGACACCTAGACACCTAGACATGTACAGTGGCGGGGGGAAGGGGATGGGGAGAGGAGGGGGGGGGGGGGGGGGGGGGGGGGGGTGTTGCATGAATATGCAACACGGAAGGCGGAAAATTATAGCCCGTCGTAGTAGGCATCGGCTGTGCCTGTTGGCTTTGACACATGCTTATGTTTGCAAATGTGCGCGTCCGGGCGTGCGTGTGTCCATACGCCGAGACACTAGGGAATTAGCATAGTACATATGAGGTGAGCGCGGATGTAAGTGGAGACTGTTTGAGAGTGCGGGAAACAGCTGCTAGGCTGATAATAGCGCTACAGTTTTACTTATTGCCGATTCATTCATGAATTACTCAATTCTCGCTCGGAATTGGGAATGAAAGAAAAATAAGCAAAGAAATAATAAGAAAAAAAATTATTTGGTTTGTGCACTAGTTTGGGAGCACAAACCAAAGGAAATGTTTAGTTTCGGTGGTGCCTTTTATCTCTGTAATTAAATGTGAGAGATGACTAGCGGGGGGTGGGGGGGTACCATTGTGCGAGGGGCTGAGAAACACATAACACACTGTGCCCAGCAAGACCGCTCGAAAACAGACGTCAAATCAAAAGTCCACGGTGCATTTATCATTCTCCAATATGGTAGAATTGCAGTTCACCCACACCATTGTTAAATTACCGCTTCAATAAATATTTCCCGAAGAAAGAATATCATAGGTAAACATCATGTAAAAATGTATCCATTTAAAAATATGAATATATTTTTGTTTAAATAGAGATGTAACTGTAGATGTGTAGATGAATCTCAGTCCTGCTGCTATATATTTTAAGACCGCAAATCCGCCCTTATATACGGTGGGAGGCGAATCAGCCAACCGAGCATCAGTCAACAAAAGGGCGACAGCCACTGTAGACGGCAATCTCCATTAAAACCACACAGCACCGACAAAACAAGCAAACAAGCCAACCGCACACCTCGCTCGCTAGGCTAGTGTGCAGGCACTGCCAACGCCAAGGCCGGTGATAACTCACGTCTGGGTGGGTGGGTGGGTGGGGGGGGCAAGGAAAGGGAAGGGCGGGGGGGAGGTGGGCCCGCGGCAGGGGCTGACGCTGTCACGGAGACGGCGCGCCGGACGAGATTAATGCCACCAGATGCCAGGCGAGATGCCATATTAATTACCCAGAGATAATGTCAGCGCAGCCATATGGCCGCGCAACTGCCCATTTAGTTGACAGGGAGAAGTCTTTATAGCAACCCCCACACCCTCCCCCCCCCCCCATTCCAACCGACCGCGAGTGTCATCATCATCGTCATGATGGTTGTTGTGTCGCAATAAACGCCCCCCCCCCCCCTGCAAACAAAAAAAAAATGACTTCAAGGCGGTGGCCGCAAGGGTTTTACATGATTTACAAATACCGGTGATCAGCCGTACGCCTATCCGCTCGATGAAGCATAGGATAGAACTCACAGGATCACAAAGGACGGAGAGCATCGTGTGTTCTCCACATGAGTGGATCGAAACATGTCTGTAGTGCGAGGCCTAAAGCACAAGGGCCATTCTGACGTGACCTTGTAAGCCGAAGCCGTGTACATTACAAAACATACAGACCGAAATACGTCGTGATTTGCATGCACGCCGTCGTGTGTTATGAGTACATCACTGCGCCTGCCCCCCCCCCCCCCCCCCCCCCCCCCCCCCTCTGCCCCCCTCCCCCCCCCCCCCTCTTCCATGTCATGACTGCTCGTTAACTGGCTCCGAGCAACAGATTACAAACGTCTCACGCAGCCTCACAACAAAAACAGGGCGAGGGCGAGAGAGAGAGAGAGAGAGAGAGAGAGAGAGAGAGAGAGAGAGAGAGAGAGAGAGAGAGAGAGAGAGAGAGAGAGAGAGAGAGAGAGAGAGAGAGAGAGAGAGAGAGAGAGAGAGAGAGAGAGAGAGAGAGAGAGAGAGAGAGAGAGAGAGAGTGCTGAACGAGCACCCTTATTAACAACGTCAACTTTTTTTACAGTGGCACCACCGGTCAAGCTCAAAGGGGAGGTGGGGGGAATGTGATTACAAAAGAGCCCCCCCTACCACCACCTTCCTCCATCCCTCCCTCCCTCCCTCCCTCCACAACCTCATCCCACAATCCCACAAATCCGATTTAATCAGACAACTTGCGCAGGGGTGGCTGGGAGTAAGAAAAGGGATAATTAGTAAACAGGGGAGCTGCTCGCCGCGGCCTCATTGGCATTCACGCCGGGTTACTGTGTCGCATTTAAAATGCAGCCTGATGAAGTCTACAGAATCAAACCATTTGTTACTCCCATTGAGGAGGCTTCGGGCTACTGGCAATTAAATTGGAATTAGCGCCCGGGAATGAGATACAGCAGATTCATACGGAGGGGGAAGGAGGATGGAGAGAGAGAGAGAGAATTGGGGAAGGAAAGAGAGAGGGAGGAGGAGAAGGAGGAGGAGAAACAGTAAAAGGTGTTTTCTTGACACTGTCTGAGGCTTACAGGGGTTTCAAGAGACAGTCTAAATTATTTGTTTTCTCATCCGGCCAAGGACACACACAGAGAAATGGTCCTGCCCTGCTACATCTTTTAGAGAGCCCAAATAATAACTATGGTAAGAAATATCCAATCAATTCACAAAACAAAGATTAAGGAATTCACAATCGATATCAGCTAAGCGTTCACACGATTCACCTTGACGGGGTTTTGATAAGGTCAAAAAAACAATTAGTGAAAATTAAACAAAGAAGACCCATATATTGGCTTGTGCTTGTGAAACCACCTAAATAAAGAAACAAATACATTATTGACACTGAATGTCAAGCAGTATTATCCTTGCTATGCACTGAGTGTGTGTGCATGCTGGCCATCAGGCTGCTTGGACTTCAGGTGGGTGAGGGGAGAGTATGGGGGTGAGGTGTGATCACTGGGTGCAGTGCTGAGAGACAGCCAGCAGGGGCCACTATGACAAACAGCGGTTTGTTACCCCCGCCAAGAATCACTCAGACCACTCAGAGTGATATAAAGAAACAATCTTTTAACCTAATTCATATGAATCCATTCATTTTTCTGTGCGAGCCCGATCCCTAGGTCTGTGTTTTTGTACGGTGTTGCCGGGCCAACAAAAGCCATTAGACTCCAGAAATACAACATTTGTGATGTTTCATTAAAATCAGGGATTAAGCCGCTGTCACCAGAGGTCCGTTTTCCCCACATGCATCTGGGTAGTAGTTATGCTGCAGTGCAACCTCCCCAACACATTTTCTCATGTCAAATCCACGACAAATTACTCATTCCGCTGCACTCAGGCTACTTGACAAATAAAGCGATTGTGAAGTACTAACTCCCGCGGTTGAGAAGAATGCCTCATTTTTCCTCAGCACTCAAAAGATTGCATTTATGCAAAGCAAAAGGGCCGATAGTGGGGGATTTATCAAATAAAATTACAACAGTGATGGTGTGTGTGTGTGTGTGTGTGTGTGTGTGTGTGTGTGTGTGTGTGTGTGTGTGTGTGTGTGTGTGTGTGTCTTTCAAGCTAAGTGCACAAACGCAGTCATATGACTGACTCCCCAAGGTCAAACACAAAGATGCTCTTCCAGTGAAACGTCAATTAAGGCGGAAAACCAATGAAAATAAATGACAGGACACAGAGACAAAGTATGTGGAGGAGATATGTGACCAGCCATGTTGTTCGTATGTGCTCCATTTGTCCCACTTAGAAACGCTCCATTGTTTTACACAAAGAACAAAATAGCACTGCATTTGTCTGCTGCCTGCCTTTTTTTCCCCTTCTCTCCCTAAACAAGGAACCCATATCTATTTGAAACATAATTATTTATTTCAAGGAAAACAAAATGAGCACAATTCTATTAGAGTGAAGCTCACCATGTTCATTGAAAATGGAAAAAAATACATTACTTGTCTAAATAACTAGTTTTACTTTCTAAATGCAAATTAGTATTTTGGAGAGAGGCAAAGAAAGACGCAGCGACTGACTCAACAGGTGTTGGATCTGTAACCCTTCGCCTAGTTCTGATGTGATTACTGGGTTCCCTAAAGTCGAGTCCTATTTCTAGTAAAGGTCGAGATATGCTGATTCAGGAAGCTAAATGCTGTTTAACACGTGCAGTTTCAGCTCTCCCTCAGGTCCTCGTTCACTTCTTTACACACACACACACACACACACACACACACACACACACACACACACACACACACACACACACACACACACACACACACACACACACACACACACACACACACACACACACACACACACACACACACCTCAACTGAAAGCTTCCGACACGTTTCTAAACTGGTCCGACTTCCGAAAGCTGGTGGTCACGCTTCTTAATCCGGATCGGACGGTGCATCTAAACTGGTCCGACACCACATCTATAAAAGGTCCAACCAAATGCTGAAAAGGGTGCGCTACCTTGTCGAAACCAGCCTGACGCCACATTTATCAAAGAGGCTCGACGCCACGTCATGGCGGCTCTGATACTGCATCTGTACAGGTCAGGGATTTGGTGGATTCTGATGCATTTGTACATGGAAACTTTAACGTACTTGCAGCTTCAAAATACTTGACACAATTGAATAACAAGTTTAAGAAATCTTTTTAAATATTAGCTGCACCTAGGAAAATACTTTTCCAGGGGTTCACATTTATTTGGAGCCTTATAATTGAATAAAACTAGTTCTAACTAATAACATTACCACACTAAAAAATACAATAATAATATGCTTGTGTGGAATATGTGGCAGATGTTTGGTGGCTGAAATCTCACATTCCCCCAGGAGTTTAGAGATTTTTCTTATTTCTCTGTCAATACATTTTAAAGGGGAAACAGTAAGGATCGTCAGTCCTCTCTTTCCCTCTATTTCTCCCTCTCCATCTGTCTCTCTGTTTCTCTCAAGCAAGCTCTCTGTGTCTTTCGCTCGGTCTCTCTCTATGTTGCCGTCTCTCTCCGTCTTTCACTCCATTTCTCTGTCTTTAGCCCCGTCTCTCTCTCTCTCTCTGTCTGTTTCTCTGTCTCCCTTTTTCCCTTTCTCTCGCTCACTCTCTCTCTCCCTCCCCCTCTTCCCTGCTGTAAATGCTGCAAAAGAGAATAAATGCTCAGGCTTCACAAGATGTCGCACTGCTTAGCGGCCATATGGGCAGGGCTGGCAGACAATGTGAATGGGGAACCAGGAGGGTGTGACCGGACCCACATTAGTCAAACGCTTTAAGGTTCCCTAGACAGACTGTGTGCGTGCCCACACATTCATGAATGTACACATGCGCGTGAACAGACAAATACACAGGGGTAAGACACATACACACACACAGCCATGCAAAGACATACACAGACACACACGCACATACACCTGACCAAGGGATGCATTACGAACAAAATACCCAAGCTCCTCACTTTAGTCCCCACTTCCTCACACCGACCTGCTAAAAGCAGGCGCAACACACACACACACACCGAAACATCCCGACACTGGCAGACAGACACACATACACACACACCGAAACATCCCGACACTGGCAGACACACACACAGACACAAACACACACAAACACGCAAAGGAAGAACCTTGAAAAAACCCAAATTGGGCTCTAGAGGTTCATCTTGTCAACTACGGTTCAACTAATACATTGTTATTTTCAAAACAGTTTTACAAAATCACCTCACCTTGCACTTATAACGCGCCTCTGTTTTTGTCATGCTAATGCTTCCCTCTAATTATTCAGATTAATGTTACAGGTTTTCATTTAATTTCATAATTGTATTTATTTATTATCATGATTATACTCTTGGTAATTTTATACACAATTGGTCCTCTCCTGTTCAGGTGACATTTTCTTTTATTCCTCCATCTTAAGCTATATTTCAGTGCTTGTCAACAGTGCGGTTATATGCTGGACAGGAAGATGCGGAAAGATGGGAATTGAGAGGGATTTATCTTAAAATGTGTTAGTCATTTATTGTACTTCAGTTTACTTATATTGCATTTATCCATGTTTTTATTTTTATCCTACTGTAGTTCAGCCTTCCCAGAATATATACATAAATGCAAATGTTAAGAAAGTTCAGCTAGAAAATAATCTGATTAAAAAGCTCCAAGGAGGAGTGACGGGGGTGGGTAGGCTTCATTGAATGCGATCATGGGATGGGGGGGTGCTGGCTGATTGGAGTGATGGAGCCATGTATCGTTTGGAATTCACTTCAAAGTCCTTCTACCCTTGTATAAAGCACCAATTGGGCTGGGACCAGCCAACCTTACTGACTCGCTGACAACCTATACGCCCTGAAGAGTACTCCTTTGCGGCTGGCCTATTGGAGGGTACCATCAAAACCCAAAAACAAAGTTGATGATGCTGCATTTACTCATTATGCCCCTTTACGGGGGAACATGTTACCTAAAGAAATCAGGGAAGCAAGCACAAAAAACACCTTTAAGCTCCTGTTAAAATGTCTCTTGAAGGTAGCTTTTAATTGGCATTTTATCAGACAAATAAATAGCCACTAATTAGCATTTTATCGATGCTGTTTTCTCTGTTGATTTTATTGTACTGATTTATGTTTTAGTTTTTAATCTGCAGTTTCCTTTTCTTTCTCTTGCACGGTATTGTACTTTATTGCACGGCATTATTGTAGTATTGTAGCACTTTGTTGATGTTATTGTTGCGTTTCCTTTTAAAAAGGTGCCTTTTGTTTTGCGCCGTATTGTACAGCCCTTTGAGCTGCATTCTTATGCATGCTAGGTGTTACATATATAAAGTGTATAATGATTATCATTATCTTCAAGTCGGTAACAAAAAATAACATTTTGATATTCTTTTTTGTTCAAATATCCTCAAATAGTTCTAAAAGGAGCTGTTGGTAAATGTTTAATGAAAGACGGGGATCTGAGATGCAGGCGGGCGCTCTGGGCTCCACGGCTGGCTGTGACCTTGGAACCAGAACACGCAGGGACCAGACCATGTCTTTGTGGTCTGCTGTAGAAGACTTTATTTATAGATCAGCAGTCTGTCGATAATAAAAAAAAAACCCAGCTGGGGAAAAAGCACATGCCCTCTAAGAGGTTGGATTGAATGTGTGCATGCGTGCGCGCGTGCGCGTGTGTGGAGAGGAGGTGTGGAGGGGGGCTGCGTCTTTTGAAGACCTAATACAGTGCTGTCCCTCAATCTCTCTTAATTCCATTAGAAAGGGAATTGATTTTGGGTAAAGGAGGTTTGCGCGTGTGTGTGTGTGTGTGTGTGTGTGTGTGTGTGTGTGTGTGTGTGTGTGTGTGTGTGTGTGTGTGTGTGTGTGTGTGTGTGTGTGTGTGTGTGTGTGTGTGTGTGCTTGCGTGCGTGTCTATTCCCACATACCTACTCCACAGTCCACACACACACACACACACACACACACACACACACACACACACACACACACTTACATGCAGACACACACACACAAACACATTTTTGTTCAGTTGATGGCTCCTTGCTGGTCTTTTCTTGCCAATGCTGGTTCTGCTTTATTCCAAGATGGCATCCACTTTCACATCCCTTTTCCCTTTCCAATGGAACCCCCACAGATGTAAGCAAACCAAACCGAGAACATAAACAGGAAAGACCGAGCTTTGGGAAAGCAAAGAAATACGGCCTAACAATAAATCTTTGATTAAGAAGTACCTTATCTCAGTAAATTGGACATAATGTGGCCGTTGATCCTTATTAACCTAGTGGATACATAAAGATATATTCTTATCTCGAATACGATCCATTATATAAAATACGACTTATTATGGCAAAATAAAACAGCTGCTTGAGAGGAATGTGCCATAGTTGAAGAAATGTCAACCTACTGTGGAAAAAATATCCCCACTACGCACTGACAAATATTCAAAACAAGAAATGCCCTTTCGCTGGCCCTAAAGGAGTTCCAATGACGGAAATTTCTGCGTTTCGTTTGAGCCCTTTTGCTCACGTTTGTGTTGGCTGTACAATTTAAACAATCCTCATCGGTATGTGGGCGAGATTCCTAAACAACCATTTCCATCTGTATTTTGCCATTTCACACCAGAAATAAGACTTATTATGATGGTATGGTAAGGCCGGGAATAACTTGCTCATCTGTGTTGATGAATGAAAAAAAAAGAATCAATGGCAATCATACTAATTGGCCATGGATTCATTCCCCCAGCAGGATAAAATACCATTATACCAAATGTAGTACAACCATTTAACCTTAAAATGTTCTAAATCACTGTTAAATAAGCCCCATCTTCAAACCTTAACGGTGGAGGGCAAGAACAAGAAGTCTGGTGACCTAGATAGCAAGAAGTAGGCCTACGCAGTTATCAAAACATTGACTTCTTTCATTCAAAACAAATGGCACTGCCTGGCTGCCCCATCGGGAAGAGAGGTAGAGGAAAAATGATGACAGTATAATGATGAGTGTCAGTTTGAGACCTAACAGGCGAAACAATTGAATAGGGGATCGATTACTGCGTCACTAACGTCGGGGGAGACAAATGTCTCCAGCCTGCAATACTGCCACCGTCCAGGAGGGGGAACTATTCCGTTTTACCAACAAGTGTTTGGTCCCACGGAGGAACCAGGAGAGCCCCAGAGAGAGGGGGAGTGAGGGAGAGAGGGAGAGAGCATGGGGAGTCAGACCTCACATGACTTTACAGGTCAGAACGGTTTTACCCGAGAGACACAGCCACAATTTTCTCTGTTAAGGCAAATAAAGAGCCGTGAATGGCGACTTAGAAAATGGTTTACAAGTTCAATAATTTATGACTGTGCATTAGAGGGACTCATTTAAGTAGCCACGGTTGTTCTAGTAAACTTCAATGAAATAACATTTTCCACTTCCAGTCGTGACACAAGGCTGCTATTAAAAAGGCAGATTGACCAGGATTTGCCTTTTTTCTTCTGACAAGAAATACAGCCATTTTCAATAAACCCTTTGTAGACGGCGACAAAAGAAAACAAAAAGAAACAGTGGGTCCGTTAACTGGGGGCCTGTCAAAACTGATAGAACCAGAAGTGCCTTCCTCATCCACCCACCCTACCGCCCACCACACACGCGCACACACACGCACGCACGCACACGCACACACACACACACAGTGTCTCCTCTATCTTGAGAACTTCCTCCCTGGCTCCGGCACCTCTTTCTCCAGGCCGTATATCACCCCTGGACAGACCCCAGGAAGCGACGGTGTGGCTGTGGCGTGGGGAGGGCGAGAGCTTGAACAAGGCCCAGAGGCCTGCCAACATGGGCACCTGATTGGTCCTCCTAGATCTAACAAACCCCCTGCAACAGCTAGCAGACGCAGGCTCCTCTTTAATGGCTACCCCATGAATATGAAAACGGATACGAGCCAGGTGAATGCAGGTGGAGCACGCTCTGGACACTTTACTCTACCCCCCTCAAGATGTTGGGGAATTAAAAGGATGCATGATTTATGAACGTTTTTTTTTTTACCTCATTTTTATATTCCTAAAAAAATTAAATAAACACAGTACCTAATTAAAAATAAATAGGCTGGAACTTCCAATCAAAAGCTTATGGGACCCAACTGGAATCCTGAAGTGGGTCAAGACATTGCACTTTCAGTCTCTCTCTCTCTCTCTCTCTCTCTCTCTCTCTCTCTCTCTCTCTCTCTCTCTCTCTCTCTCTCTCTCTCTCTCTCTCTCTCTCTCTCTCTCTCTCTCTCTCTCTCTCTCTCTCTCTCTCTCTCTCTCCCTCTCTCTCCCTCTCTCTCCCTCTCTCTCTCTCTCCCTCTCCCTTCCCCCAACACTCCCACCCTCCCCCGACCCCTTCCTTCCTTATTCTTCTTTCTCCCTTCTCCTGTTTAAGATTCCTGGCCTTTCACCTGACCCCGAGGCCTTGGGGGGGGCCATGGTGGCGGTGGCCGGGGTTAAAGTGTAATCCTGGTCCTATGACCACAAAAGCACTGGACCCCCGAGGGCAGAGTGGACAGTCCACATTTTCTGAATTGCGGCTCAATAGCAGATCGTTCCCAGCACGGCTCAATCAGGCCTGGCTAGGAGCCCGTTCCCTCTGAACAGGCTGCTAAACATTTTCGTTTATTTCCCCTTCTAATAAGCAGATTTTTTTTTTGCTTAATGTATTTAATGAGTCATTTTTTAATTTCGATTTTTTGAGATAGAAGATGGGAGATTTGACGTTTCAATCCTACTTTAAATTATGAACTGTTCCATCATAACAAGAGACTGTCTTGGGGTAGACCCTTTAATAAACCGAGTTTACATACACAAAATGCAATGTCTGTCTACTGTAGTACCTTTAACAACTTGCAAGGGACTAAGGATTGTTATTCGTTTTAATCAGAGGAAAACTTTAACCACCAGCCTCTTTCTCTTTGACTATGTTGTAACTTGGCTTCGAAGCGCCTCTTTAAATCCTGCCCATTGAATTCCCTTCCCTACAATTTTGAAAGAGCAACTTAAAAAGAAAGAGTGAGGGAGAGAGAGAGAACTGAAGCAAGAGGGAAAAAAGTTCAATTGACACTGTCCACCCTCCCCCAATTTCCCAGGGAGCGCAAGAGAGAGAGAAAAAGAGAGAGAAAAGGAGAGAGAGAGAGAGAGAGAGAAAAAGAGAGAGAGAGAGAGAGAGAGAGAGAGAGAAATGACATATGGGACAAACAACAATTGAGACTCTGCATGCAGTGTTCAGCAAATCCATTCTTTGCTTTCAAAAGAAAAAACAAAATATTGCATGCAGAGCAGAATTAGGACATTAACCCTAATTATCAAAATGAAGAAGGAAGCATTCAAAGGTAATAATCACCTAAAAGTAAGTGAGCCTGACACGCTCCATAACAAAGCCCTCACCTACAAAGAGAGAAGACCGCGAAACCAGCTGTTTCTGGGACTCACAAACACAAGCAGAAAAACCAGACAGAAACCTCACCAGTTGGCCCTCAACAGAAAATACACCGTGACAGAATACCTTAGCACAGTGATTGATCCAAAACTAAGGAAATCCTTGAGAATGTACAGACTCAGTGAGCACAGCCTCACCATCGAGTGGCCGCCAGCGACAGGCAAAATGAGGGTTAAACCGAGTTTACTACCTGCCAACTATACCAAGGCATCAAGAGACACATTTCCGCATATTACAAACAACCCAAAATAGTTTGAAAACATGACTTATGATGAGAAACGTTTGTTACCGTTGTGAAAGATAATGATGAAAAGGAAAATGAAGGGCAATCATCTGTATTCCGGCACTGTCTGCACCGTGCTGACCTCTGTTCACAGACATACTGTGAATACAAACAAAACGGTTACCTTTAAATACATTAGTGAAAAAACTGTTGACTTTAATTAACTTTATACATATTTATTTTGTATCTTCAACATTAAAAGCTAAATGTTTCCATTTGTATTTTTTAACTAAATAGTGCATTCCTTTATTTACATATTTGCTTGGAATGTTGCAATGTTACACAGCTCTGTTTACACATTGATTTATTCTGGTACAGCTTTATTTTTAAGTAAATGTTTATTGATATTTCATACTTGCTTTGGCAGGATAAAAGTATGTTTTCCACACCAAAAAAATACCCCAAAGGAGACACGGACAGAGGCCAAAATAGAGACAAAGACAAAGACAATGACGGAGACAGGGACGGAGACAGAGGCCGAGGCAGAATGAGGAGTGATGCGACTGTACTAAAGGAAGCAACTCCGGAGAGGAGAGTTGACCCCTGTCCTCTCAGAGGTCCGCCGTTGGCCTCCAACACCACCTAATCAATCACGCTTCAGAGACCGGTGGTCAATGAGGCTATGACCCCCAACGCCCCCCCCCAACCCCCGGACTGTAAGTCGACACCCGAGTCAGAAGGATTGTGGACGTTTGGGTTTAGTTTGGTTGGGTGGGTTTTGATGGGGTGGGGTGGGGGTGTGGAGGAGGGAATCTCAAATGAGAGTCCTCCATCTCACAACCCTGGTTTCTGATTGGACGAGCCATCCAAATCAACACTAGAGCCGGTTTGGCAGGGAGTACGTTTGTGGACTTCCACTGACCCGGAAGTTAAACCTGTTGCAATCCATTTACATTTCTTTCACAATCCCCTTTAAAAAAAAAAGGGTGAACTCTTACAAAGTAGTGGAGGCCGCTGTCATTTGTTTGAAGAGCTTAGAGAGTTTCAATTAAGTATTTCAATTCAACTGATGCATTGTTCAGGGTTGTAAATGCAGCAGAATCAACCACATCAGTCTGAGTCCGCATGAGCCAACCTTGCATCCATAGAAGTCATTCTTCTTACTTCCTACTATGCCATGTTATGGACTCCATGAAATCCAGTGCTGAGTAATTAGCAATGCAGATCAAAGCATTCCAGGTCATGGCCACATCTGAACATGTGGGGTGAGCTGTGAGCAGACAACTCAGTGGAGGAATGCTGAGTAATCAGGTGAACTGTTGACCCCTCCCCCGGTCCCACACCTGTGCTAATACTGAAATGAGTTGATCAAATGTCAGGGGGGAGTCGCCTAGCTAGACTAGGCTTAGCCAGCAGAAAACACAGCAGTGCTTCAAAAGGAAAAAGCCCACTGCCTAACCAAAGACATAGGAGGAGTCAACAAATATGATCCCCAGATATTAGCTTTAGATAAATACAAGCACAGCTCTAATACTGTTTCTCTGCTCCGTCTTTGCCGTGCCTATTGGGGGGTTAAGGAGTTATTCAAGGTTTTCTTTTCTACCGACTTATGTTGAGCACAACAGTGGGGTTTTTTTTTTCAGTGCAGTTCGCAAAAGGCCTTACCAGGTGCCATCCATCAAAACAATCTGCTCTCAGAGAGAACCCTGCTATAAACTGGTAAGTGTCCACCTTTGCAGTATTATATAATAATAGGCCCCCACTCGAGCTCCTAAAGTTAGTAGCACTACCAGGGCCAGCCTTTGAGCGGGAAATGCACACAACACTCATACAGCCTCGAACTAGTGCACACGCAGGGGAACTCTCATACAGTCTGGAACCAGTCGCGGCAAGTCCTGGAAACTTGGATTGAACTCATATGCCTTTAGATATTACTACTCTATTATACATGGAAAAGAAATTGCATTTCCCCTGAAAGAAAGAGTATCAACATAAAGAATGCAAGGTCGCAATTCCTTCGACCATCTTCATCCTCATGTTACTTGGTTCAATTTGACCGCCACCATTTTACTCTCTGCCCCGCGATGCTATATACGGAACACAAGAGTAGCTTATAAACTCTGGGTGCAGACGTGGGCCATTGTGGCGAGTGTCTTTGGGAAGGCTGCCAAAAAGAAGCCCATTGGCAAGTGAAGGGGGTTAAGCCGCTACAATCAATATGACACCACTAAGTGCTCTTTGATTGAGCGGCGGGGCCACGTAACGGGCCCTGAACCGGGCGCCGGGCCGCGCTCCGCCTAGCTAAATACCTGCTAGCGTTCCTTCATGGCTAAACGGAGTCCTGAATGTCACTGCAGTGCAGCGGGAACATTAACTTTTATTCGCGAGTCAGAGGGAGACGGACCGAAGGCCGAGGGAATGGGAGCGCCGGTTTCATTAGCGTGACAGCGTTCGCCGCTTCCGCCGCCGCCGCCGTTAAAGGGCCAGGCGGGCGAGACGAACAGGATAGAAATGGCTCGTGCAAAAACCACACTGTACAAGCCACTGAGGCCAGGAGGGGTGGGGTTTTTTTTCTTTCACCCTGGAGACAGACCGCAGGTAGCTAAAGCCAGCACTGTTTTGGGGGGAAAGCAAAGGGAGAGAAAAAAAAAAGGAAAAAAAATCCCCTGGTGTGTAAAGCCCTGTGTCACTAGGCAACTGGATCTGATGGCTCCTTTGTTTGGGGTGAAAGGTTGGAAGCAGCCGCACTAATCTCCTTGCTTCACAATTAAGGGACACGGTGGAGGTGCTCAAAACCTCTTCCCCGCTTTCAGGAGACAAACAAAAAGGAAGAAAGGAGAGAAAAGAAAATAAAACCCCTCCATTGTCACCCCCTCTTTCATCCCCCCCCCCCCACCCGCCCTGAGCCTGCTCCTCTCTCCCCCCTCCTCTGCCTCACCCCTCTGCTCCCAGCCATGTCGTCCACGCTAATCGAAAGGTATTTGCACTGTAAATTAAAAGGGCCGTCGTGCGTTGCTGTTTTAAAAGCGAATGTGCTCTCTTAAGATGTCCACAAACAGCCTCCGATCTAATTACCGAGGGGAGATTTACTTCAAATAGGGCTGTTGACAAAAGAGCCTGGACCATTGTTGACGCCCGCCCGATGTTCCAAAGAGAGCTCTCTCTCCCCCTCTCCCCCTCTCTCTCTCCCTCTCTCTCTCCCCCCTCTCTCTCCCTCTCTCCCCCTCCCTCCCATCCTCTGTCCCCTCTCTCGCTCATGTCAATGTTTGGCCAGTGCTGTCCTTGACAAGTCAAGGTTAAAATGCCAGTCATAAAAGATAACTCCAGTTACGTAACAAGGACTTTTCTCTTCCTTGGTTGTCAAAGGACCCCCCCCCCCCCCCCCTCCCCTCTACACACACACACCAAAGTCCCTCAAACATTTTTACCCACGCCCGCTCCTCCGCTCCCTGTCTTTCATGTATTCTCCCATGTCTCCCCTCCGTGTTTAATTTGGATTATTTTTGCCCCATCCGACCTCCTTTGGATAGGAGGGAGGTGTCCAGCCGAGGAGGATGCTCTCAGCAGGGTTCGCATTGTGACCCTGGCTTTGGCTTGTTGTGGTGGCAATTGGTGGTGGAGCTGGTTCTGCTGATGGGAGGACGTGGTGGTGGAGGTGGTGGTGGTTGGGGTTGGGGTCGTGGAGGAAGTAGTCAGGGTGGTACTGGAGGGAGGTGTGGTGGTGGAGGAGGAGGTGCTCAAGGTTGAGGTGCTGTTGGAGGTGTGGAGGTGGTGGTGGTGGAGGAGGGGATGAAGGTGATGCTGGGAGGGAGATGGTGGAGGAGGAGGTGGTGGTGGAGGGGCTGAAGGTGGAGGAGGAGGAGGAGGAGGAGGTGGTGGTGGTGGTGGTGTCGGAGGAGGAGGAGGAGGAGGTGGTGGTGGTGGAGGGGCTGAAGGTGGAGGAGGAGGAGGAGGTGTCGGAGGAGGTGGTGGTGGTGGTGTCGGAGGTGGTGGTGGTGGTGGTGGTGTCGGAGGAGGAGGAGGAGGAGGAGGAGGAGGTGGTGGTGGTCTGGTGGTTTTATACAGGGCCCTGCCACGGCGGCCCTGCTGCTGATCTTCCATTTTATGGCCCCGTGAATCGCTAAGCCCTCTGGGAGTCTATAATCCAACCCTAACACAACCCAATCAAAAACCCTTGACAACACACACACACACACACACACACAGACTCAAACTCACACACTCAGCCCATCATCCCTCCTCCACACACAGGCCGACTCATCCCCGCACGGCAGCATTTCACACCGGTCGCCCTGGCTGCCAGGCATCCTTTCACAGGCTCGCCCTGATCCATGGAGGAATGCTTTCCAAACAGGGATTCTCCTCACACACACACACACACACACACACACACACACACACAACGCCCTCATGAGCGGACATCCCAATTTGTTGCTCGAGACGCCCCCCCCCCACCAAACACCACCCGACGCTTCATCTTTCAAAAGAAGGGCTGTCTCCTCGTCCACCGAGTGCGTGTGTGTGTGTGTGTGTGTGTGTGTTCCCTGCCCACCCTCTGTGGCAGGGGCCCTGCAGTATTATACTGCACCATGGATGCCACCGGGTCCCATCTAAGTGGGGTACAATGGAGGGGCGGGGGGGGGGGGGGGGGGGGGGGGGGGAGAGGGGAGGGGGGGTATATGGAGTTAATATAAATATTGTCCCTGAGCTTATCGCTGCTGTGGCCGGAATGTTACAATGAAAATCTTCAAATTCATCCCCTTGTTCCCTTTGTGACAGCACAGAGCCGTTCTGGTAGGTGATCCGTCTCCGTCTCCCATCCTTCTTGATAATAACTATATCTATTTGTTTTCCCACATCCCTTTGTGCGTCGCTGTATTTCACACGGAGCCCTAACACAAACACTGGTTGGCGGCGCTACGGTCGCACAAACAGAGACTTCCTACATTGCATCCATCAGACCGCGGCAGCATCTCGCTACAGCTGGAAAAACTCATTTAGATCTTATCCAGGGTTGCGGGGGGGGGGGGTGGAGGACGTTAGGTGGGGGGGGGGGGGGGGGGGGGGGAGCGGTTCAGAGAAGAGTAGGTGGTGAGAGAAAAGAGATGGGGAAGTAGCACAAGAAGAAGTGACTGTCGAGGAGCTAGCTCTTGATTTAATTTGGCCACTGATAGTGCCACGGCCCACTGCTGCTCGTTTGGAGAGACGAGAGCAGGTGAGGGGAGGGAAGGGGCGGGGGGAGAGAGCGAGGGAGCTAAAGCTAACAAATGTTGTTGTGTATCCAATGCACAATGACAAATAAAGTCTATTCTAAAGGGCTGGATTAAGTTATTCAACTCCGTCGCTGCGTATGTTTGTGTGTGTGTAGTATATATATATATATATATATATATATATATATATATATATATATATATATATACACATACATCTGTAACCTCAGAGTCCAGTGGGAGTCCCAAGCATTTATTTGTGACCTCAGATTCCAGTAGCAGTCCTAAGTATCGTTTTTGTTTGGTATATTCCAGTATCACTCGTCATTTGAGGTCGTTTCATTTCGTAGAAAATATTTGTTGAAAGCAGATCCTTTTAAACCCATCTTGTCTTTCCTGTCTGTGTGTGGTTTGTGCATTGCTGTGTTTTCACTCGTCTGGTGAATGAGATGGGTTTCACCTACAGCTACCACCGTAACCTAATCAGTGCATTGGCACGCCATATGGCAGCCAATCCTGTCCACGCCGCCGTGCCGAGGCTGACCTCGGAGACAGCTTCAAGAACTACCTTTTCTTTTCCTTTTTTTTTTTCTGGATTAAATGTGTGTTTCTAAATAAACTAAAAACCGTAGCAAAAAAAGGCACATGTACGCATACTACCTTTGTTTACACTAACAATCTAACCAGGAGGAGGAGGAAGAGGAAGAGGAGGAGGAGGAGGCGCAGGCTGATGGAGGGGTCAAATGGCAAACCGCTCCCCCAAAACTTGCGGTGCTTTGCTGTGTGTGCCTGTTTGCATTTTGAATTTGAGTGCACAAAGAGTGCTCGCCTGTGTGTGTTTGTGTGAGTGTGTGTTTGTGTGTGTCTGTGTGTGTGTGAGTGTGTGTGCACGCTTCAGGGATGCCTGCAAAGGGGGGAAGAATATTTGCTTTGCTTATCGCCAAGCTAATGCTCACTGACATCTTAATAACATCACAATTAGCTAAATGCTAAACAGATGCCAGCGCTGGCCTAATGTGATTGAGACGATCGACACTTTTGACGTGACCCCTTGTGCAGTCGCAACCGCCTTGGCCTCATTTTACTGAGTAACACCACAGATTCCTTGAGTGTGTGTATACATAGCGTGTCTGTGTGTATACACGTGAAGAGATTCTTCAGAAGCTGTGTGTGTGTGTGCATGCGTGTGCAGTTTTGTGGTGTTTGCATAGACTGATTGTGAGACCACCAGTGTGAATATTTCTACAGCCACATGCATAGCAATCGTTGGGCATGTGGACGGACAGACAAAGACAGACTGTTCTGGACTCCCTTCTCCGTCTCCCTCTTTTTCTCTGTCTATATCTCTCTCTCCAACCAAACTAGTTCTGGCTTGAGAAAGGAGAGTTGTTTACTCTGAGGCCTAAGTCACACTGAGTACACTTACGTGCAGGAGAGCGTGAGGAAGACACACAGTGAGAGAGACACACAGAAAGAGACAGTTTGAGAGATGTATTTACATTTTTAACAAATAATATTTATGTCAAATGAATACAAATATCTCAAACAAATAAATCAGGGGGAGGGAGAAGAGAGAGAGAGAGAGAGAGAGAGAGAGAGAGAGAGAGAGAGAGAGAGACCACTGATTATGCAGCAAACCCTGGAATAAAGACCCCTCCTGAACACCTCCCTATTGAGATGAAATATCCTGGTGTTTGAATTCCAGAGGAATTCCATTCCCACACGCATCAAAATTATGAAGAAATTTAAATAAACCGAAACACCATCCTGTGGTTGAGCCTCAGTAAGTGTGTGCTGCGTGAGCTGGTGCGTCTGGAGCATGTGCTGCGATGAGGACCCGCCGCACATTGACGGAAACATTAAGCAATCCAACGTCTAAAACACAGCCTGGTGAAGAGATTCTTCAGAAGGCGTGTGTGTGTGCGCGCGTGTGTGTGCGCTCGTTTGTGTGTGTGTTTCTGTTTGTGTGTGCGTGTGTGTGTTTATGTGTGTGTGTTGCCAAGTGAGATGAATTCGCAGGGACTGGGGGATAAACAGCAAACCACATGCAGCTGCTTTGCACGGACGTGCGTACATGGAAACGCACGCACAAACGCACACGCAAAAATGCACAGCCGCACACAGGCAAACGTACAAATACACACATGGGCGCAGACACGCACAGCTCGAAGATCTGCTGCTCCTTGCTTACAGATAAACACCCCTCTACATGAGGAAAACAAAACAGCAGCAGGGACAGCATGAAAACGAGACAGAGAGAGACAGAGACAGAGACAGAGACAGAGAGAGAGAGAGAGAGAGAGCAGTTGTTTCAACCTACCGGTTGACTATGTCACAATAGCAGCCATTCAAAAAGGAAACATGAGGCTTCATCACCCCAGTAAACGTGGTAGCCAGGCCAAATATTGTCAACAGATAAGATGAGGCATGACCGGAAAGCAGACACCACAATACCTTTAGTGCTCTGGAGATTGAAATGGCAATCTCTCTCTCTCTCTCTCTCTCTCTCTCTCTCTCTCTCTCTCTCTCTCTCTCTCTCTCTCTCTCTCTCTCTCTCTCTCTCTCTCTCTCTCTCTCTCTCTCTCTCTCTCTCTCTCTCTCTCTCTCTCTCTCATATATTTCTATATTTATTTATTTATATTTAAGTATGCAAAATCAGGCCTTGAAATTACATGTTAAAGTTAGCTCTTTCTAGAGGAAATGTTGAAATTGCAACAGCGTTTGTTCAGCAGATTTCTACACGAAAGCTCTGAGAGATGTAATGGCAACTTCTCCCCCCCTCGTGGGCACTGCTGTTGCATTAGTCAGAATGGAAGACCTTGCACACACACACACACACACACACACACACACACACACACACACACACACACACACACACACACACACACACACACACACACACACACACACACACACACACACACACACACACAGTTCCAGACCAGACTGGGGTCTGTGCTATATTTAGCGTTCTCCCTTTTTTTTCCCCTGCTGTTATGGCTGCTGGATCATTAGCCTCATTTAACCCTTTCCTCCCATACCTCTAGGTCCCAGTGTGTGTGTGTTAGTGTGTTAGTGTGTGTGTGTTAGTGTGTGTGTGTGTGTGTGTGTGTGTGTGTGTGTGTGTGTGTGTGTGTGTGTGTGTGTGTGTGTGTGTGTGTGTGTGTGTGTGTGTGTGTGTGAGAAATAATCTTCCTGCAAACTGCATTACCATGTCAAGTACAAAGTGTGTATGTAATTACGATATATGCTTGTGCATGTGTTTGTGTGTATGTGCATTTGTAAAAGAAATAAGGCTAACCTTGAAATTAAGGAAGAAATACATTACGGGGATTCAGGTGTGTGTGTATGTAGGCTTGTATTCTTGTGTGGCGTGTGTGTGTGTGTGTGTGTGTGTGTGTGTGTGTGTGTGTGTGTGTGTGTGTGTGTGTGTGTGTGTGTGTGTGTGTGTGTGTGTGTGTGTGTGTGTGTGTGTGTGTATGGCGTGGTGGGGGGGCCGGGGTAGAGTTACACGTGTGTAGTCTCAAAGCTTTCGGTCACTGTCTTCATTTTTTTTCTCCCCTTTTCTTTGCTGGTGCTACAATCTGGTAGTAATCTGACGACCATGTTGGGCGCAGGGTTAAACAAGGGAACAGCAGTGGGGCTGGCAGCGCGCCAGCGTTATGTCACTCACCAGAGCACATGTGGGGAGGCCGTGCGCACACGCATACATGCATTACGCTAAATATGTGGCGACACGTGGTGCCTGTGAGCACTGCTGACGTCATGTAGCAGCCGCGCTGCTTGGGTCTCATGCACACACACAGGCACAAAGGCATGTGCGCACACACACACACACACACACACACACACACACACACACGCCTATGCACACACACACAAGCATGTGCGCACACGTGTCTCCTGCTTTTTCCTAAAGCAGGAGTGCAAACCCGGGGGAAACGCTGTGGTATTCCTCCACTTCCGCAGAGAGAAAGAAGCGATGCATATAGTAGCTGTGGACGGAGGAGGGCCAGTGGGTTTGTCTCACACACACATGGTGCTGTTGTACAACATGTGCGTGAGTCAACCTCTGGAATAACATGTTGATATGCATGTATTGCATGTATCCCTTTGTCAGAGCCTGCACATGTGTGCACAAGTACTTTCAACATGTGTGCATGGTCATGGTCTCTTTGTGTGTGTTTTTGCATGTGTTTTGCTATGTTTTGGTTTTATGACTCCCTGTGGGATTGGGCATATGTGTGTGTGTGTGTGTGTGTGTGTGTGTGTGTGTGTGTGTGTGTGTGTGTGTGTGTGTGTGTGTGTGTGTGTGTGTGTGTGTGTGTGTGTGTGTGTGTGTGTGTGTGTGTGTGTGTGTGTGTGTGTGTGTGTGTGTGTGTTCCTACCGGTGTGTATATGCCGATGAGACTCCAGGGATTCTTCGGTCTGGAACTGGGCGCCACACTGATCACACACGATGGCCTTCTCACCAGCTGGACGAGGACAGAAACACACACAAACGTCAATGTTAATAAACCCTCCATACACAACACACACGCCAGCCTACACTGCCAGTATTTACAGATTAATTGGAAATTAAAAGGGGTAACGGACGCAAGCATTTCAGGCATGCATTGCAAAGATGGGCAGTGTTACTAAACACGTGTTCCGTAAAATAGACAAATATAACTTGGAACCCTTCAATCTTGTTGAGGTTTGTTTGTGACTGTCGCAGTACACAGGGTTTCGGAAGGAGCATCAAAGGACGTTATACAGTATTCATATAAACAGCCCGGCAGAAGGACAGGTGTGGGTATGTGCTTGTGCCTGTTCTATTGGAAGCACAGAGAAACCTCTCCAAACCTTGGTTTATTCTTGGCACAGTGTTAAGAGGGTTACAAAAGGAGAGAGAGAGAGAGAGAGAGAGAGAGAGAGAGAGAGAGAGAGAGAGAGAGAGAGAGAGAGAGAGAGAGAGAGAGAGAGAGAGAGAGAGAGAGAGAGAGAGAGAGAGAGAGAGAGAGAGAGAGAGAGAGAGAGAGAGAGAGAGAGAGAGAGAGCGAGAGAGAGAGAGAGCGCGAACCTGTTTAATGTTTACAATGATGAATTGGCAAGATCTTTGAAACAATCGTGTACACCTGGTCTTACTCTTTCGGACACGGACATCAAATGTCTACTGTTTGCAGATGATGTTAGTATTCTCCCCCATCTAAGAAAACCTTACAACAGCAATTAGATATTCAGCAAACCTTCTGGGAGACCTGGGCCCTGATAGTTTACCTGGATAAGAGCAGAATCATGGTCTTCTATAAAAGACACCCAGATGTGAGGAAAAACAATATAGGTCATTTCTGAGCTGACAGTAAAAAACATACTAGTATATGTATTTGGGACAAAAATTATCACTTTGACAAGGAACTTCAACCTGGCCATCAGTGATTTCAAAGGGGAGAAGAAGGGCTTTTCATGCCTTAAAAAAGTTTACTAACTTGGATGTATCTATTCCAATCTCGCTCAAAATATAAAAATCCATAATCTAACCAATTCTACTTTATGTCGCTGTGGGGTCGGCTGGCAATCAGAGCCCTGCATGCTGGAATTAGTATGACAATTCTAATCAGTACAGAGGAACACCCCCAACGATGGATGCCGAGCCGATTTCGGCAGATTTCCTCTTTTAAATAACATTTAAAAAAAAAGAGCAATAAAATTCCATAACGCTTAAATGCAAGTTGGCCCAATTCCTACCATTATTAAGCCCTCCATTGCCAGGAGGCGAACAAATAGAGGAGTCCTCTAAACCAGCTAGTCCTGAGACTCACCTCCTCTTAGGAGCCTCAGGACAGCCCTCACACAAACTGGCCCTACCAAATTATAGCTCAAGAAAAATATGAATTAATTAGCAATTGGACTACTGGACTATTGGATCTTCCACAAAAAAAAATGTAAGCAAACTCCCGTTATTTGGCTCTTCCCAGACAGTACACATCAGCAGACAATTTGACCAACCATGTACACGAACAGAGGAAGAACTAATTTTGTGCAGACTCAGCTACCACAGCCTGGTCATAGAGACTGAGAGACACAGGCAGCCCCTAACAGCCTGGAGAGGACAGGCTTCTTCAACTCTGCCGCACAGAACAAGGGGGAGTCAGAACAACATTTACTGCTACACTGCAGCAAATATAGAAAATAAAAACCAAATTCTTGTCCAAAATACAATCTCTGACCAGAGTAAAATGTAACATTTACCATGAAAAAATACTTTGCTGACCTAGAAGCCCCTAATATAGTTGCTCCCTCTTAACCTCTTCATCCTGAAATGGCCCGTATCCGGGAAAAGCCCCTCCCTCCCAAATGCAAGATGTTGAAGGGCAATTCATTCCATGAGAAACCAAGGTATGTGACACACCACAAGAAAGATTAGATTCTCAACCCTAAGTTTATCATAACCATTTTTAGCTAACAAAAAAACGAAAATTCCAACCCCAAACAAAATAAGAAGCATTGGGTTCTCAAGACATCTTCCATCTTCCAGATTTTACCTAACCTACCTCTGCTAAAACCTCAATATTTTTGCTGCACTTTATTGGCATTCAATAATTACCCAGGTACTCATCAAAGTGCTAGAGGGCTATCATAACCCGTGCACTTGTGGAGATATATTCTATTTACTTTTGCTTTGTTATTAAAAAACAACGACTCAAAGAATAGGCCCGATGAAGTGGATAATCTGATATACCTCCACTGTTGTCCTCACATCTTTTTTTTTAATTGTTTTATTGTTAAATTTAATCTCTTTTCTTGTTCTCCAGTAAACAAAACTTGAATCACCTATATTGATGTTTTCTTTGGCAATATACGATTTTTCTGTCAATAAAGCTCATTTGACTTTGAAAGGAAGAGCGAGACCGAGCCAGTGCGAGAAAGATTACAGAAAGCACACAATGAAACAAGGAAGTAAATTCTTGGATGGAAAAAAAAATCCAAGTAGGAAGGAAGGAGTGTTGCAACCACAGAACCAGTGGGGAACGAGCTGTACTGTATTGAGCTTGCTCTACCAGAAGCAGAAATGACACGCAGGCTGTACATGACACAGTGTGCTTGCCAGTTGAGTGCTTATGCAACAGGTTATAGAACACACACACACACACACACACACACACACACACACACACACACACACACACACACACACACACACACACACACACACACACACACACACACACACACACACACACACACACACACACACACACACACACACACACACGGCCCCGTGAGTGTGCAACTTGTCTGCCAGCTTTAATGTAACTGCTGTTCTCTAGCTCAACGTGTTTGGTGAGGAGGTTGTGGACTGTTGAAATAATTTGTTTTCTTGAGCATTATCATTATTACTTTGACATTATGCTGTTGATAGAATTGTATATAAATGCCGCCTTTTTGGTGCATGCAAGAGCGACAAATATTGAAAACTGCTACTAGTTGTATTCATGTACAGTTCATTAAAACGAGTGAGAGACAGAAGAAGAGACGGAGAGGATATCAAGATTCAATACATGTTGGTTGTAGGGCTAGGCGATTTCAAATATAATTTTTGTTGGCAAATACCGCAATATTGACATCCCCATATCATATTTCAGGGATGACTATTCACTTTCTCCAAATAGTAAGACAATGACATCATAAGTCATGTGGACACGAAAACGCATCAGGCGGATCAAACCTCCATGTGTGGGAGAGGGGAGCGGCCAGCGACACTGTATCCATGAGTCTTTCCGGACACCTTAAAGCCGCCGGCGCAACATGTGATAAATAAATGGGCCTGCACTGGGACTTTAGTGCGAAGCGATGGGCCCCGGGCTTGCATTGCAGAGGACATAAATCGCCCTTGAAATAAAGAGGCCCTCGCCCGGCCCCCCCACACGGAGGCGTGTGGCGCCCTAACTTACCGAAGGTCAACGCCTTCAAACTTCTTGTTTTCAGTCGTGTTGTTTGGTGTTTTTGACGCAACGGAGCAGCCACCCAGCGAGAGGCCGTTGCCAGCCAAGCTGAAGGCTTGGTGGGGTGCAGGAGGTCGGGGTAACCAAATTAAAGTGATAAATCCTGGGGCCTGTCGCTTTGGCCGCGAGCAGGCGAACTTGTTAGTTTAGGAAGTAAGAGTGGAGGCGGGTGGCAGGCAGGGAAAGGCAAAGGCTCCTAATTTACGTGAACCGTAACTCTTTTCCAGGCGCCTGCGCACACCCTCGCAGACACACACACCCTCGCAGATGCACACACACACCCTTGCAGACACACACACACCCTCGCACACACACACACACCCACAAGCATGGATGTCCACGTGCCTGCTTAAAGAGGGTGCTGAGGAAGTGGTTAACACGAGGATGCATGCCGTTTCTAGTTCCAACCCCAATATGGTTGCACAAATACTGTACAAACCGTGCTATGTGAAATCGTTCCTGCAAAACCTAGGTCGCTAAGGAAGTGGTGAACACGATAATGAATGGCGTTTCTAGGTGCTATCCCAATTTCGTAAATAATAAACAATTCTGAAAAAATTGTGACACGCAAAAGTGTTGTAAGACATCGTGCAAAAGCAGGAAATACATCAGATCGGTGGTGGCGGCAGGAAGGGGCTGCAATAACGGCAGTTCAGCTTCCTCCGCCTGCGCTGCTGACTACCAGCTATCCATCACGTTGCGACAGATTCAGCCCTTAGTTGACATAACATCTTAAGAGCCTTGTCAAGAGTGTGTGCGTGTGTAGGTCAGGTGCCAAATGCCATGGAGGCTGTATTCCATTTTCACTTCTCCCCCCGTCAGAACATATAGGCCTGACTGCGAGGCGTCGAGTAAGCATAGTCTCGATGGTTTGTTGAGAGGAGGTAAGCAAAAAACGTGTGACATCCTGTGTAGGTTTCCGAATTTAACATTTTAACTCTGGCCTACCTCTGCAATCGGAGATGGCCTTTGCATTATCTGAAGTGAGAAGCACAACGTCTCATGTTACTTTAGGATATGTGAATTATCTATAGCCTCTAGCCCTCTCCTTGCTTCTTGTCTTTTATGCACCAACCACCCTATGTCCCTTTCCTTGCATGTGTTAAGATATTTGGAAACATGTAATCATTGGGATTGGGATTCCTAATAGCGCAAGGTTGAACGCACTGAAAAACGCTTTCAAAGACATGGATTTACTTCAATTATTTTCTTTCAGGAGTCACTCATGTCTTGGATTGAACCATTCCTTGCATGAAATGGTATTACAATTGAGTTTGGCGGTATGGTTTCACTCTTTAGTGGTGCTCCTTAAAGTAGGATTTAAAGCATGAGATACAGTTAGATACGGAATACCAACAGCATACAATCATTGCATAATGCTCCCTGTTGTCAAATTCTGTCAACATTTGACAACAGGGAGCACTACACAATCCCCAATTGGGTACATCCGATCTCTCAGCCCATTGTGTAGGTTAAATGCAATACAGAGCAGAACCAGAGCAGGTGGAGGCTGGGGAAGTGGTGGGGGCACACTTAACTTCGCAGATTGTGTGTTTGAGATGGAAGGTCTTTAGATTGATTCTACGTGCGTTTGATTAGCCAGTGTTAGCTGTCAGCTGATAGGGGGCGCATGACTTAAGTGTCCCGCCAGAACGAGCTATGCCCATTCTTGCTATCTCAGTAGAATAAACAGCCTTCACCAGCATGGACAATACTAAAGATTATTTTTATGTTGCCGTTGCAAATTTAATAAGAAGACCAAGTTACAGATCGGGTCCCAAAATACATAGTATTTAGTCGATATTGCATGGTTACCGTCAATTTCAACACAAAGTATCAGGAGAAATAAAATGACTACCAACAGACAAACCCCCCTCAACTATCTGTCCAAATTCCTAGAGACAAACAATCATCACCCTACACACACACACACACACACACACACACACACACACACACACACACACACACACACACACACACACACACACACACACACACACACACACACACACACACACAGTGTCGGCTGATGTGATCTCATAAAGGACCCATTGAGAAACCTCATCCCATTCAACAGTGTACGTTCTCCCCCCCCATCCGACACAAAGATAATTGCTCTATTTGTTTTGTTCTGATATTTGAATACCACCTCTCTGTAAGAGCCTTTTAAAGGAATTCTAATGTTTGCTGTCCGTTGCATTCCAATGATACGAGTCGCACAACAGATATCTCCTTCCCGTCTCTGTAGAATAAAAAAAAATCTAGAACCTTATTGGCCCACATCTTTTAATATTCCTGAAAAACAACCTTCGGTTAAGAATGTTTTTGTGCAGGGAACTTGCTGGAAGAATATGGATACACTTCATTATTTACAAAAATCTTTTCCTTACATCTAGTATATATCTATACCTCAAGCAGGGTACAGGTATTTGCAGATATCTTCTGATTCTCATTCGTTTTTGGGATCTGTATAGAATAATGTTGAAAAACAGTAACCGTGTTTCTGGTGTCTAATCTTTCTTGGAATACACAGTTTCCCCTTTGTACAATATGATTGAAAAACAACGGATTGTTTTGACCAAAACGGTCTGTGGACAATTATTATGCTGGCAAGCAGAACTGGCATCAGAAACAGTGCCGCCATTTTGTTGACAATTATCAGATAAAAAAATATAAATAATAACTCAACAACATGACAATGTTCCAGGACAGAAAAATAGAAAAGATAGGGGAAGGGAAGAAGAGGAAATATTAAAGAGAGGAAAGAGAGAGCCGAGATAACAGTGTATAAGAAGCCCAGCCAGGGGGACAAGCAAGGACACCACAACAACAACCTTTTTTGGCTGTTTGCTGAGCTACATAACTAGGTTACATAAGACAGTACCCACCTTAAAAAACAAAAAGAACTGGCACACAAGTAGACACCACTCTCCCTCTCCGTCCCTCCGTCCCTCCCTCCCTCCCCCTCTCTCCCTCGGCCCATCCTTCCTTCCCTTGCCCTCCCTCACTGTCCCTCCCTTTGTCTGTCTCATTTTCAGTCCAGCTCTCTCTTTCTGTTCTGTCTCTCTCCATCTCTCTCTCATTTTTCTCATGTCTCTCTCTCATTGTATCTCTCTCTCCCCCCCCCCCCCCCCCCCACCCCACCAGCCTCTTATCAGTGGCACAACAGCCACAGAGGCTGCCAACTAGAAAAAAATGAAAAGGGCTGTGGCCCCGGTACTCCCTGTTCCCTGTGCTCAAGTAGGTGTACACTGTCGCGGGAACACACACAAACACACCTACACACACAGACGCGGACTCATACAAACACACACATGTTCGCTCATACACACACACACACACACACACACACACACACACACACACACACACACACACACACACACACACACACACACACACACACACACACACACACACACACACACACACGCTCATACAAACACACCCAGACGAAAATACAAACAAACACACACACACACACATACACAAACAACGACACACACACTAGCGAATAAAAAATAAAAAAAGAGATCCCAAGTAACAGAGTTAACAACAGCGAGAGACATAGACACTATATGCAATTCTCATGTGAGCGATCATATTCAGTGCTTTCCATGACAGCAAAGAGGTCGCTCGCTTACACAACACACGCGGTCAAGACAGCGAGGCAACAGACAAGACATGTGTGCAGGCGCTTGCACAAACACACCCACAAACAATCTACAGGAGCGAGGATCCTGTGCAACAGCGTGGGTGTGTGTCTGGGAGGGTGTTTTGTGCGGGCGCGGGCAGCAAGGGAGCAGATAAAGACAGAATATTCAGGTCGCTTTTGACAGCTTTGCAGTCTGTTGCTCCAAAGGATGTCTGGGGAGGCGGCAAAGCAGACAAATATTGACTCGCTCCGCATAAACGCGCGGCATCATGAAAGGCTTCACACACACACACACACACACACACACACACACACACACACACACACACACACACACACACACACACACACACACACACACACACACACACACACACACACACACACACACACACACACACACACACACTAAAATTGAATTCCGGTTCAAAATGGATGAATTCACATGAAAGCCTCACTCGTCTTTTGAGGTATCATCGCGACTTTGATACATTTTTTTTCTTCCTCTTCTTCTAGTGCTCAACTGCACAAAAACTCTGTTCCATCTGTTCAGCCGGGACACCGAGCTCATCTTATCTATTTTTTGACTTTTTCTTTTTTACACAGCTCTATATCTCTCGCCATCATACACACATACTGCGTGCAAATGATTTGCCAACCAAAACAATGTGAACTTACTCAATGTTATTTCCCCTTCGTCAGAGCTGCCTCGTCAGATCTAATACATTGATCTGCATTGATCTGATTGCTATGCTGAACTATAACCCCCGCCTGTGCGATCACGATCAGGCTTATCGTTGAGCCCTGGCGAAGAAGACGGTATCCAACAACATTGATCATATTATATTGCATCCCCTATCTTACATGCCCCACGCAACTGTCGGCAGTGATCAGGACCTGCAGATATGAAGAAGTTGTCCCTAGACCCGGATCAATGTCTTTTCAAAGCAGGGGTGCAACACAGCACCAACCCACCTCCCTCCCAGCCCCACAAAGGCCAGACAAACCCCCCCCCCCGCCTCCTAACCCCACTTAACACACTCACTCTCACACACGTAAACACACAGAAGGCCAGACACTGACCAAATGTTTCGAGGCAACCCACTGCTTCGAATCGGCTCTCCAGACCAACCCCCCCTACCACACACACACACACATATATATACACACACATGCATCTGGAAGGTGAAAGGTGCCACGTGTTTGGGCTTTGGCTGATCAGCCGCCGAGGCTCTGAAGCGGACTGGGGTCGGTGGGATTTGTTGCAAAACTTCTACAAGTCTGTCCAGGTCTGTTCTTCTAAGGGCTCAACCTCAACCGTGCGTGAAATACGCATCACAGGACTAAAGGTGCGAGTGCACATCCGAGTGAGATAAAAACACGTTCCCCCCACAACGGTTCCCACCCGCACAGGAAAGAAAAGACGCAGATTAAATGCCCACGAAAGAGACGACGGAGAAGCATTATGCCAACTTAGCTTTGTTTTTATTATGAGTATATCCTACCTTAGGCAGCCTGACTAATCAGGACATTTCCTTGTGTAACTTCACACTCCAGCAGCCGTTCAGTCTGGGGCCTCAACTTCTAAGCATGGTAGTGCTGATTGAAACGTTTCTATGATTTATAGAAAGATCTTCCAAATGTAAAACGCAGCTTGAGATTACATTGATGTCTGTCTGTCTAAGTTGGCCGTGAAGTTCTCAAAACAGAAACCATTGTCCAAAAAAAGACCCACGCAAACAAACATAAAAGACAGAGAAAACTGAATGTTGTGGTACAGAGCAGGCGGAGCTGTGAGGATGTCTTACTCTCTCCTATTGTTTTCTGTGCTGCTTTGCCAACTCTTTCGGGCCCTCCTGGCGCCGTAGGGGCGTTCAAATCAGAGATAAACACACTCCGATACAGACGTTGTGTGCGTGCCATCAAAGCTGTGCAGCAACATGTGCACGCCAAATACCTTGCCAAAAGGCTCGTGCAGCATTCAAGAAAGAGAAAAAAGCCCCTCCGCAAAAAAATTTGTAACACAAGATGAGACTTAAACTGTTGAGAAACACCGCAAACTCAATCAGGGGGAAAGAGAACAACTAAAAAGAAAATACGGGAATAAACGGGTATCACGGATACTTAAAATTGTGACCGGGCTTTGAACCCTCACCCCTGCAGCCGGTGCAGAGCCGTTGCCGAGCCATCTGCTGGGAATGTGGCCATAGACATCCCCGTTTTACAGTGCTGTAAATGCATTTATAGTTTAAAGAGAGTGGGGCAGGGGGTGTGTGGTGGTGGTGGTGGTGGTCAGGGTTTACTAGATAAAGGTGAGCACACCAGAACCCATCTGGCTGAACGCAGCACATTAAATACCCCCCCCCCTTTGTTATTTTACTGTATATGCTAAAGGCTCTGTGGTTAAAAGACCGGTGCAACAAAGGCCCAGAAATGCACACGATGCTGCTGCGCCTGCCCATCAACGAGAACAATAATCATGATAATCCCTATCCCTTCCTATTGCGCCCTTCAAGGTATGCGGCTCAACGTTCTTTACATAGATAATTAATCCCTCGGTCGCACTCCAATAGTCTTCCTCTGTTCCCGTGTTTGATAGGTTTTTGTAGGGGGGGGGGGGGGCGGGGGGCGGGGTATGTGGTACAGTCAAAGTACAAGTGAGAGACACACAGAAAAAGATACATGAAATGGAATTTTTGTGCGTTTAGCCTGTGCTCCCCGCTATGCCTCTGGCCTCCCCTCAACGTTCCTGCACAGGTCAATAACCTGTAAAGATTCAGTGTTTAGGGCCCATTATTTCCTGCTTTCAAGTAACACATTGTCAAAGGCAGTTGTGGGTTTATTAAGGCTGCAGTTGCAGGGCCAAAGGAGGTGTGTGTGTGTGTGTGTGTGTGTGTGTGTGTGTGTGTGTGTGTGTGTGTGTGTGTGTGTGTGTGTGTGTGTGTGTGTGTGTGTGTGTGTGTGTGTGTGTGTGGGGAGGGGGGGTTAGGGGTGGGTGGTGTGTCTGTGAGGGGGGAAGGGAGAAAAGGCTCAGACACACCGGGAGTATAAGAATACCGCTGGAAAAGAGAAAGAAAAACCAGGAGAATTCACCTTTAGGATCTTTAGAAAAGTTCAAGCCCCTCAGAACTTGGGATGATGCAACGTGATGTAAGTTTTGGAGGGAATAGAATTATGTTTTTCAAGTTCGGTGAACCTATCACAACTAAAGGACTTTTGTTAGGTCTTAGGGAATAAGCCATGTGCATGTTTGGCTGCTCTTACTACAGTGCCTGCAATAGGCCTACTCGCTCCAAGTTGTTTGTTGTAAACAACTATTGGGAACAGAGCGGGAACTGAACTCTGAGAATGGAAAAGTTTAGACCATATGCCGGTGCGGGGAGTCATGCGACGGCATCTGGAGCTGACGGGACAGCCAACTGGCTAACCCGTCAGCAGAGAGGAAATGCCTGAAATATGCAGTTTATCTTCTTCGATCTTAACTGCAATCAGGTGCATCGATTTAATACTTGTTTATTTCTCGCACAACTGGAAAGCAAAATCCTGGTATTTCTCATAAAACTACGGAGGTATAAAAAGTTAACAAGTGCAGGCTTCAAACGAGGAATCGTATCAATTATGGACAACGTTTTAAAATTGGTGTGCTATTAAGAGGATGAAACAACAGCAAACACACGGTCATCATTTCTTTCAGTGATTGCCAAATGACACATGCATGATCCGAAAGTATTTTTTCCCCATTCAGGTCAATTACTTTTGTAGTATTTATTGATTCATGTATTTCTATATCTATATATTTTCCTTTACGGAATGTCATCAAAAACATCATCTTAAACTTATTTTGAAAAGACGGCACAGTTCATATATTCCGTGAAAACTGTTTTCCGAACCAGACTAATCATTTATCGACCAATGTATACAATCATCTATGGATCATTTTCTTCTTCCTAGGGGTTCCTGGTATGCAGTTGAAAATATTCTACAGCCAACTGCTACTGATAACCCATTGCAAAATCTGTTGCTATGGCATGCTAACCACACACACACACACACACACACACACACACACACACACACACACACACACACACACACACACACACACACACACACACAGATATAGACATTGCAAAACTAATGCTGTGGAGTTGACACAGCACTTGGCAGGCAGCCAAGTATGGAAGTGTTTGGAGTATGTGTGTAAAGTGTGTGTGCGGGGGGGGGGGGGGGGGTCATGTGCATGTGGCTATGTGTACATGACTGTGGGTGTGTGTGTCAGTGTGCATGTGTGAACGTAGGATCAGCTGAGGCAGAAATAGGCCAAACTGTGATTGCACGGTTCAGTGGGTTCGTCCCGTCTCTCCCGTTGTATTTATATCGTTTCATTTCTCGGTTACACAATTGTGGATATTAATAAGAAGGATTGATAAACCAATCTTTAACCCTACTCGAACATGTGAATTTTTGTAATAAAAATAATAATAACAGTGTAAATTATGAATACAAACAGAATAGTTTATTGGCCTGATGATGCAGGCAATGGATAAAAATAAATAAATAAGAAAAGGAGGAATCTGCACTGTCTTAACAATCTTTATTATGGAATCCCTGGCTGACTAACACCCTCTCCCGTTCCATCACTCTGCCACAGAACAATTCACGGGGGCCTGAGGGGGAAAGCAAGTCTGTTTAAATCCAGACTGAAAGAGTCTTTCCCCTCATCTAAAAACAAACTAATTAGTATTCAGGGGCAACTAGCCTTGTTGTGTTTTAACACAATATCCATGCGTTTTGCTTTAATGCCCACCACCCTGTGGAATTAACTAAATAAAAGCAGTCCTTGCGCATCCTGGCCACTTCCAAATTCTCTCTCTCTCTCTCTCTCTCTCTCTCTCTCTCTCTCTCTCTCTCCCTCTCTCTCTCCCTCTCTCTCTCCCTCTCTCTCCCCCTCTCTCTCCCCCTCTCTCTCTCTCTCTCTCTCTCTCTCTCCCCCCTCTCTCTCTCCCCCCTCTCTCCCCTCTCTCTAGTCAGGTTGATTCACTCTCCAACACCCCCATCCCCAAAAAAATCAAAATAAAGTTTCAAAGCGTATTTCATGAGGGAGCCCTTCCATAAATGGGATTCATAGCTTTCTAATCTCCGTTACGAAATTGATCTAAACGTTTCTTTTTCCCAGAGCTATTGGCCAATTTACAAAATGCAATAAAAGGTTGTGCCAAAGAGAATATTTATTTTTCTTTAGGATTTATGTCACCCCAGAAAAGAAAAAAAAATGCTTTCTTCATTTGGGGCTTTTCCCCCCTTGATAGTTTACAAAGTCTAAATAAGGAAATAAAAGTTAAATAAAAGTTCTGAAGATTATATAACTAGATAAATAAATAGTATTGCAGACACAAGAGCAAACAAAAGCACTTGGAAAACCAATGGCAAACAGATGAATTAGGCAGTAAAAAGGTTTTAGGAAATATTGGCAGAGATAAATGCTAGGGGGTTAGCTTTCCATCAGGGGTGTAGAGCAATCATGCTAGGATCCTGGATTATGTCTACTGTACACACTCATTTTTTCTATTATTTATCTCTTTTTTATTTCAACTGACGTATGTCGCATGCTTGGAGGTTAAGATAAACCGATTAAAACACAGACACAAAACAAGGCGATGCTGTGTGTGTGTGTGTGTGTGCTTGTTGCCTGCTGGTTTGACATTGGGATTTCATTAACATACCAACAGCGCAATAAAACACAGCGTTGCATTACTCCTGCAGTGAATCCCTGTGGCCGACGCCTAACACAATGGAGAGGATTGTTCCGGGGAGAAGTGATGGACAACTGCATGATTTTCCACACACACACACACACACACACACACACACACACACACACACACACACACACACACACACACACACACACACACACACACACACACACACACACACACACACACACACACACACACACACACACACACACACTACTGCAATGCTAAAAATCCCAATTGGATTAACTCCAAACTTGTGTCTTGTTTTGTTACAGGCCGCACATACCAGGATTCGATTTCAGGAATGAAGGAAAGTGGCTGCAGAAATCGAATCGCCGGCTAAAGAAGTATTTTAAACAACAATGCCGGGAGAACAATGTTTGGCCGCCAGGCTTAATACTGGAGAATTTTAATTCAGATGCGAGACGGTGCTTTCACTTTGCACTAAGTGGGTCAGCCGGTCTCCTGTCTGGATGGCGACGGCCTAATCTTTCCCGTTTATGCCGCCTGAGTCCGGGTATTGTTGTGCATAGATGTTGCTAACAATACCGCTCATTGATGTAAAATAATGCCTGACTTGATTAGGAGTTTTTCTCTCTTTTTTTTCCCCTCACTCGACGGCTTCTGAGTTTTTGAGGGTTCTCTGGTGATAAAAGAATGTCCCAAAGTGGAAGAGAAAGGGAAATGGGACTGAGTTTGGCTGCTAAAGAAAAACTGATGCAACACTGATGATAAAGAATTGGAGAGGATATGAGGATATGAAATCGCACAAATACTAGACGGAAACTTCAAGCATTGTATTGCCCTGGAAATTGGTGTCACGGAACCCTGTGATTAAAAAAAAATAGGGGCTGATATTTGATTCTGATTTCTTGAATTTATTGCATCAATTTACAATAATTCATTCTACGGAATATCTTCCCCTAGCCGTGGGCATAATTAATAGGTCTTCAAATATATCCATTGCTTATTCGATTTTTAAAAGGTTTAAAACAGAAAAATGTTGTAACTTGGATCAATTTAAGTGTTTAGAGTGGGTGAAATCAGGACTCCAATTAATTTGTTGTAGACATTGGTGTCCTTTTGAATCGAACTACCAACATTCACATCCTAAATGAAACATCGAAATGAAAAAAGGCCTCACACAAACAGTTCATGGCCTGAATACATGTCTCGATGCAATGGTGCATTGCATGAATATGTGTGTGTGTGTGTGTGTGTGTGTGTGTGTGTGTGTGTGTGTGTGTGTGTGTGTGTGTGTGTGTGTGTGTGTGTGTGTGTGTGTGTGTGTGTGTGTGTCGCCCGACACATTTGTACATGCGCAGGCACAAACCCACACACACACGAACACACAAGAATACAAATCCATACTAGCCACAGGCTCCTCTCCAATCTATTTTGTGCTCAGCTGGTTTTAAATGAAGTTATTATGACTCATTAAAATGCCCGCAAGCTTGTGGAAGTCGGCCAATTACTATTTAAATTTAGCCTCCTCCTCTCCCAACCAGACCCCCTCAGCCTACCCATCTCTACACCGACTACCTCTTATTGTTGGGCGCACATTATGGGGCCAGGAGCATCCGTTTTGTGACCCACTAAGAACACACATGATATTTGTATTGTAGTGTGTTAAAGTTATAGTATAGTTATGGCATACTTTCGGTTATCTGGTTCCTGCCTCATCCCAGCTCAATGAGATTGTTGCCCTACAGTATGCCACTGCCATTTTGGAGTGAGCTATTCCAAGTCTGTAATAACTTCCATATTTATATCATACTTGTGATTGGCCGAGGCCATGGGAAAGTAGGTCTCACATTGCATCTGATTGGCACACACGTTCTCAGCCTTCATACTACTTCTCGCTGATGTTTGTGATGCACGCATGCCAACACACACACACACACACACACACACACACACACACACACACACACACACACACACACACACACACACACACACACACACACACACACACACACACACACACACACACACACACACACACACACACACACACACAATTTTGTGATGCCATGAGACCAGATCCAAATGATTCCACCTGATCCCCTTTAAGAACCCTAGACTGATGCCTATTTTAACTACAGACAGAAAACACGTCTATGTTGTTTTTCTACTGTATCACTCACATCTCCACTCGAGCAAACGAAGTGGCGGTGCCTGGCAATAATTGGCCCTTTCGTCCCTTAATACACAGCAGCAGACGCATCAAACAAACACATGCACAGACGTAACCAGTCTCTCTCTCTCTCTTGCTTTCTATGTGTCTCTCTTTCTCTCTCTGTCTGTTTCTTGCTTTGTCTTTCGCTCTGTGTCCCTCTCTCACTCTCTCTGCTCTTTCTGTCTGTGACAACAAAGCTGCAGAAAGGAGGGGTTGGGGGGCATGATTTAGACTAGAGAAACCAAAAGTCAATGGACTGTGTTCTTGTTTTTGAGCAGAAGGCACACTATGTACTGTACTAGGAGAGGCCATAAAATACTATCTCTCTCCCTCTCTCTCGCACGCGCGCTCCCTCTGTCCGTCTCTCGCTCTGTCAAAAAGAAAAAAAAGAAACAACAGTCTGGTAGACACAGGCGTTTCAGCAATCACCCTCCATCAAAACACTTTGTCTCGTCTGCAAAAATAACACCTGGCACCAGAGCAGAATACCAAATCACAACCATTAGAGAAGCGCTGGGGCACCGCGCTACTTAGCAACCAGAGGTTTTTAAAGCTGCGATAGGACAATACTCTGGAAAGAGAAGGATCTGTCTGGGCTTCACCCCCCTCTCTCCGCACATCAGACGCCTGTTTGTTATAATGTCCTCTGAAAGAAAAATAATTAAAATGACAGAACAAATAAAAAGCAACACAAAAACAAAGAATGTATTTCAATAATAATATAATATAATGTGATGTATTTTTTTTAGAAGTATTAGTAGTATTAGTTTAATCCATTTGATTATATATATTATACATTTATTTATTAACTTTTTATCTAAATTTTATTTACCAATGTCATTATTTACAGTTTTTCTCGATTGTATACACACAAAAAATTTAACTATGCACACAATTCTGAAAACTTGAAGCTCATGTATCAACGACAAGACTCCAGACTGCTAAACTCTAAGCACACTGTTTTCACACATAGAAATTCTAAATCACATTTTTGCAAAACTCTAATCACAAATCTCATAATTTAGCACACTTGATTCACCTGGAAACACTGGCCTTCAAAATGCAACAACTAATTACCTATAAGTCTAACTCACTTCTCACCCGTTAAAACTCAACTGGCAAAACACTTCAATCATGTGTCAGAGCATAAAAGAGGCCTCAGGTGAGCTCTGCTGTGTTGTAGATATGGTCCTCTGGCCTGATCAGGATCGGAGGTGGGATACAGACTGATTTACATGTAGACCTGTTTCACCTCATTTATATTCTTATTTTTATTTTATGTTGGCCTACGAAAAGCTTTTTATGCAGTCAGTTCAGCTGAACATTTTACTGTATTACAGTAACAAATACGTAAATATTTGCCTCGTTACCTTTTTGTACTTGTGTACTGATTTCTTCATTATATCCCGCGAAAGACAAAATAAACATTTTCTTACTGTAGTGTTTTTCATTTTTTGTTATCAGTGCAATTACTGTACTGTAATTTTCCAAAATAGGTAACATTGGTGTATTGTCAGAGCAATGTTGAGGTATCGACAACTGGTGTACAATATAACTCTGGGAAGCTGGGATTGTGAGTTTAGCCCATTGGAGCTCATTGGATAGACAAATATGCAATTGTATCCTATACTGATACAAATGTGTCAATGCAATAGTTATATGATATATTCACAGTACTGTATTACAATATGGCAAAAGTCTTTATGCTATATGTACCACCTAATTGCAACTTTAAAATAGAAAGCTATTTCTACAGTAAACAATTTTATACATTGGAATATGTAACAAGTGTTTTGAATTGATCACACCAGTGTTTAATTGATGCTCTCCAAGATGTATTCATTTGATAGCTGTGTTTACCGTTTGGTAGAAAAAATCTGTTTCGAGAAGAATTTGTGGAGTTCTGACAAAATTATCTTCTCAGAGTTTTGAAAAATTGAGCTATAGTTTCCGAAAACGTGTTTAAACGATTGATAAAAAATGCATTTATGTGCATTATGTGATAATTTCTCTAAAACTAAAGCAATTACTATTTATCCAACCAGAAACCCAAACCTGTGAGATCCAAGAATGTTATATGGCATTTAAACAAATACGTCTCTAAAACATATTTATGAAGATGATGTATATTTAAACATACAATTCATTTAAATTAGACTGTGTTCATTGTATGAAAGCATATCTCTATATCTATAGCGACATTATTCTAAGTACAGTGAGCGTCCACCGACTATAAATTTAAATGGGCTGATTATCAAATTTGAGACCTTTTCATTTCCCAGACTTAGTTTCACATTCTGTTTCTCTCTTCAGATCGGTCTGGCCTCGATCCAGTTGAAAGCCTTTCCCAGAAAAAAAGAGAAGAAATACTTGGTCCACCCAGCGCTCTGGGGAGGGCGTTTCAGTTCATGACGAAAAGAAGGGCGCCGCAGTCTGCCAATATAAAATAGTGATGGAGGTGCCCTAGGAAACTGCCGCAATGAAACAGTACTTTTCCAAAATAGACTGAATAACAATGTAAAAGAATGAACCTAGTCTAGAATATGTTTTTGCTTTACATCCAACCGGATTCAGCAAGAGTGAAGAGAGCATGAGCGTCACTCTGATTGGCTGGAGTTTTCTGAGCAACATAAGGCCGCGGCCATATTAGGAAGTGAATGGCTGCCAAACCCAAGGCCAGACTGATGTTCAGTCTCAGCTCCATCATTTCATACACTTTTTAATCACAGCGTCACTATTAGTCTTCTTCCATCCCTCCAAGTCCTTTGTTAAAGCCTGAACAACTCCTAGTTGCCACCAAGATTACTTGTCTTTAGGAAACGAGGAATCAGGGCCTGGATATCAGCTTTTACATCAAATGTTAAGAAAATAAACGCCAAGAAATGAATATGATCGTAGGAATTGAATCAATGGATTGTCATGTTAACTTTTTGAAGTGGCCTTTTTGGGGTGGATTCATGATTTTGGACTTTGCTTTTACTGATAATCTATGTTTACATATTTTATCGGGTTATTATACTGGTTAGTACATAAACACACGGGTTTGGCTTCGATTTGTAGCTGGCATGCCTGTGAGTAGCAAGTAGAAATATTTACAAGGGAACAATATTTGCTAGCGGGCAGGTTTTGTACGCAAGCAATCACAGGCATTAGGCCAATCACATAAAAAAAGAGAAAAATAAAAAACTGTATATACTCCACCCCAGACAGAATGTGTCTTCCTCCAGACGCTAGGCTGAGTACACTCGGCCAGTTAGGGTCGCAATCACGAGACTGCCCGACCCCCCCACCACCCAGCACGCTGTGTGCAGCTCTGCTTGTTCAGTGTTTCTGAGAAGCCGCCCACAGGTGAGAGAACATCAGGTTCCTCCGCAAAGAGTGCACTAGTGCAGTCTCCACTTCCACTGAAGCACCCCCCCCAACACACACACACACACACACACACACACACACACACACACACACACACACACACACACACACACACACACACACACACACACACACACACACACACACACACACACACACACACACACACACACACACGTCTGCATCGTTTCTTATCTCGACTCGGGGGAAATATTAATCAACTGTGTGTGACAGCGAGAGGGGCTTTACTGTAAACAGTATGCAGCGCCACCCAGCCCTAATCACTCCGAGCACACTGTTATCCTGCACCTGTCCGGCTGCCTGCCTGACTGCCTGTCCGGCTGTGCAGCTCTGTGTACCTCTGTCTGACCCCTGTGGTATCCCACCTCCAGCGCCGTCACGTACCAAACATTAACGGTTCAGGGGAAGTATTAACAGGACGTGGAGGAGTTAGTGTGTGTGTGTGTGTGTGTGTGTGTGTGTGTGTGTGTGTGTGTGTGTGTGTGTGTGTGTGTGTGTGTGTGTGTGTGTGTGTGTGTTGTTGTTTTTTTGTGTAGGGGAGTGCGAGGTTCCGATGGGAAATGAATCAGGAACCAAGCCGGTCCTTCATTTAGGCTGCTGGGGCCATTCCCACTCTCTTCCCTTACGGACGTTTGTGTGTGTATGCGTGCGCATGTCTGTGTGTGACAGACGCAGTGAAAAATGAAAATGCACATGAGAATAACTGAACTTGGGAGATAATTTATTTTCTTGCCTTCTTTTTTTTTCACATTGCTTTTAATAGCCTTTTTCCTTCTCCCCGTCTCTCTCATGCAACAACACAGATGGATTGACACACACACACACACACACACACACACACACACACACACACACACACACACACACACACACACACACACACACACACACACACACACACACACACACACACACACACACACACACACACACACACACAATGTGTGGTTTGGAGGGCAGTCGGCATTCATTAATATTTGGAGTTTGGGTACAGTACAGTGTGTTCCTGAATACACATCTGCGAGCGATCATAACCGCTGTGGAATGCTGGCAGAACATCCAGAGCTGCCGGCACAACTATGATGTCAACTATGTCATCATCACACAGAGGGAGGGGCTGGCCTGACGCCACCCCGACCGGCCCGGACCACCAGAAAGACAGGCAGCAGAGAGACAGAGGGACAGAGAGACGGGGAGCTATAGAGAGAGACAGATGGAGGGATAGAGAGAGATTGATACACAGATAGGGAGAAATACAGACACAGGGAGAGACATACAGACGGACAGAAAGACAGACCAACAGAGAGTGAGAGACAGACAGACAGAGACAGATGGAGGGACAGACAGACCAAGAGAGGAATGCAGACAGACAGAAAGACAGGCTGACAGAGAGAGAGAGAGGCAGAAAGAGAGAGAGGCGGGGGGGGGGGGGGGGGGGGGGGGGGACAGACGGACGGAAAAGACAGAGGGACAGACCAACAGAGACAGACAGATTGGGAGACTGAGGGTTGGAGAGACGGAGAAAGATAGAAAGACAGACCTTCAGAGAGACAGACAGAAAGAGAAGGCAATAGAAAGAAAGACAGACAGACATCAAGAAAAAAAGATAATATGCTGTGTCTCACATGACAACTTTCCATTCTGTCAACACAAAAATGTCAATATTCACTCTAGGAATAAACATACAACTCACATTAACACTCACGCATTCCTTTCAAATGACTCAGCCATGACCACTAAATGAAAGGAAACTTGTCCAGCTCCCAGCTTCACCTGCTAGTATACTTGGTGAGTGACCCCAGTGAGGAGAGAAACCATTTGAGAACACTTTGTGTATAATTGACAGGCATTCTCTAGCCGTCCTTACGAAGAAGATTTAAAAGTGCTCATTACTTTATTACGAGCCACCTGGGATGTATTTGCACAGCAGGTTTCATGCATTAAATACACTCAATGTCAGTAGTCAATATAATGTTCTGAGAGTGAAGAAATCTTGCCTGATAGTTTTCTCCATGCCTCAGGACGAGGTCGGGTACAATGAATAATTCCATACATGACTAAACGTATGCAAGGAATTTGGGTGTGCAAGGCCATCGTTACACTACTACGACATATGTGACCCTTCAAAATAAAAGCCCTTATCAGGCTTCCCTACCCTTGATTCAGGCTGGTTGTTGAGACTTGTCACAGCATACATTAAGGTTGTAAAGGTTGAACAAATTGTGGGGTTATGTCATACTGCTGAGTCATGTCACACTCACTCACACACACACACACACACACACACAAATATAACCACATTTATCTCAAGCTCCCCGGACTAATCTGGGGAATTTATTTGTGTAAACATACAGAGAGGATCATAACTTTACAGATAATAAGGAGAGAGTGAGAGTGAAAGAGAGAGAGAGGGTTAGTGTTATTAGTAACTTGTATATCTGTTATGCTGCATTAGCTGGCTTAAAAACAAGCTATGAGTCATAATGTTCTGGTCCAGTTGATTTTGGTTGGCTAGACTGTGTGTGTACGTACACACACACACACACACACACACACACACACACACACACACGGAGGCTCACAGAGTCCACAACAACAAATCTCAGATTTAGGAGGCAATTAAAAGGAGATAAAGTCACTGACCACCAAAATATACCATCAGACACACGCACACACACACACCAAACCACAGACAAACACGCACCCACACAAGAAGATCACTTTGACACTGCGGTGGACGCAAGTGTTCCTAACAGGGGCCAACAAAAATAACACACAAAAATAACACATGCACGCGGTCAGACGCGCACACATGCACGCACACAGGCCGACAGTTGCTCATAACAAACAACAGCTAGAACAGTCAGGGGAGGGAGGGAGAGAGAGGGAGAGGGAGAGAGAGAGAGAGAGAGAGAGAGAGAGAGAGTTGGCACAAGGTAGACTGTACATACTGTACCATGAGAGGTGGCAGGCAGCCCAGACTGGGCGGGACTCCAAGTCCTCGATAAAACACAACACAGCGAGCGGGAGGGAGGGGGGGAGAGGAGAGAGAGAGCAAAAGAGAAAGAGAGGCAGCGTGCTCCGTGACAGAGCGAGTGTGGTGAGGCGGGGAGGATGAGGGGGGTGGGGGGGGGGGGTGTCTGAAGCGGCAGCACATCCGTGGCGTGCCGTGCATACCAAAAAGACCCACTCAGAGTCTCGCCCTCCCGCACCCCCTCCTTCCCCCCCAGCGCTCTCACCGTTCCCCTGCTCTATGTTAATGTCTCACAGCCCAGGTCTCTCTCCCTCTCGCTCTCCCTCTCTCTCTGTCTGTCTGTCTGTCTCTTGTTGCTTATTGCCCTCGTTTCGAAGATCTAACAAGGTGTGTGATATGAGAGGTGACAATGATGTGTGTGTGTGTGTGATATGAGAGGTGACAATGGTGTGTGTGTGTGTGTGTGTGTGTGTGTGTGTGTGTGTGTGTGTGTGTGTGTGTGTGTGTGTGTGTGTGTGTGTGTGTGTGTGTATGTGTGCCTGCGTCTGTGAGAAGATTCAGCAATGATAAAAAAAAAAAAAAGACAGATACATAACATCTATGCATTAAAAGTCAAACAGCATTGGAGGAGGAACGAGACATGAATCAAACGAACGTTCCCCTCCCCTAACCGCCCGGGTGTCGACAGCGAAGACGCTTGTCTGCCTTTCAGCGTGAGACCAAAGCCAACCAGCACTAATGTGTGTATGTATCCGTGTGTGGGTGTGTATTTATGCGTGTCTAGTACTGAGAGGCTGTGGAAGAGAAGGAGAGAGGGAAAAAATAAATAAAGTTTGTGCACTAACTGCTACCGCTTGCTAAAAATACATTACCCACATCTTTAGCTAGGATGCACTTGTTTTGGGTGTGGGGGTGTGTGTGTGTGTGTGTGTGTGTGTGTGTGTGTGTGTGTGTGTGTGTGTGTGTGTGTGTGTGTGTGTGTGTGTGTGTGTGTGTGTGTGTGTGTGTGTGTGTGTGTGTGTGTGTGTGTGTGTGTGTGTGTGTGTGTGTCTGTGTGTATATATATGTGTGTGTATGCTTAGGAATGCGTAATGCGTGAATTGGCACAAGGCTACATTTTCCATTTGATCTTACGCCTTCATCGTTTTCTCTTTATGTCTTTCCTCCACCTCAACACCGCAACTACGCGAGTCAAGAACAAAAAAAAAAATTGTATATATATGTATGTATTATAAACAAAATTCAGGTCATGATTGTAATCATGCGCTGGGGCAAAGAATGTATATATATATATATATATATATATATATCAGAGACGGACACAAAGATTGAAACACGCAAGCAATAGCTTAGTGTTTTGTCTGATGTGACCCGTTTCATATCGTATTTTGAACGGAGGACTGGACAGAAAGCAAAAGAAAAGCAAACAGCAACTTCAAATTCTACCAGGGCAGTATGATTAATTAATTGAATCAACCAGTCCCCCCTGTCTTTGTGTACTTTGCGAAAAACGCTTCTTTGATTTAAAATGCTTTCAGCAGATTTGTATTCCTTCTGTTCTCTCTTAATTCAACACAAAGTGGTGCTTAATGCGTATACGCAACACGCACACTGTTGGGACGGCCAGCATGACCACCTTCAACAATAGACCAAACTGCTGTCTCGTGCTGCCACGGCGACGCCAGTGTTGATGACATCCACGTCCAACTGGAATGGAACCACTATGGCGTCCGCTACAAACAATCAATCCAAATGATTATAAAGTCATGGAGGACGCCGTATTGGCACGCGACGCTCGACATAACATTTAGATCCGTCAGAGCCCCCTCTTGGTACATTTTACGTGCCAATCTTGAGGCACGCCGCAAACACGCTCGCAGGGGTTGTGATGAGTCTTACCCGAGTGGGAGAGCAAATGCATCCGGAGCCGGAGGCTGTCCAGGAAGCGCTTTCCGCACAGCTCGCAGCCGTAGGTCTTCATGCCGCTGTGCATCTTCCTGTGAGGACACAAAACACAAACACACACACACATCATCAGGACTTGGGAGGACAGAAGGGAAGATGCACCTCGTGACAGAGGCAGGGACGGTTGACACAGAAACGCCGGATAATACACACACACACACACACACACACACACACACAGCACGTTTTCAACGTCAGTGTGGCAGGGTCACAGCACATGGACATGCAAACGGTTCGTTTCATCCTTTGTTCCGATTTCTAATCGAGGGGTTTGTGAAGCAAGAATATGTTACTGGCCACAGCAAATGATAATAGGTGTAAAAAGAGAGAACACTTCAAACACGTCAATAGGCTAACCTAGAAACGCATGAGTAAAGATCTTTTGTCATCAATTATCTTCATTCTTATAAGATTGAATCTACTTGTATCACACATTTCATATTCAAGGCAGAGTAAAAAATGTGCGTAGTGAGTCTTAAAAAAAGTAAAACCACTAACACAAAGCAAACCAGGTCACTTTACCCTGGATTTTTCCAACAGTAAAATAACTTAAATTTAAAAAAAGGTCAGAGTTTGCCAACAAGATCCAGAAATACACAAGAGAATCCTGAAGGTCAAGTAACTGAATGACAACAACTACCGTCAAAATTCAGCCCTGCGATTCATTGCCACGGTTACCCAATGCAAAAGCAAAGGCCATGGATTATGCCAGGGCCATACCTGACCTATAACACTTTAAAAGGTAAGACGCATTGCCAAACAACACAACTAGTGAAAGTACTATTCTCCGAGGCAGAGAACAAAAGTTTGGGGGTGCCAGCATGCCTCTATAACAGTTTAAATACGTTGTGGAAAAGGCCTTGGCTGGCATGTTGAGGGTGATCGTTGAGCAAATGGAAAGGCAAATGTGCTTTATTAGCATGCTTTCAGCCATCGGTAATCGCTTTCAAAAGACGCCCTTAGCTCATTGTTTGCACACGCAATGTAAGCCGTTGCGAACATGCGTCTCAGATGCGGGGGGGGGAAGACATATGTTGCCGTTCTCACGTTATCCGGCGCTCTCTGCACCCTAACCGCCGGCGCGACGCGATGCTCACGTCAAAGCCCAAAGCGCGTGAAGCCAACAAACATATCGGACAAGCGTGGAGAAGTCTGTGAATAAATGAATTTATAGCGTTCAGATGTTTGTTTCTCCAAGGACTACGTGGAGGCAAAACATCTGTACGCAGTTAGCAATAGATCACTGGAATCTCAGCTGAATGTTAACAGTCAACAGTCTGAAAAAGGCTGTGCAGTAGCAGGGAGTATATTATTGATACATTGATGAGTAGTCAGGGTTGAACAGGAGGAGCGAGGGAAAAAAGGAGAAAAACAGAGAAAGACAAATAGACGGACAGATGGTGAAAGAGGTTGGAAAGACCACTTGCACGTTCAAGGTTGAGAACGACCCCTACGCCCCTCTCTCTCACACACACACACACACAGTCACACACACACAGTCACACACACACAGTCACACACACACACACACACACACTTTTCCAAAGGCTTTATGTCCGCCTTCACTCTCCCTATTGTGGTGAGCCGACAGAGCAGAGATAAGGTGCAGGTGGACTTATTAAGGAGGTGAGGCCCGGAGCAGGAGGAGCAGTGAGTCGACCACCACCACTCTGTCCCCTGAGGATCAGACTGCACACACCTGGCCTAAATATTGGGCCTGACACACAAATTGTAGGAGGAAAATCACAGTGACTCTCAGCATGAGGAATAGTTTGTTATTTGTTCAGATACAATCTATTAAGGACAATACGATTTATTATAACCTCTGCAGTTTTAGAGATATTTCCAATCAAAATCATGGTGTGTGCGATTCTGAGCGTATGAACTGAAGCCCAAGGTTGCAGCAGGTTGCATTACATTGAAGTGCACCGAGTGGAGGGAAATAAAGACTACCATCTTTCAAGTATCTGAACGAAAGATCATAGCTCAGACTAAAGAAATGGTGTGCCATAAGATACGGGCAAGATATACAAGGTTATATGAGTTATATGAGAACACCGCACTACAGCAGACCACTTCATCCACACAATGACATGAATGAATTATCGCTAATGCCCACTAATAAGTTGGGGTAACGGTTGTAGTCAAACGCCAGCCGTGGGTGTGTGTGTGTGTGTTTGTGGGGGGGGGGGGGGGGGTTCTAATGGCCATATTTTAGTTTATGACCCTGGTCAGCCGACCCCCACAGACCTTCCAACACCCAACCCCTCCCCATCCAGATGTGACCGGGTAAAACCAGAGCGTGTGTCGCCAGTGTGAGAGACACGTTTGTCTCCGACACATGTGACCGTGCATATAGAACTGTTCATTTATGAATGCCATAGATGCACTCGTGTACTTTTGGTCAGACGCGCGCGCGCGCATAGAGAAAAACACGGTACGGGTATGCATGTGCGTTGGTATACATTTGAGGCACATGCATATATGTATATTTTATTTTTTTGGACGGTGGTTTGACACTGTGGGGCATTCGGAAGAAGGCAAAGAGGTGGTGGTAGTGGTGTTGGCGGTGGGGAAGGGAGGTGTGATTTGAAACAGACTGACTGTAGCCATTAAGGAAGTTGTCATAAAACTCTCTCAGGCCATTTACTCTGTTAATAATCGACTTTGTCCAACACTCACTTTTTGACAGCAGCAATAAATTTAAAATTTATGTCAACAAAACATATGCCGCACACCTAAGTACCCCACTTCCTCATAAACGAGCCACAGACAGACTGTGCGTGTGCGTGTGCATGTGTGTGTATCGTTTGTGTGTGTTTGTGTGTCTGAAATGCGAGATAGATTACAGGCGTGGGTTATTGGGCCGTAACAGCTTGCTCCGTATAGCGCTAAACTTTGTTTATTTCCCCTCTCACTCTGTTAGCCGGTGGACTCGGCCGACCATACATCATCATACCTTCTGACACGCGTGTAGAGAGAGAGTGATAGAGAGACAGAGGGGGGAAAGAGAGAGAGAGAGAGAGAGAGAGAGAGAGAGAGAGAGAGAGAGAGAGAGAGAGAGAGAGAGAGAGAGAGAGAGAGACAGAGAGACAGAGAGACAGAGAGACAGAGAGAGAGAGAGAGAGAGAGAGAGAGAGAGAGAGAGAGAGAGAGGGTGATAGAGACAGTGATAGAGAGAGAGTGATAGAGAGAGAGTGATAGAGAGACAGAGGGAGAGTGATAGAGAGTGATAGAGAGAGAGTGATAGAGAGACAGAGGGGAGGGTGAGAGCGAGAAAGAGAGGGGGAGAGTAAGATGGATTTTAGATATAAGAGAATGCCTTAAAGGAGTGGTGTGAAAGATTATTTAGTGTTTGGTCTCAGGCGGTTTACAAGATGGTAAAATAAAGTTTAATTTGCAATACATTTCTGTGTTATCCTTCACTGCGAGCACAGTGGACACCCCAAACCTTAAGGCTTTAGTCAAATCACAATACATGTGCCCTTGGCCTTTTTTCCATCTGCTTTATCGTTTTTGTTTGGATTTAATTATTTGCCATAAGGATAAATTGTTTGCTTGAAGACATAGATATAAAAATACTCAAACAGCTTATATTTCAAGAAACTCTACAGACGAACTGCAATCATTTATTTATTCAGCTAAACATTTTTTTTTTTTTAATGTATCTGACAAAGTGTATTGGGAATAGTAAGAGAGCGAGCAAATTAAAGAATTAGGTGTTGGGAAACCACAAAAAGTCTGTATCCGTAAAGACAGTGGAGAGAAGAAGCCTAATTTTTATCACCAGCCGCCTCATCGTGGTTCTGGAGCGTGTATGTGTGGTACCAATTAATCTCCATCAGCATGCAACACTTCTGGGCCTTGTTAACACGCACAGAGCTTACTTATTGCATTACGGGATCGGCCGCCCCCAAATCAATCCTGCACCTCATGTGCACATCTGTGGTACGGGTTAAAATAGAAAGGGAGATAGAGAGAAAGATAGAGAGACCGAACAAAACACAGACAGATGGACAGGCGGACAGACCAAACGAGACAAAACGAGACAGAAAGAAATGACAGATAGTGAGACATAGAGGGACAGAGCGAGAGGACAACCAGATAGACAGACAGAGAGAGATGGACAGAGACAGCATGAGAGACAGACAAAGAGAGAAAAAGAGAGAGAGAAAGACAGAGGCAGAGAGGGACAGACAGAGAGAGCGAGAGAGAAATTGAGACAGTCAAAAAAGAAAGAGTTAGCTTTGAGCACTAAAACAGCAAAACCTCACACTGCTTGGTAAAAAAAACGCTCCCATTATAAACCTCTGCCTTAAACACCCCAAGAAAAACAACAACAATCTGTTATGAGTAACGCTAAGTGTTTGCTCATTCCCTCAAAGTGTTCTGGCCTGGGTTCATATCGCGCCCACACCGGAGCGGAGCCCTGCCACCAGCGCCATTAGGCTCAATGGAAAAGAGGCTGCGGCTCTAAACAGGGTTCTGGATAATAAACACAGGTTAATAAGCCTTGAGCTCCCCGGCTTGTTTTAGTTAACAGACAAGATGATGCATCTTTTTGTAATACAGCCATGGCTACATGTGAAACAGAGGGATGCAGAGAGGTGGTTGTATTTTATATATTGTTCTAACCTCATGGACTTTTGCTCTTGGTCAGAACTCCCTTGAAAAAAAATATTTTTAATCTCCGGGGGATTAAATAAAGAGGTTACAAAAATAACAGAATAACAGTATTTTTGCTCATTCTTTATATTGAGTCGGGCGTATTTATGTAAGAGCGCAGAAGGCGAGTCTGGGGATGGAATGTTGAGGGTAAACTCAAGATAGGTATCCTCACATTGAGCCACCAGACCCGTCACGCCGTGAAATGAAAATGTGGAGAAACGAAGGCAGCGGATGAGCTCATGCCTCCGTTGGCTGCTGATCCTAATGTGGTGCTATGAGCACCCGCCCCTCCCACGTTTCGGTATTCTCCTCTTGGCTGAGAGGTAGAGAGAGAGAGGTAGAGAGAGGTAGAGAGAGGTAGAGAGAGAGAGAGAGAGAGAGAGAGAGAGAGAGAGAGAGAGAGAGAGAGAGAGAGAGAGAGAGAGAGAGAGAGAGAGCTCTATTTCAGTCCAACAAAAATGGACTGAAATAGAGCACAAGAGAATGAAAAAGAAAAGGGTGAGAAAAAGAGAACAGAGGGGGTGATCGAGATGGAGACTTTTTTCACAGCGATGCCCCTGTCAATCACCGGCGCTCCACTTAATATAGATCAAGTCTTGTGAAAGTCACACAAAACACCCCCTAAAAAATAACGCAACATCTACATGTGGCCATATCATTACGAATTTAAAAAGTGCTCTCACTCATTTGCAACCCAGCCCCCTCGCTCCCGTCTGCCTGGAGTGTGTGTACCACCGCCCATACAAAACAGCTGGCAGCACACAGACACACCCGCCTGTACCCGCGCCAACGCAGAGCCCCACATTCACATTCACACCGGGGCAGTGGTTTTTGCAATGGGTCCGCTGCAAGTGAACGGCAGTGACGGGTTACAAAAAGCTCAATTTCCCTCCCTCCCTCCCTCCCTCCCTCTCCGCTGACCACAGACACCAGTACTCGACTGCCACTGTCGTTTCACCGCCCTCCCCACCCCACCCCTCCACACCCCGCGCATTAAAGCATTCCATCACCCAACCACCCCCCTTCCACCCCCCCCCCCCCCCCTCCACCCCCACCCACCCTCCACCGCTCATCTCTCAGGCTTTGCTCGATCAAAACGTAGTGCCGGCCGGGTGCGCGGCGACGGGCAGGGCGGTGCAGGCTGTTTATCCCCGCTTGCTCCCGCACATATCAATGAATGGTCCCCCCCCCCCCCCCCCGCCTCGATGGGGAGGCGGGAAAAGGGGCGCAGGGCGAGGCGGCTGCTAGACATTCCAGCCACACATGCGCGCGTCGATGAGTAGCAGGAGTAAGACAGACAGACGTAGAGATCCCAGGGAGAGCACACACACACACACACACACACACACACACACACACACACACACACACACACACACACACACACACACACACACACACACACACACACACACACACACACACACACACACACGTTTATTTACTGCCATGTTGAAATGCTTGAAAGATTGAATGCCTGTACTGGAAGCTGAATGCGTTGGAAGAGAGAAACTAAATAAAGAGACTAATATTGATCATAGTTAATTATAAGTGGTGCCCGATACTGAGGACAGTGACGTGTTGTTATTAAAATATCCTAACTATAATTAGGTAGATAATAGCGTTTTGAGCTGAACGTCGCGCACAGTTCTTTTCCAACACAGTGTATCACACACCAATTGTGACTCTTGTTCACATTGGTTTTCCAATCAAAAAAGACATATAATTGCACTAGTTATAATCACATTACTACCGCCGTCGTTGTCGCAGTTCGAGAGTGTGATTGTCGACGGGTCATTCCCGGGTCATTCGGCCTTTGTCTGTGTCTTGGCGGTAGGGAGCACAGTAGAACGTTCACAAACTGGCTGGCAAAGACATAGGATTTGACACCTGTCTTTACTTAATTACGCAGTTATGTACACTGGCAAAATGGCAGTCACTATGTTCAAGATCATAGTCTACATACTAACACATTTAAAAACAAATAGAAGAGGATTTTGGGCTCACTGGCACTTTAAGTGCCTAGGGTGGAGAAAACCCAAATAAAACATCCAATCGGTTTGCGACAGAATGTTGGAGCTCGACCAATGGCTCAGGGGTATAAAGGAGACAGAGTTGTGCTTGCTTAAGATAAACCAAGATATACTTAGCTCCTTGGTGTCTCCAGCAGATAATAATGGATTGTTTTTCCTGACACATTTGACCTGGAAGTATTCCTACAAAAAGGGGGTTGGTTTTGGAGTGTGGAGCAATCATAATGAGAGCACAAGGGATCACACATGAACTAAACCAAAATATATTCTTTTGGAAAGACGCTCTTGCGACAAGACATGACATAAAAAAATCCACATCTTTGCCAAGGCAAACTCGAACTCCATCTCTTCCCCCCCTATTCTCCTCATTTTTGTTTTATCCGGCACTCTTTTCACGGCGTCTGAAAATAGTGTGTCAAAATGTGTTTTGTATTTTGTTTAGTTTCCCTTTTCTGCCTTGACAATGTAAGTCGGGCGCTTTTCTCTTACATTTTTTCTCCACACATCTACTCCCTGTTCTTTTCTTCACTGAGATGGGGTTAGAGTGCATGTTTGAGTGTGAAGGCTACCCTCTCTCACACACACACACACACACACACACACACACACACACACACACACACACACACACGGACCCTTTTTAACAATGCTTTAGTCGCAGCTCATGCATTATGCATCGGAATCACCTTCCATCAAGTAGCAAAAAAAAAAAAAAAGAGTAAAAAAAAAAAAAAGAGCAGAACTAAATAAACGTCAACCTCAGAGAAGTCTAACTTTAGCTGCTGTTTTGTATGGCAGAGAGAGAAAGAGTGGGGGGATAGAGACGTGTTGTTCCGTCGGCACCAGTCATAACAAAAGCCGAGCGGGAGCACCTGTTACATCAATAAAATGCAGCGTTTCACCAACAACGGGGGAAAAAGGGAAAAACGACCTGTGCCATGGCGGAAAAAAAAACTCACAAATAAAGTGACATAAATGCAAATGGCAACGTAGAAACACCATTTCCCTTGGGTGTTTGGTGGAAGGTGTGTTGGGTGGAGGGGGGGGGGGGCGTACTGAGCGTGTGATGGGGATAGCAGTGGGCGTTATTGGGGTGGGTGGGTGTATAAATCTTCCTTGGGATCCACGGAGAGGGTTATTTGCCACAGCGTGTGTGACAGCTGCCGCAATTATGCAGATGTTGGGCCTGCAGAAAGTTCCCCCCGCCAGTGATGCCGCAATCTGGCCAGCGGTTCTCCGATGTAAACAGCCTTGTTTGTCCCGGTTTAGAGGGGGGAAAAAAAGAGAGAGAAAGCCAGTGATGTTGTGGGGGAGGGCGAGGGTGTATAGGACAGAGAGCCGAAAACAGGGCTGTTGACAAGGTGATTATTTCAGGAGTCTGTCTGTGTGTGTGTGTGTGTGTGTGTGTGTGTGTGTCTCTCACTCCCTCTCTGCACGTGTGTGTGCGTGTGTGTGTGTGTGTGTGTGTGTATCTCTCTTGCCCTCTGTGTGTGTGTGCATGTGTGCGTGCGTGCGTGCGTGTGCTTGCTCTCTCCATCTCGCGCCCGCTCACTCAGACTGTTATGCAACGCTACTGGGATTGGCTTACTGTAGCCGCTCGGCTATGGCAAACAGGTCACATTCTAGTAAAGAGACAGCTCTGTGGGAGGGGGTAGTGGTGATGGTGCATGCTTGTGTTTGTGTGTGTGTGTGTGGGGGTGGGGGCTGTGTTCTTGTGTTCTTGTGTGCGTGTGTGCGTGTGTGTGTGCCAGTTTCTGGGGACCCTGTTGCTGTTGTTCGTGAGAGGCCTACAAATTGACAATTATGAGCAAAATGGACTCCATCTTTCTTCACGGGAGAGTTCTTGGAATAACGGGTGTTTAGAAAGAAGGGAGGGGGGGAAGAGACTGTTTAGTTTCAAGCCTTATTTTGACACTCAAGATAGCCGTAGGCAGGTTGTTTTGATGTGTCTGACCTTAGCAACCCAGTGTTTTGGAGTATGTGCCTCCATGGCTGTGTGTGTGTGTGTGTGTGTGTGTGTGTGTGTGTGTCTATGGCTGTGTGTCTATGACTGTGTGTGTGTGTGTGTGTGTGTGTGTGTGTGTGTCTATGACTGTGTGTGTGTGTCTATGACTGTGTGTGTGTGTGTGTGTGTGTGTGTGTGTGTGTGTGCGCGCGCGCGCGCGCGCTGGGGGAGGTTAGGGTGGCAGCAGTGGTGTTAGGCCATCTAGGCTTTCTTTCAGTGCACGTCTGCTAGCCCAGCGTGCACGGTGGGAGGGAGGGAGAGGGGGAGAGCGAGATTGGGAGAAAGAGAATGTGTGTTCCGAGAATACACTTGTTGTGATTTTTATGTGTATGATTTTAAAGCTCTCGTTTATGTTTTTCATTACATTGGTTTAGTATTGGGTTGGGTTTTATAACAATTTAAATCTCAAAATAAATGAATAAATATTGTATAATTCCAGAATTGTATGACTATATACTTTTTTGTCTTTCGGTTGGCTTATTGACCTTTTTCTGGTGGTCAATTCATTTTTTTAGTGGGCAGTTGCTGGCTGAACCTGCTAGTGAACGAATCATGTAGGCAGTAGCAGGATCCCAGCTGTGGTCCCAAGCTACACCCTATCCCATTGTCTATTTCATGACTCTTCTTTAACCCGCCCTCATGTTTGTTTTCCCTGTCCATAAAGGCACAAAAAGCTGATAGATAGTCCCAAATTCAAGATACATTAATTCATAATGTAGATATTACTTTTAGACAGCTCAGCTCAACCACTTTATTTTGACACTGTTTTGATTTAGTCATCAGTACGAACTGTAGTTACAGGGTTGAAATCGAGTAACGTAATATTATGGTTGACACATTATAACAGGTCACACATTTAAAAATAATAGGATCAGACCCTGGTTCATTTAGCATCCCAAGTAAAAGGAGAGAGAGAAGGGGAGGGAGAGAGAGGGAGAGAGCCAAAAAGTGAGAAAGAATGGAGAGAAAAAACAAGGAGACACGCTTAGACAGGAGGGGTAGACAGAGGAGGTGTTTGGGGGGGGGGGGGGGGTCTTAAAAGTGAAAGTAGGGGAAGCAGGAAAAGAAAATACATAAGCAAAGCAGAGACGAAAAGAAGTTGAGGGGAGAAGAAAAAAAAAAAAAAGGACGCGCTGACAGTTTCTTGGCCGGAGGCACGGAAGACAGGAATAACTCCAGACTCAGACGAAGAGACAACTCCTCTCCTTCTGACCCACGCAGCACCCCGTGTGTTCCTTGTGGGAGTGTGTCTGGGGCGCGTGTCTGTGTGCACAGGGAGCCGATCAGCTGGTTCTTATGGGATGGTGGGGGGGGGGTACAATAAGCGTGGGAGAAGGAGCGCGGCTAGTGGTGGGGAGGCGAGGTCACCTCCAGGCTATGGCGACGCGAGACACCCATTTGTGTGTGCGGTTACTGGTTAATGTCTAGCGGTGACGGCAACGTCGGGGGGGGGATGGGGGGTGTGTATGTGTATGTGTATGTGTGTGTGTGTGTGTGTGTGTGTGTGTGTGTGTGTGTGTGTCGATCGATAGGGCGTGGCGTTGTGGGCAGACAGAGGTCCTGTTACCAAAACACCAGCATCTCAGCTTCTTCCCACGGCTGATGAACCATGGAGCTCTGTCCTTAGGAAGGTGCATCCTTCATGGACAGACTGGAGGGACCTCTGTTTATATAGGCCTACTACTGCAGCATGTACGAAGAGGTGTATATAATATTCAATATACACTGGAACTTCATACCCTGCATAAACTACTATAGTTCTAGTAATATAGCATGAACATAGTAGTGTACAGTATACATTATACTATCATACTAAATACCCAGAAATAAGTCCTTTAGTCTGGTACTATAGTATATATGTACCAGTGTATAATATACACAATACTATGGTAGTATAAGTGCCGTAGTATAGTAGTACTGGTAGTGGTCACGGAGTATAACATACACTATAGAGTGTATACTATGCTCATTGTATATAGTACTAGAGTATATTGTTATATAATGGCATCTACCTTATATGGTAGTATAGTGTATAAAACACAAGTACAACGTACATCATAGTATTATAGAGTTTATACGGGACTCAAGTATAGTGCAGATTGTAAGTCAAGTGCACAATTCGGCAGTGCCGAATTGTGCACCAAGAGACAGCCAGTCTGATCCAGAGCGTGTATAATAAAACCATTGAAATGTTGGAAGAAAATCTAACAAAACAAATGTGACAGCCCTTCCCCGAGGAAACAATTGTGTTTTAAAACATTGCGAGCTGCACGCCAAAGTGAAATGGATTGAACGGATGCATATTTTCCTCCAATCCACTTTCACAGACAGGGCATCTGTGGACACTGTCGCATGGTGGTTAAATATTGCCAGGCTAGTTGCTGTTCTGCTTTCTGAGTGTGCGTGTGTGCGTGTGTGCGCGTGTGCGCGTGTAAGAGGGGGAGAGATTGGACCAAAGAGAAAGGAAAGCGCGGCTGCCAAAATCTATCATATATGCACAATGAGTCCAATAAGAATGGCTGTGCAAATGCACCTGGGGTTCCCACCCACACACAGACAGACAGACAGACAAACAGAGAAAGGGACAGAGAGACCAAGAGAGAGAGAGAGAGAGAGAGAGAGAGAGAGAGAGAGAGAGAGAGAGAGAGAGAGAGAGAGAGAGAGAGAGAGAGAGAGAGAGAGAGAGAGAGAGAGAGAGAGAGAGAGAGAGATGTAGAGAGAGAGAGAGAGAGAGGAGAGAGAGAGAGAGAGAGAGAGAGAGAGAGAGAGAGAGAGAGAGAGAGAGAGAGGTTCTGAGTATACATTGGTTGGGAGAGAGAGGAGGTTGGGGTGGAGGACTGGTCGAGTGGTGGAGCATCGTGCCGTCTGTGCAAACTCTCCTCACCTCCACCCCTCCCCTCTGCCAGTCCATTCAGCAGATGCCACGCTACACACAGGGTAATTAATAGCCCAGTGGGCATTGGGTGTCAGAATTAGCCCCGGCGACAGCCCACCACTGCACACACACGTAAACACATACACACCCGCACACACTGTGCCAACTAGCACTGCTGCCTGAATCATGCCAATCTCACCAGAGAAAGGAGGCTGGTCTGTGTGTGTGTGTGTGTGTGTGTGTGTGTGTGTGTGTGTGTGTGTGTGTGTGTGTGTGTGTGTGTGTGTGTGTGTGTGTGTGTGTGTGTGTGTGTGTGTGTGTGTGTGTGTGTGTGTGTGTGTGTGTGTGTGTGTGGAGTGGGGGGGGTTGGCGGAGGGAGGGTGGAGAGACATATTGGTTCTTTCAGTCCAGAGGATGAGGTGGTGATGGTGTTGTTTTGGTTGTGGGTGGGGTGAGGGGCAGCTGTCCCGTTCCCCCCTCAGTATTTGCATTTACATTACCGCCACTACTCCCTTCGAATCTCCCTCGATCCCCGACAAATACGTTGTTTGTTTGTTGGTCTGCGGCGATTAGCGATGTGATGTGAATTGGCAACGGCACTGCATCAACAGACGGCAGTTACTAAGACTCAATATCAGATGTAGCGTTATGTAAAGTGTTCAATAAAATACCCATCTAATTGGTGACTAAGTCAATGCGTCCTTGTGTCAAATACATAGCGCTCAGTGTTTAGCTCACAAGGTACTCTTTGTGTGTTTTATTTCAGCGTTTGTTGTGTATTTGTGCAAAAAATATCCAATCCAGTGTATGTTCACAGTTAAAACGACAGGGACATAGCAGGAAAGATTCGGATAGGATATGAATGCTATTGATGATGTGAACGTTCACATCATCAATAGAATTCATATCCTTATGGCAAGGTATGAATCAGAGCTAATACTTGTCATTTAGGGCCAGCTAAAAAAGAGAGTAGAAGTAAGGAGTGAACTAGCAAGTTAAGAGTGCAGATATTTACGGAGCGTACTACCGGATAAGCCGATCCATTTAGTGTCCGACTCCACCACCTAAAGAGTGCAAGGGTGCGTCTTCGAGGTGCGTGTGTGTGTATGCATGTCACCATGATGCGTGCAAAGTGTTCCTTTAAGCACTGGCACAGCAACGAAGGTATAGTGGAATCACCCCCGGCCCCCACCATCACCACCACCACCACCACCCCCTCTTCTTCTTCCCCAATTGGCCGACTGCAAAGAAATGGAATCACTTTCTTAAGGCAACACATCTCAATCCTTCCTAAAACGTCAACCCCACCAACTCCCCCCCCCCCGCCAACACCACCCACCTCTCTCCCCCTCTCCCTCTCCCTCTCCCCCTCCCCCTCCCCCCTCTCTCTCTCTCTCTCTCCCTCCCTCTCCCTCTCCCTCCCTCTCTCTCTCTCTCTCTCTCTCTCTCAAGCAATTTACCCTCACAGTACCCCCCCCCCCCACCACCCCACTGCCTGCTGTTTGCCTGACCCAGAGAAAAACAATTTCAGAGGGGTCTTCCCGTTGCTCTCCCCAGAACCCAGGCCCCCCAAACCCAATGTTTCTCTCCACCCCCCTCCATCGCCACTTCCAGCCCAAAACAGGTAGAATAAAAGGCAACCGGTGGGAGGCACAATACCTTTTCTTTATTTTTTTCTTTCTCCACCTCCCCCCCCCCCCCCCCCCCCCCCCCCCCCCCCAACCAACACCCCCCCCCCCTCTCCCGCCTCCATTCCTCCCGAGAAGATGAATTGGCGGGCTGTCAGCCAGGGACAGGCCGAGCAGCGGTGTTTCTGTAATGGGACACTGGATGTGTCTTTGATTAATGGAAGAGCCGCCACGAGCTGTTAGGAAGCCCCAGCCGCGGGCCCGGCACCCCCCCCCCCCCCCCCCCCCCCCCCGCCGAGAGCGATTGAGCGGCGGATACGTGCCGACAGATATGTGGAGGTGGGGGGGGTCCCTCACCGAGGCAGCAGCAGATGAGGGGGGGGGGGGGTAGGTGGAGGAAGTGGAGAGAGGATTACGGTATCAAGAGGAAGCAAGCAGGGAGGGGGGGTGGTAACAAAAAGGCAGGAGGAGGGGGGCTTGTGAGGACATAATCAGGTGATATTTGTTTGGTCAACACGGCAGTCGGTGATGATGCGGAGTAGCATGATTATGGCAAGTGTTTTGCGATTGACACGTTGTAAATGGCGCTCATAGAATGGTTTGCCATGCCGTCTCGCCCGTTAACCGACTTGTAATGGTATCGGGTGAATGACAACCATCTCGTTCGCTAATGTATAATGGCTCCGGCACAATATATATTGACGCAATAACAAAAAAAAGAAGCTAAGCGCCATATGCGATATATGGAGACTGGGGCCGTTTGTGTGCAGCATCGGACATTACCATAATTCTGCAGTAGGGCAGCCTAGCTTGTTGTGACGACCCCCGGAGCGGAAGAAAGCTCCTCAGGGAATACGGGATATAATTCAAAATGGGGCCAGAACACATGTACCAACTAGTCTATAAACATTCACGTGCAAACGTCCTTAAAAACAAGAACAAGAAGTTACAGTATTAAAGGATGGCATCCAGTCCCCGTCCTTATTTAAACACGTCCAGCAGGCCTGAATTAAACTGTACTAAATTAAAACTGGAGAAAGGAGAGGGAGGGAAAAGCCATTTCCCTGTGCGTGCAACCACAGAAGAGAGTGTGGAACGGAGCGCAGAATGTCTCTCACTGACTCTGCTGTTGTTGTTCTCCATCTGGCTTTTCTGGCAAGGCCATCGATGTCTGAGAATGAAATGTTCTCGTACAAAATGTATCACGAGTGAGAGACCCAAGGAAAAAAATGAAACACATTCTTTCTTTTGTATTGTTTTTGTCTCCATGTTGTTTTTGTCTCCTTGGATCCATTTAAAAATCTGTTGTTTTATTGGACGTCTGCTAAGGCTAAGGAGATAAAAAAAAACGCTATTTACAAGTGTAATTACACACGTAATTCTCTCTCTCTGCCCGTCGCTCTGCCAGACCATACATGCAGAAGGCCCTCATTTAGATACAGGGCTCCAGCACCGATTCAGGGAGCCACTTCCAGGATTTTAGACTGTTAATCCGAGGCCTGTTCATAAACAAAGTGTAGTGAAGACGTTACAAATTCACACTGTAATAACCAGCTCTCCCTCTCTTCATCCCTGTCTCTCTCTGTCTCTCTCATCATCCCTCTGTCTGTCAACCCCATAATGAGTTCAAACAACAGAGGTCAGAGCCCCTCCGCCCCCTCTCCCTGTGTGTGTGTGTGTGTGTGTGTGTGTGTGTGTGTGTGTGTGTGTGTGTGTGTGTGTGTGTGTGTGTGTGTGTGTGTGTGTGTGTGTGTGTGTGTGTGTGTGTGGGGGCTTGGGATAAGGGCAGGGGTCTGTTTATGTTGGCCCTTGTTGTATCCAGGGTCAGGGACTTCATCCCAAGGGAGTAAATTCCTTGCCTGGAGCATGACTAAAGGTATGTGAACCATCTGGACAAAAGCGCCACTAGGCCCACAATGGGCCTTTCTCCCCACCAAGGCCATGGGTCTAGGACCCAGCCATGTGGGCCCTGGACCTGGCCTGGAGTGGACCAGCCAAGCAGTGGCGTCAAACTGTGGGCACACGCACCTAGATAACCATCACCAAGACGCAAGCCTCTGCCCACTGTGTGTCTGTGTCTGTGAAAGAGGGTGAGAGTGCGTGTGTGAGTAAGAAAGCAAATGTGTGCGCAAGTATGTATGCGTATGTGTGGTTGAGAAGGACAAAAGCGCCACTAGGAGTGTGTATGTGTGTATGTGTCTGTGTGTGCCTGTGTGTGTGTGCTGTGCGTGCGTGCGTCTGTGTCTGTGTGTGTCTCTGTGCCGCCTTGTGTAGTAAGACATTTGAACCGGTCTCATGATAGCGAGATTGCTTCTGGATTGTGTAAGCAAGTAGGTAATGAATGAATAGCCTATTTATATGACACTCTCACACTTTCCAAACAATGAGCCAATACAAGCCAACCGACACACACACACGGCTCCTTGCCTGCATGCTCGCACAAACAAAAGCAATGCACACAAACCATATGAAATCCACCCCACATATCATAATCTAGATTAGGATCTGGACAAGCCAGAAGATAATTCCTAACTCCACTCGGGTCACAGAAGTACACGGTGGCAGAATGTTCTACCAAGGCTTGATTACACTTGTGTTTCAGTGGAGGGACGGTTGGCTAATAAAGTCTCTCTCCCTCTCTCTCTCCCTCCCTCCCTCCCTCCCTCCCTCCAGGCAGAAATGTAGCCTTTCCTTTGCTTCTGAAACAAGGCACATTGTTTTAAACCTGGTTGAGTGAGGTAGAGAAAGATAAAGAAAGATTGGGGGGGGATAATATTGGCCGAGAGAGGTTACTAACCCTAAGTGCAAATACCAGCGCAGACCACATAAAGACTAACCTACTACGGTGTCAGCCCTGCCTGAAAGCCAGTGTTGCAGACCCCCCCCAAACACACGTACAGGCACACATGTGCGCGCACAAACACACACACACACACACACACACACAAAACTGAGGCAGACGTCTCACACCTGGCGTGTTACAATGAAAAAGGTGCAGAAAAAGAAGGACAGCAATCTCATGCTATTGATTATCTATTTTCTTTCCCACCATGTCCTCGAGGCTAAACGCTCTGTCCGCACATTTGTACATGACAAAAAGTGAAGGTGATTGCTGGTGGTTTAAGAGCAGATGGGCAACGGTCAAACTAAAGTAGGTTTCCACTGTAGCCCAGCGAGAAGGAAGGCGGAGGTAGGAATTTATGATGCATTGGGAGGTGGGGCTGTCGTGGTGCTGGTGGTGAGGGGAGGGAGTTGAAGTCTATCGGTACAGAGGGGTCAAAGGTGAGCTGCTTGCACTCAACAGCTGTCCTAAAAGCACCCCAGATAAGAGCTGAAAGCATCCTGTTACTGTTTGCTTGTACGTGCATGTGTCTATGTGTACACATGCTCTGTGTGTGTGTGTGCTCTGTGTGTGTGCTCTGTGTGTGTGTGTGTGTGTGCTCTGTGTGTGTGTGTGTGTGTGTGTGTGTGTGTGTGTGTGTGTGTGTGTGTGTGTGTGTGTGTGTGTGTGTGTGTGTGTGTGTGTGTGTGTGTGTGTGTGTGTGTGTGTGTGTCTCTCAATTGCTAGTCCCCATGGGCAAATAGATAGAGGAAAGCTTGAACAATCAGTATCTCCCGACCCCGCCTGCCAAAACGACATCGGAAAGTTGGTCAGAGTCTTAGAAAGGGAGAGACAAAAAATTAACAATAAAGACTAGATTATAGGACCATGGGAAGGAGGTCAAGGCTTGACCGGTCGGCCAGGTCATTCATCAACCCCTAATGGCCAGAGCTTTATGCTGTCACGATGAGTGACCTTTGTGTTGGGGGAAGCGGTGCGTAAAGCGCCGGAGACAATGGCGTAGGCATTCAGAAGAAGGCATCCATTTTGAATATGTCAATTGTCTGGGAGGAAGTTAAGGTATGTGTGTGTACAGGAAGAGGGGGTCGAGAGGGTTGGGGGGGGCACCACTCACCATCTCTTCCTTCTTTAAAAGCAGATTGTTTGTATATCAGCTCTTGGTGATTGCTTATCTCTGGCTTTAAAGTGACAACCCAGAGACAACAAGCCGGGGGGGGGGGGGAATGTATGTGTGTGTGTGTGTGTGTGTGTGTGTGTGTGTGTGTGTGTGTGTGTGTGTGTGTGTGTGTGTGTGTGTGTGTGTGTGTGTGCACACAATGGAGTGGTCAAGAGAGGTGGGTATTGGCCTGGGACAAGTGATGACAAGGTCTTGCTTAGGCATGTCTCGGTGGCTTTCAAGGGCTCACAGTCTTTTGTGCTGCCGGCCCTTACTCTGATAATGCACACTGTCCAGCGCCCAGGGGCTGACAGATCTATTCATGTTCAATTGACAACGTCAACCTTGAAAATCGGTCTGACCAGGTCGTCCTGTCCACTTTAGAATCATCCTAAAGCTAAATGCAAAGTTAACCAAATTTCTCTAATAATCATAATATCTAATATCGGGTTCTACAAATAGCAATAGCATCTCAAAGTAAGAAATAGCCAATAAACCCAATATGATGATGTGATAGTCGCAATAGTAATAAACATTCAGTAATATTAAAACATCAGGTTCTAGTTCTAGCAATAGTAACTAAAAGTAAGTAACCAATTCTAGCAGATTGTCAGGATATGCAGCTGACGCACATACGACTCCATTGGATGCTTCCTACCCTACCACTTATGTACTTGCAGTTCAATGCAACAGTTGTAGAATGGCACACTATTGACTGAACCACAGATCGACAGGGTGACTCAGAGTATTCTGCATTTTCCACATCGCATGCATTATCCGCTCTTGACTGCTGTTTAAAGTGCCTGTCTCAAAGAACCCAGGCTCCCTCTGTGACATTCAATGGCTGAGTTTTTTCGTCTTTTCCACCATAAAAGCCCTACAGTGGGCAAAGATGGGGTGTTTTCTGTTCCAGAGACTCAAGGTGATGCCGCCCTGTATTTATGCTCTTCGAGTCCCGCATTACGAGCGTCCCCTAGCCATGACGGCCGCCGGCCCTCGGCAGAGCCAAGCACACCCCTGGCTGGCCATTGACTTAGCGTGCTAGTCCTCCAGCCCGGGGATGGTCGGACCGCAGGTCGGGTGGGTAAGCAGCAAGCCATGGAGCCCTGACTACTGGGAGACATTCACTTGTTTTTACCTGATTATTGTCTGTTTAAACGGGGGTTTTTTCATATGTGCAACACAGTTACTAACTTAATTTTGATATTCACATTCATTTGATTATTAAAGATCTGGATATATTCAGGCTTATTTGTAGGTAAGTGGGCCCCTGAGGCTGAAGGTCAACCTGGACGGGGCCCTGGCTAGATTCAGTTTGAGGGGTTCTGTTCCAGCCCACATTAAAGAAAGGAGATTGCTCCAGTTAAAATGTGGGGCTGCTACCTTCCATATGTGCGAGTTTAATTATTCAGTGGTTACTGTGTTTGTGGTTCCCAGTTTTTTGCTGCAAGACTAAAAAAATCAGAAAAGGTTTACTTAAACATGCTTTAATGAGACAAGGTGGAACCGAGCATCAGGAACTAGTGAGTACTGTAACCGCAGCATCAACATAAAGCCCCGATGTTGTCCTTCGCTTGTCCTGATGGCTGAATTCAAGTGAAGTGCAGTTCTCTGATGGTATAAGCTGACTGCAACCGTCAATGTATTGATTTTCTTTACTTATGATGAGTTATGACATCTAACCTTCGTAGATGAAGTAATGTTGATGGCAAAAAAAAGGCTAGAGATATTAAGTCAAAATATATTTATAAGTATTTTTATCTTACCGTTTTTGATTCATGCAGGGAAGTATAAGCACACCTTACAAACTGATTTGAAATGCTTTTGTATCCTGCTCATTCTGTTTAAATGCATCTAATGAACATGAATATGTATTAGGCATGCATGCACTGCAAACCACATCATCAGATTCAAAAGGTGCACACATGCACCCCACTAGTTGGCAATTGTCGGAAACTAAGTGCCCCCTGGTAAACTCAATTGTGTGCCAACAGCTTTGGCTAAAAATGAAAAAAGCCCATGTGAGTAATCTTCAGTCCTTCCTGATTTTGATCAGACCCGTGACAAAGTAACCACTGAATAAATGCCACCCTTGCAAAACCCTCGCAACAGGAAGTGTCTCCTGCCAATTGTTGTCATCCAAACGCAAACACACGAGTACTTCAGGACAATATTAACAGCGCATGTCATAAGGAAGGATAGGCATTATAAGGATATATCAGCGTATTATATCAATATCCATGTGTAAATGTATCCATTTATTTCCATGAGGTTGACAACGCGGATGTATGCATTCTTTATAACACCATGTACCGGCACTTAACTTTCATCAACTCTTCTGCTCTCAAAGTAAATATTAATTGAATGATTAAGACAATAAACTGGATGAACCAATGCAATTTATTATTAACAGTAAATCTGAAAGACGATTTATCAGCAAGCCCAAAGAAAAATGACAAAGACAAGGCGCCCTCCGTGTAATTAGAAACAGGAATTACCTTTCCTTTCAACCACTTTCAAGGAAAATTTTGGCTTAGCCCAGGTTGGCTGTGTTGATGCAGTAAATGTTTTTCCTGAAAACACCACAAGAGCAGAATTTTTTCGCTCCCCCGTCTGGCTGGTTACAAAGCAGGCCTCTGCACAACCATTGGTTGCCGGTGGCTCGTCCACCTCTCTAATGCTTCCCCATAATAGGCAACCTTGATTCTCCCCCAGCATCGCTCTGAAGCGGCACAACCAGCCTCCTTTCAATAGACTCAGCTGGATCTATTTTGGTTTAGCATTGGCACACCAATGGGAATAAAGTTAATTAAATAAATATGAATCCATGGCGTGTGATATTTAATTACCCTTTAAAAGGCTGGACAGCAACTGAAAGCACATCCACAAATCTTCAAAGGAAAAAAGTTAAAAAATTACAATTTAAGAACATACTTCCAAGAGCAACCAGATGAAAGAATTCAATCGTTGGTTAACTTTCATCCCTGAACTGAGTCATTAAGTGCCACTTTAACACTCAAATTTATATCAATATTGTTTTTTTAAATATGTAAAGTGCTAATATCGTCCAATAATTTAGCCAGGGGCAAACCATTTACAAGAAGCTTTTTTCACTCTTTGCCCTGTTGAATTGAATGATTGTTGAGGCACGGACTGAATAGTCAAGGTGGTACTCTAGCACTAGCAACTGATAAATGTATGAAGTCTTAGCAACTGTATTTTCTAACAACGTGTTCCATCGAGCGATGGGCACCTCTTCATCAAGTAGACATTCTCAACAAGGACGACCGCTATTCTCACCCACTCGAGAGCACAATTAACACCAATTAAAACCGCTTCTGACATTTCATTCATAGAATTAAAGGATGAAGGCTGTTTTCCCTTTTACAACCGCACGAGTAGAGGACTTTACGCAATCCTCCCGCGAGTCTAAAGGAGAATTAATTTCGGTAAACCTTAAAATTAATGATTCATTAAGAGCGAGCATTTTCTTTCACCCCCCCCCCCCGCTACCTCAATAACTTTGAATTCAGCCGGCTGCATTCAAGGTAAGCGTCCTCTCTTTGCCCTATTGCTCACTCTCCATCCCTCTCCCTCTTTCTCGCTTTATCTCTCTCTCTCACTCTCTGGAAACATCAGTAGCAAACACTAACAAACACTCACATCGGGAAAAATATGAATAAAAGAATGTTAATGACCGGTTTGTGAACCTCTGAAAGCACCATCAAGAACCACGCTGCAAGAGAGCAGAGGGGTGAAGGCACTCGCAGCGATTAAATATGACATACCACTGATGTACCACTGAACAATAGGGTCAATTAGTTTGTGTGTGTGTGTGGACCCTTCAACATAGCATCTGAACCAAAGAAAAATGATTTTGATGAAATTCCCAAATGGATCAGAGTTAATACTAAGGTTGCCTTGTTAAATTGACAGCAATTCTTTTATGGCTCCATTGTGAGTGTTGACTTTAATCAATAACTCGGAGCCTGGTCAGGTTGAACGCGTAGGGTCCTCTTGTCACGCAGGAATGAGCAACAACACAAGGTGGGGCAGTCTGATACGCGTGAAGGCTGCATTTGTGACGCGAGCCATGCGTAGCACTAAGCAGACTGACATGTGTGACCTTATGAACACAAAATAAACGGCAATAGGCTCTTCTTAAAATAAAAATAAAACAAATAAACATAATAGACTGGTGAGGGCTAACCGCTGCATCTAGCAAAGCCAACATCCGCACGGATCATACTATACATTTAGCTTGTTGGGACCAGGGTCTGGGATTATACGACTAATTGTTTTAAGAGGTTCCGTTTTATCGGGACTGCTGTTCTTGATCGCCGTGGCAACATCTGTCGACGGCTTCATTCTTGTGCAGGATTACTTATCCCGGCAGCGCTGCAAAGTAGCCCGGCCGTCGCGCTGGATGCAGGCCAGTAAGGTTCCCCCGTAATCCAATTTACGAGTTGATTTTGTGAAGAAGGAGCTTAATTTGTCCTTTGCTGGATTATATTTGGCTTTGTGTAAAAGGTCGTTGACGAGCGCGTTGCACGGCGAGGTCCGAGACGTTGTTTGTCATATTAACTCGAAAAATCGTGATGTATATAGACACACACACGGATATATTTGACAGGTCTGTGTTTTTTATAGGCCTCATATTAACCTTTTCACCTGGGCTGTCAAGCCCCAAGACGATTCCATTTTTATTTACTTTTCAGTCGGGGGCCGGTGTAGTTCGGCTGGTTGCACGGTGTAGAAATGTTATTTATTTGCTATACGTCCATGATAAGATGCATCCGAATTTACAGAGGATAAATATATTTCATGCAGCAAGCACCGTCAATATGAGATGGAAAGCACATGTCTCACCCTTACAGAGTATGCCGGGTTATGTTGTGTGTGACAGGGGTAACTTGTGAAACCTTGATTTAATTTTGTGGTTGACGGTGCATAAAACGTGTCCTATTTCCGCACCTGCACCATACAGGATAACTTATGGGTGGCAAGCTGGGAACGTGCATGCTGCCCGGCTTGGTGACATCACGTCGCTGCTTTTTTACGTTTAAGAACGATACATAAAATGTCTAGACGGAAGGAAAAGACGGGAGCTACCAAATGGGTTCACACTTTTAGAAAAAGGCAACAAACCAGATATTGATAGAGAGCAAATGGCAAACCCGACTGTCTCTGGGAAATGGGCTTAGGGCTGGTCGCGGGTAGATAGGAATCCAGCTATGTGCAGCAAAAGGCTGTAGCCATGCATGTAGTTAGCATGGTGCTTAAAAATGTACACACACGGCACCGACTCATGAGCGTGACGTAAGGAGAGGCGAGGGAAAGGAAGTAATACACCGAAGAAACAAGGACATAACCAATTACAGCCCAACACCTCTGCACACAATGCTTCCTTTGGCCTAATAAAATCATAAAAAAGGAACCGTCAACTCCTTTTTCTCCCGTCTCCCCGGCCTCTTTGAACTGTCCCTCTTTGGGATACAGCTGCGTGAGACAGAATCAAAGAGCCGGCAGACATGGCAGTGCGAACAGCGACAGTCTAGTGCTAGACACAGTTTTACACTCCCAGCGACCGACAACAAGACGTGCGCTTTGAACAGCGTACAGAAAGGTGAAGGAAAAAGAAGAAAACTTAAAAATTATAAAAGAATAAAAAAAAAATGAGGGATTACAGACATGTATACGGAATACAAATAGGCGCACCCGGTCGCTCCATGTTGAGCGTGATAGGATAGAGGCACAAAATGGCGGCAACGGAATTTGCAGGGAATGTCTTTGCTAAAGCATGAGAAAATAGCGAGCGATTGCGGGTCGGCTCGAAGGGGACACAAAGACACAAACCACTGCTAATGCGGATGGCGAGCCAAAAGTAGAAGAAAGGAAACGTTGTACGCCGGCCATGGAGCGAAGGAAAGGCCGATGTTTTCACAACATGTGATAAATATACAGTTAAGGGGACAACTATAACCCGTAAAGAGGAACGACAAACTATCATTTGTCGGAGAAGGAACAACAGAACAGCAAAAGTGTGGTTTTCCAGCAGAATGTGTCCTCTCCTCTTCTGTTTAGGGTGGAGTGTTTTGGAGGTGTGAGTGGCATTGTGTCAGTTGAGGCAGTCCAGCTCTCAAAACACATCTAAGGTTGGGCAATTAGTTCCAGTGCCACTATTAAATGTGCTGAAGGGGCGCTCGCCACGGGGGGTTGAGGGCCCCGACTCAAAAGGGCCTTGGACTATCGCCGGGGATGGGAAGGGTGGGGGGGAGAGGGGGAGAGAGAGAGAGAGAAAACGGGGCCAAAAAAGGTAGGCGGGTCAGGACCTTGAGGCCATGTGAAAGTCCTGCCAGCCCTACTAAACAAGATCCAGCTCTACTATTTACTACTCAGCCCTACTAAACAAGATCCAGCCCCACTGTGTGTATGTATGTATGTATGTATGTATGTATGTATGTATGTATGTATGTATGTATGTATGTATGTATGTATGTATGTATGTATGTATGTATGTATGTATGTATGTATGTATGTATGTATGTATATATCTTATTCAACAATATGTTGAAGTAGGTGACATATGGGACAGGACAAGCAAACTAAAAATAATAATAATGTACTCTGTTCTCAAAATGTGAAGTCAACATTTAAAATATTTACAAAGGAGTCATGGTTTTTGCTAAGCCTGTGATGCCCTTTGGTGTGTACATGCGTGCGTGTGTGTGTGTGTGTATGTGCGTTTGTGTGAGTTTGTTGATGTGCCATTCAAAAAGCCCAAAAATAAACCTCTAAAACTGGCCAAGCTGGTGGTTTTGGTCCTGCCGGTAAACAAACAGGTTTATATTTAACCATTCCTCAACAGAAGTACTCTGACGTCCAGAGAAAAGAAGCATTGGGACCTACTTCATCACAATGGTTGGGGGGATGTGTTTGTGTGCGTGTAGGTGGCCTGGGGGGGGGGGGGGGGGGGGGGGGGGGGGGGCTGGTGTGGTGTAATAGGAGGAGGGTTGTGTTAACTTAAAAAGGGAGTCAGGAAGGCAGATAAAAAGAGAGTGAGCAAACAGTCCATAGGTTGAAAGACAGTGAGGATATATGAAGAGAAGCGTGAGCAGATGAGATAAGCCAAGTCTTTGCCAACGCCACATCTGCTTGTGAGCTGTGAACGGGGAGGTCATCCAGCCGCTGCCTCCTCTACCTGGACACTGTCCGGGCCGCCGGGAAAAGAGTCTCTCTATGTGCCGTGAAAAGAGAGGGTGGTGAGAAAGGTCTGGGGTGTGCCGCTGCCGTCCCCCTCCTCCCCCCCTCCCCCCCTCTTCCTGTCTGCAGCTAGGGTCACACTTGGTGACCTCTGACCCCCCCACCTTCTACAACTCATTGTCCGGCTTCTAAAATAAATAAAAAAACGGAATAATGTGACCAGGACCAGACCGCTGTCCTCCGCTGGCCCAAAGAGCAGTGCTCTCTTCCTCAGAGCGTTGTACGGCTTCTCCCCTGATGTCCGATATGGAAGGTGGATGCTAAGAATACACCAAGATTACATTGGATTTCTCTGACAGATGGTGCGTCCCCGTCCCCGTCCCCCCCCCCTCCCGACTCCCACACCCTCCCTTCCCAGAAGCACCATTGGCAACTCTCCATTTCTTAATGAAAGAAAACAAATAGGAATGGGGCTGGTAATGGGGCTGGCAGGATTAGGCTAAATAATTGCACTTTAGCGCACACTGAAATACCGACTTTGATTTTTTTTCGCAAAAGCGGGTTGGATAAGCTCTTTTTGAGTTTTGTTTTATCTCTGTTGGAAGAACGTTTGTTTGTGATTATTGATGGGAACGTCCTGTGATTTTAGCATTGGCACGGACCGGGAGGATTACCGCACAACGCGATGGAGGCCATGATAGATAACAAGAGAGATGACCTAAAATACACTGCACACATAGGATTGAGTTGCAAGAGAAAAAGGTTTAGTTCCCTTTCACTGTAGGTTTTGTGCTTGTGTTGCGCGATTGAGTGCTTACTTTCCCCAAATCCGTAGCACGGCTAAAGCTCTGTTGAAATGTAATATAGGTCACTGAGTCACACTGGACAAATGCAAACTGACAGAATTGTCTATGCAGCCAATCGTAATAGGTCACTAAGTCAACCACTGAAGACCTCTTTGTGGTTAGCAGCCGGAGACATTGGGACAGAGAGTTAACCAGTGCGACTGGTTTCTACTGTCCATGTTGGCCCCACTATTCCTTTGCTGATCAATAGTTCGCCTTTTTCCTCTCTCTGGGAAGTCCTACCCCCCTCCGGCCTTCCCACAGCTCACTTTCCTCTATTCTCCCCACACACACACACACACACACACACACACACACACACACACACACACACACACACACACACACACACACACACACACACACACACACACACACACACACACACACACACACACACTAACCTCTGATGCCCCCACCCTGTATGCTCTTTGACCTTTTCCTGAGGCCTGGCTGAGCAAAAACAGTGCTCCCCCCCGGCTCTCCAAAAAAAACCATTAGTCCACAAGTGGCTCCTGTTTCACTTGGCCAATGAAAGGGTCTACTGTAAATAATAGGTTTTGGGGAAGGGGAGTGAGGGTAACCCTGGCATTTATCTGCACCCCCCCCCCCACCCTTAAAAAACACACACACATACACACAACCACTTCCCCCTACACACAGACACACACATTTGCATCCACCGTACTGTAACAGAGCCCAGCAGAGTTCACAATGGACTCTCTCATGGGGTCTTAAGAGTTGCGTGGTCGAGGTGGGGGCTGTGGTGTTGTGGTGGGGGGGGCTGCAGGGTCCTTCACCGTCACCTCCCACTCAGAGCAGGATTAGGGGGTTTGGAAGGGGGGGGGGTGGGGGGGAGGGAGGTAGGGGGAGTGGGGGACTGCCCCCGTTAGGTCTCTTTTGGCTGTGGGGGTCATCACCCCAGCCAACACACACACATACACACACACACACACACACACACACACACACACTATAGCCTTTGTCCTCCTCCCAGGCCTAGGGAGCAAGAGATGGGGCGGGGGGGGGGGGGGTGAGGGAGGTCCTTCAGCTCCAGGCAGCCGATCACATTTTGCTTCATGTTGGATCGAAGCCTTTAAAAAAAAACTTTTTCTGTTTCTATTGGCCAGCGAAAAACACCCCAGGATGACCACTAAGCCACAAGTCAGTTGCTCTCCCGCGCTCTCTTCTGGGAGACATGATTGAGATGCAATTCAGCTTGAAATTTCAGAAACAAAATCATATTCTAACCTGAGAATACAATTTGCATTGCTGCCCTACACATTGACCCCATACTATGAAAAACAACAACAACAAGTGGTTGTGTCCAGGGCATGAGTGGCGTGTGGCATAGAAACCCAAAGAGAGATAAAAACATGGCGCAGAAGAGAAAAAATAGATACTGACAGGCTTTAGAGTCAGAGGTTAAGTGAAATACATCCAGGGGGGGGGGAAGAGAGAGAGAGAGAGAGAGAGAGAAAGAGAGGGAGACAGCAAGAGAGAAAGAGACAGCGAGAGAGAAAGACAGCAAGAGAGAAAGAGAGAGAGAGACAGCGAGAGAGAGAGAGAGACAGCGAGAGAGCGAGAGCGAGAGCAAGAGCGAGAGCGAGAGCGAGAGCGAGAGCGAGAGCAGAGTCATGAGCCGATAAAAGGGCCCCCAAGGCACCTGTTAGTGAAGTGCCAGCCAGTGTGTGTCCCTTGCAGGCCCGGCCCCTGACCGGCACACAAAGGAAGAAACGAAAACACCCTTCCCCCCCGCCCTTACCCCAAAAACTAAACACAAACAAACAGTAGAAGACAGCTTCAGACCAGGATAAATACACACAGCAAGAGATGGAAAACGAGAGGTCGCCTTGAACGTCATACAGAGGGGAAAAGTAAACAATGCTCCAAAAGACCAAAGAAAACCAAAAAGGTGACTGCAGTGTGTGCAGAGTGTTCGTTGTTACTGGAGGGAAGTGTGTGTGTGTGTGTGTGTGTGTGTGTGTGTGTGTGTGTGTGTGTGTGTGTGTGTGTGTGTGTGTGTGTGTGTGTGTGTGTGTGTGTGTGTGTGTGTGTGTGTGTGTGTGTGTTACAGCATCATCTGTAAGGTCAGCTGACGCGGAGCTGACAGAGATGATGTATTTTTTAAACATTGCATGTCAGCCGTGCCGCCTCACAGATCTGTCCAACAAATGGAATGGATTCTTTTGGCAGATTTTCCTTTCATTTTTTACCTGGCAGCAGTTGCCTTCCTCGAAGCCAAGGGAGGATAAGCATGACAACAACAACAGAGATCAACACAAGACAATCTGCAAGTGGTCATGTGAGAGAGAGCGAGAGAGAGAGAAGGAGAGACGGACCTTGGAAACGACCCTGGTGGAAGCACCCTGGTGAAAGGATTCATGTGTCAGGAGAAAGGAATGAAAAGCTCTGATTATTAGAGAAGGGAAGACTGAAAGGGAGAGAAATATGTCATCATGGTTAACATTGCAGTGAGCCAATCAGGAGCCTGATGAACTGTGCGTCTGCTGGCCCGCGCCACCACGACATGGTCGAACAATGTCCTTGAAATAAAACCATACACATTAGCAGGTAAAACAATTCCTAATGAGTGAAGAATACAAGTGTCTCTGTCTAAGGGGGGAGTTTGGATCGTAAGCCGAACATCCTCTTAATGCTCTATGTGTGTGCCTGTGTAGGCTTGTGTGTGAATGTGGTTGATGCTCGCTCGTGTGCATGCGTGCGTGTGTGTGCTTGTGTCTGTATATCAACATCTCTCTATGCCTTCTGTAATCTTCTTCGGTGTCTCTTTAGTCAGAAAAAAAACACATAAATCAATTATGGTTTTAAGCTTTATGCCGCGATTTAGTCGACCAATCCCTCCTGGATTATTGAGCAGCTTTAAAACAAAACACGCTGGCATCAAACGCAACAGGCAGCTGAGGAAGCAGTAAAGCAATCCATATTGATGCAAAAAAGATTTTTTAGAATGCCAGACGGGTATCATAGAAGTTGGATATCATGGTGTGTGTGTACGTATGTACGTTCGTGCGTGCGTGTGTAGCTAATTTAGATCTTTGCATAACTACAAACATTAAAATGATTTTATTTGCGTCCAAATATTTGGTAATATACCCCGATATCGCTGGAATTGACAATCTAGTTCTGCGGAGAGAAAATAAATAAATAATGACACAGAGCTGAATGTAAGCGGTATGCTATGCACTCAGAATGTCACGGCAAGTCAAAACCACCTCGTTGTACTGACACTTCACAACAACCAAAAATGTAACCTGCTCCTCTCACCCGCGTTCCCGCGGAAACCCTGCGCAGAACTCGCAGTATTAAAAAAATAAAAAGGATGTGATCATTTTGACTTTGCCTTGACATCCGGAGCACACAGTACGTAATCAACCAAATGTGTGCGTCTTATCCATTACCGGGGAAAAGGTTGACATGTATAGACTCATATCCTAAGACAAGGCCAGGGAAGTGTTTTTTATAAATACATTCAATTCAGAAAGAGGAGGGATTAATTTACATTTGTGGAATATTGTAGGTATATTAAAGAGGTTAAAGAATAATGTATTATTCAACATCTTATTTTGATGAAGAACCTGTCCAATGGAAATGGCAATAATGTAGAATTATTATGCATCCACTATAAATGGTGTCACTATTGATTGTAACCTTCCAAATCAATGCAGACGAATCACCACTACAAGGCGTTTGTACGTCCTTAAATAATGAAAACTACCTCGAATAGTTACCCTTTTAAGCAGGAGCTGTCCCCTTTTGCAACATATTATACCCTTCACCATACCCGCAAAGTGGATAGAGGCATCAGAGGCACAATGAAAGAGAAAAATAAATAGTTGAACAAAAACTATTTGATGGGCGTGCAGCCCCTCGCTAAAAGAACCAACATGGAGTCTCCGGGGTGGTTTATGAGGCTCTGAGTTATGGCCAAGATAAAGAGGAAGGTGTATAAAGAGAGAAAGAACGAGTGGAGAGAGAAGAAGAAAGAGTGAGAAGAGCGAGAGTGACAGTTTATTTGTGTACTTTTTATGCGTGCCTCCAAAATTCTGTGTTGGTTTTTTACAGAAAGAGCACGGGAGTGTTGTGGGGGGGGGGGGGGGGGGGTGGGTTTTATGAGCGGCTTCTTAGCGTATCGCTGGTATCACTCCATCAGGGGCCCCCCCTTCGCCCATCGCCAGCTAGCCCATTCAAGTAGCAACAAAGAGGCTAATTAGAAGCTCCCTCTTCCCTGGAAAGCCCGCGGACGCTTCTGATTTGATACTTCCCAGGACGGCTCAGGGGCCCTGCGAGGTGGGGGCCGCGGAGCACACACACACACACACACACACACACACACACACACACACACACACACACACACACACACACACACACACACACACACACACACACACACACACACACACACACACACACACAGCCCTTTTTCCTGGCGCATATGCTGTAGGAAACTCATTGTGACATTTCAGCCAGCAGGTACAAAGTGTGATGAAACGTCTCCACGCGTTGGGTTGTTTTAGCAATTTGCCTCTCATATGGCAATATGAAAACGTGTTATGAATACGTTGTCAGAGGCCACTTAGCGTAACAGTGTAAGCTTACCCACGCCCCCTCTCTTGGACCCCATCCACAGAGGCCCCCATGCGGCCAAAAGTGAAAGGGGGGTGTGGGGGGGGGGGGATGGTTGCCCACAGGCCACGGTACAGGAGACTCAACTTTGGTCTCATGCCAGAAAACATAAGCTTGGGTCGCGTCTGGCTGAGTGCGGAGGGGCGGCTCTGGTCTTTCACCATGAGCCCAGACGAAGCAGGTGAGAGAAAGGAAATAAAATGAAGGGGGGGAAAAAGGGAAAGAATAAAATAAAAGCAGCCAGCTGGCCTACCCAAGGGACATACACACACACACGCACGCACGCACACGCACACACACACACACACACACACACACCTCTTATCTAAATCAGCCTGTAGATTACATCACCATGGGCACTGTCTGGATATTACATTTCCTTTTTTCCCTTTGATTTCCCTCTTTCCGTCCTTCCATCTCTCCCCTTTTCCTTTCTTCCTCTCATCCGGCCCATCATTTCCCCAGCCAATGGACACACGCGTGCGCGGCCTGGTCACTCCACGGTCTGGAACGCTCGCTCTGGGAGTGATCAGATAGTGGTGAAAGGACAGCTGGCCCTGCGAGCGAGGGCTTCAGCGATGCCTTGAAAGACGACCGCTGTAACCTGTGATGTACGCGTTTATCTTTCTAGCCGTTTGCGGTGCTCATATTGACCCTATCCCCCTCCTCCATCCCATCTCCCTTTTCACATGAAGTAGGACCCCCACCTCACCCCTCCCCATTTTCCCTCCCCTCTTCCCTCCCCTCTTCCCTCCCCTGGCGCGTTAAGTCTCCAATCGATACATCTCCCCTCCCCTGACAGTGACGACATGGCCCAGATCTGGGATCAGAGCGATGGCGTTGTAAATCTTTAAGGTTCAACTCCGGCTTTAAAATGTCTCGTCCGCAGCACCGGCCAGTTACCTCCGGGACAAGACGAAGCCCCGCCCCTGCCCCTGTCTGGTAGGCTTTCAGGGGGAGACGTAAACAAAAAAGCTCTCCGCGCCTCCACAAATTGGGGCCAAAAGGAGGCACCAGAGAGAAGGAGGTGTCCACGTGTGTGTGTGTGTGTGTGTGTGTGTGTGTGTGTGTGTGTGTGTGTGTGTGTGTGTGTGTGTGTGTGTGTGTGTGTGTGTGTGTGTGTGTGTGTGTGTGTGTGTGTGTGTGACAAGGGGACCTGAATGGGGCCTGTTCTTCGCTGCCACCGCCCCACGGCTGAGAGATTTCTTGGCAGGAGGTGTGCTGCCTGCGCGCGGGCCCATCTATTGTGCTAGCCAGTTTAGGTTATTAAAGGCAACACGTTCCTCACCTGAGAACGCTAGCTCGGGGAGGTGCTAGCCGGAGCGATTTAGCTTTGCAAAGTGATTTCGAATGGAGGGTAATCCTGCAAACAGGGTAATAGATGCTACCTCGCCAGCGGGGGTTTCCGTCAAGAGCAGGATAACGGTGATAACTGCCCAGGCGGCTTCGCGGGGTCCATATATATGTTTATTGTCATTGGTTAGCTCCGGGTCCACGTCTCGGTGTACACCGAGGACGACACCTGATACAGATCCTACGCCGTGATGCAATCTCAGGGGGCTGAACATGTGAAAAAAATGTTGTTTTTTAGACAGAAGATAAGGGGAGGTGGGATCATATCAAAATGGTTAATAAATTGGAAAAGCATCTTTATTGTCAGCATGTTAAAATGCCTTGAATGATCAAAAAGAATGCGTTTGAATCTGTACCTTTTGGCTTTGTAAAAATAAGCCGTTGTTGTTGAATAGATCTGACAGAATTGTTTTTGGATTTAAAGTGAAACTGCAAATTGAGAAGGCAGAATCGATAAAGAAACACATCAGTGTCTCATAAACAAAAAAATCAAACACACTTCCCAGCAGTTGAGATGATTCACACGTTTTCTTGTTTTTACCTCAACTCCAGAGCAAAAAACAAGAAGACGAAAAACCAAAACCCCACAGCGCTGGACGGCCGACTCAACACTATGTGCCCACGTGCACAGAAAGGCTCATCACCTGGGACTCCACTCGGGGTTGTACCCGGTAGGAGGGCCAAGGGTTATCTGTCCTACGCCGATATGCACAGATAAAGAAAAACCCAACCTCTCTCTCTCTCCCCCCCCCCTCTCCCTCCCTCCTCCCTCTCCCGCCCTCTCTCTGCTGGCCCCTACTCTATCAGCTCCAGGGGCCCCCCCTGGTATTAGAGGCCGGCGGTAGCGGTACAGCGGCTGCTCGCGACCGCTCGCGACGCCAATGCTCCTAGGGCCACAATGGAGAGGAAATGGAAGAGTGAGGTGCTGGCACTGGCCCCGTGTTGCTAAGGGCAGAGTGGGTAGACAGGGTCTGGTGGGCGGCCAGCTTAGCTTCGCTGTAGCGTCTTTGGCGACACTGAAAGAGATATACATCTTAACAAATACAAAATGTATTTATATATATTGTAGCAGAACAGGAAACCACTCACTTCACGCATCGGACACCCAAACCTACGCCGTGAGCCACACAAATAAACACACGCACGGTTGAAACATTGATGGTTATCAGCAATGTTTAACTGCTGTATGCCGGAAAGCTCTTTTTCAGCAAACAAGGTCTTTTCTGTGTTTTTTTTGGGGCTGTGTGATGTACATTACCACAAGGGTCAGTGATTTGCATGAGAATGGACGATTAACTGAAAGAGATAAACCCAAGGCTACCTCCCTTGAATTGGAACGCTGTGTTTAGAATACCAAGCAGTTGTTTTTTGGTTCGTTTTTTTTTTTTCTTCTTCTTCTTTACACTGCCTTAGAGTTTGCCATGTTGCATCATGCGTTCCGTTTTCTCAATACATTGCTCCGACTGGACCAGCGGTATTAGTATTTTTTCCCTTCCTCTCTGTGCGGGTGTGAGGGTCACTGAAATAACGCTGTAGTCCCCCGCTCCCTGTAGTCATAAGAACGAACACACTCCCTTCTCCATTTGAAGACATAAATCCAGGGCTTGTGAAAGCTGTCTGCTTGTGGCACGCGTGTGTGCGACTGTCTGTGTGTGTTGCTAACTGACTTTTACTGACTGTAAACAGACAAAACCCTTGTCTTGCGCAAAAGGTTAGCAATTTTTTATAGTCCATTAACGGAGCTACTGGTTGCTCACTCCCTCCTTCCCTCTTAAGTTCTCGAGCTCTGCCTCTTTTTAACGCTCTCTCCCTGAAACACACACACACACACACACACACACACACACACACACACACACACACACACACACACACACACACACACACACACACACACACACACACACACACACACACACACACACACAATCTCTGATCTCCTTAACCCTGACCCAAAGTCAAGACAGAACTCCTTCTCTTTTTTTTGTTTTGGATTAGTTGTGTGAGTGTGAGAGAGAGAGAGAAGGGGTGCGTGTGTGTGGGGGGGGGGATCTAATCCAGGACACACAAGAATGAATGGGAGCAGAGACTACATTTATAGAGGAAGCGAGTACTTTCGGCTGCATTTGGACACACACACACACACACACACACACACACACACACACACACACACACACACACACACACACACACACACACACACACACACACGGGTCAAATATACACCTCGTACTCTAGACCTGTGCTGCATCTGGAAACAATTAAACTCATGTTTGACTTGACCTGCCTTCACCAAGTGAACTCTGTCCACTTTTTTTTTATGTGTTTGTATTCAAAGACAGACAGCACCGACCCTGCTATGGGAGGGGGGGAGCTCTGGGCAGGGAACGAGCTGCAATTAGTTACCAGAAATACGACACTGTGAACACCAATTTGGTATAACAGACCACTGTTATACACACACACACACACACACACACACACACACACCCAAGTATGTCTATGACTTTAGTAAATCCAAGGTGATATTTTAAATACATGGTCGGGTCAGAAGTAAATGTCAGCTCAGGACACCAAAATACTTTTGACAAATGGGTCGGAATTGTTCCAAAACAGTGAAAGTGAATTTTATAATGGCAGTTAAATACTGTCTGAGTGGCTGTCTGAGAGATCACTAGTTCAGCCCACCACGGGCTTGCATGTCTGGAAGAAACTGCAGCATATGATGCAATTTGTGATTGGGGGAGTGGGGGTGGAGGGGATTTCTACACACTTCAAGACGTCTCTGAGAATGACAGGACAGAAGAAGCCCATAATATTACACAGTGACGTCTGGAATATCCGCTCATCTAAATTAACCCATTAGTATTCTAAAGAGGGGGAATAGCAGCCAGATCAATGGATAAAACGGTTTGGAAATCTCCTTTGATACCGGATTTCCCAGCTCGGGGAAATTGATGAAATTCCCCTTGAAATATAGGCAACAGCTCTCATCCCAGATCGTTCTCAAGGATACCGTCAATTTAGCTGGCTGGTTCAGGACACTAGAAACATAATGCACTGCACATTTCTTCCAATCTGTTCCTGTTTGGAAAAATGTCTTTTCAAACAGCCCTAGGAGAATTTGAACAAATATTAGGTAAGCTGAATGACCTTAACTTAAACCAATATTTGAAAGCAATGCATTTAATTCACACTGAAGGACTGAATATAACGCTCACATGCTTTCGGTGTAATGATTGTCAATGTCACCAGGTCGAATACCTCACACAATCACAGAGTAATTAAGTTATTAACCCCGCACTGCGCACAAAATACATAATTACCAATTTCTGGCACACGACTTTATTACTATACTTGAATCTTGAAAACAGCTGTTGACAAATTAACATTAGCCTACGCTTTCTTTTTTTATGCAAAGAGCTCTTGTATCCAACGGAAAAACTCAAATTGGTAAATGCGTTCTTAATTTCCTCTTAGATAAATGTTGAACTAGGAATTTAATAAATATCATACAAATATTTATATTTTAAGAAAGATATAAATCCATCGCACTTCATAATCGGAATGAATAAGGTGCGATTCCTCTTTTTAACACAAACGTAACAAAGAAACACACACAAGGTCATGTCAATGTCTTCTGGGAAAAACAATCCACTCTGGAAAGTTAAGGAGAGTTAACTTTCCGTCTCTCTTTTATCGGGAGCTCATGGGGCGATCAAGACCGATTTGCCAGCTGTACAGGGCTTAGGATCTAGCTAAGTCCCTCCCTGATTTATATTTGCTGAGGTGTGATGTGAATTTTAGGCAGGTCTCAAACCCTCAAGTAAACCTTGGCCCCATTCACACTCCTATTGATTTGAGTAAACATTTCTGGCCAAGCGGGTGGCCTTCAGGTTATAAGAAAAGATGGTAGTCTGATAAACACACTGATTCAGCAGGAGAAAAATCTATCAAAGTGGCGACGCAAGGTAAGTGGTTGCCAAAAAGCAGATATTAACGTTGCAACATAACACTGAGCTGGAAGAAGCTACAAGGCAAGCGTACGGGTTGCACACGTTTGTAAATGCTCACACACAAAGCCAGGTTAATCCCTTCTACTAAATGGTTCAGGTAGGTCTATAGCACTCATTTCCTGGGTTGACAGCCAGCTCAAATCATAACGCTACTAAGGGCCCCATTATTAGGGGCCCTTTGCAACTTTAGACCTCGCCACACCATCGGGGTGTGTGTGTGTGTGTGTGTGTGTGTGTGTGTGTGTGTGTGTGTGTGTGTGTGTGTGTGTGTTTTTTCTCTGCCAGTCATCTGGACACTAGTCTGGGAGCCATCAAACACGGACCCTGTGGGCAGGCTGTGGATCAGATGAGGATGTACACAGCTCTGACCAGGCAGGATCCACTCTGTGTTTTCTACTACGGCGAGTCAAGAGCATCGCATGCCAACAACCATTTTTAACCCCTCGCACTCTTGGCCTTCAAACCCCAAATAGGTGTGTGAAATGTTCCGAACTACCCCATGCAAATGTGAGGAGAAATGGATAACCCACTGAAATTGAATTATTTGTAGTACCTCACGAGCTAACAGATAATACAAATAAATTAACTGAACAATGTTTTCTGTCAAACATGACATGAGTGAAGCACACTCATTGGCCAGCGCTGCGCACCATTGACTTCATGCAACCGATCAACAGCCACTCCAACCGGCACTTCAACATTTTCATTGCGAAATTCCATTCAATCCATTCGGTGTCCCCATTCCCATGGATATGAACGAACATATAATCATATGGCTCGTGTGAAAACAAGCGAGTGAAAGAAAGGCACATTTATTAGCTCAACAGAAAGCAAACGACAACAAGGTCAGCCTCCTATACCTCGTTGATATATTATCAGAGAAGGAGAAGAAGAAGAAGAGGAAGCACCAAAAAAAAAAAAAAAAAAAAGGCTTACCTATGCTGCTCCACCGCCTCGTTGTCAGGGAGCTCGGCGCCGCACACGTTGCAGCGCTCGTGCTGGTTCCGGGGGTCCGGCTTCATGCCCACCGCCAGCTCTCCCAGCTTGCTGAAGAACTCCCTCTGGATGAAGCTCTGGGGCAGCAGGCCGCCGTAGGCGCTGAAGTCCATGGACATGGCCAGTGCCGGGGACATGGGCAGGCCGGATGCCATGGACACCGGCAGAGACATCATGCCGTCCGTCTTGTGGTTGGGCGGCAGGGAGTAGAGCGAGGCCAGGTGCTTCTCCGTCATGCCGGCCATGGCCTCCAGGCCCATCTGGCTGAGATCGGCCTGGGGGTCGCCAAGGCCCTCGTCGCGGACGTAGTGAAGCTCGCGGGCGCTGGTGATCACGCTGCTCCGGGTGGGCGTCCCGGGCCCGTCGCGGTTCCGGTCCTCGGCGTTGCGCTCGCCATTGCTGGACGCGCTCGACTCCATGTTCTGGGGGCTCTCGCGCCCGTTGCCCCCCACGTCCACCTGCATCATCTCCGTCTTGATGTCGGCCATCAGCTGGTGGGAGTTGCCGTGGGCGAGGTGCTCGCCGCCGAAGCCCTGCTGGAGGAGGGACTGGCCGATGCTCATCAGGCTGTCCACGGCGGCCCGGGTGGGGCTCAGGGTGGAGAGGCTGAAGGAGGTGGACACCGAGGGGCTCTGGTCCACCATGCCGGCGATGGCAGCGGCGGCGGCCTGCTGGCTGGCAGACAGGTAAGGGTTCTCCATGGAATGCTTCTTGGAGTTCTTGCCTCCGTTGCGGCCCTTGCGCTCGTCGTCGTCCTCCGTGCCGCCGTCGTGCACGCCGGCCTCAGCGTCGTTCTCGTCCGACGACTGGATGGTCTCCAGGATCTTCAGGCACTGCTCCTCCAGGTACTCGATCTCCAGGATCTCGGCGGCGTAGAGCAGGTCGTCCAGGTCCTCCACCTTGGCTTGCAGAGTGGCGGTGTACGCGTATTCCAGGATCTGCTGGAACGTCTTTGGTGAGAGGAAGTCCAAAGTGTAATGCTGGCTGCTGCGGTGGAAAAGGATCTCAAACATTTTGCTGGTGCACGCCAGCACGGTCCGGTGAGCGTGGAACTCCTGGGTGTCCACCATGATGACCACATCGCAGAGGGTGCCGGCCAGACGCATCTGATTGGCCTTCTGCAACAGGCTGGTAGGGTGGTTGGGGTTCTGGAGCTGGATCAGACCCATTTTAGTTACGTCCATTGTGGTGCTGTTGCAGTCCACGAGCCCGACTCATGGGGCTCGCCTTTTCCGTTCAGCTTTGTATTCGGTTATCTTTGCAAGAAAGAAAACGATGAAGTCTTTCCTAGCGGAACAGAGGGAGAAGAGAGTCAGTGAAAAACGATCAGGATAACCAAAGCGCAGATGTCACATTGAAATGAAACTTCTTTTCAATTTATTATTTTTGATAAATGTGGAAAAATATTATATTGCATGATTAAATTAAAAACGATTAAATAATGGAAATCTGAACTATGTACATTTGATGATAAAAAAAAAAAGGTACACCTGACAACAAAAAAAATGTCAGCTGAACAAATGTATAGCGTGGGAGAAGAAGAGGTGGAGCGTTGTTGGATGAAATGGCATCTTACTCAGTATTCCTATCACACAGAAGACCCCAGAGCCGGGGAGGGGCCGAGCACTGGCAGCGAGAGATGCTTCAATAGGAAGATGAAGCAGGCACGTTGTAGCCTCGACAACGTTTACCCAATATATTCACCGACGCCGAACCGAAGTGACTCGTTCACTTACTTTCGGCTATATATTGTGTACAGTGTGTATGCACACTGGCTCGCTCAAACCCGTGGCTTTATTATTTGGGAAATGGTATAGCCTACGGCCGGTGAAAATGTCAGCAGAAAGTATCGTCAGATTAAATTTACTTTAAAATAAAAACAAATGACCTCCTATAATTGGTGAATGACCCGAAGTATAATAAAACAACACAGGCTATCAAATCAATGAAAATAAACATTGTGTCCTTTTAAAAGAAGAGAAGTGTGCATGTTTTGGGTGTGATTGATAGTGATAAAAAAGGGCATCATAGTTTCGAAAAAAAAAGAAAGGAAATAAGTTTTACAGCCGGTTTGCTCTTCCCGTCTGAGAACATTGGGCTCTCTAGGCTAGCCTGCTCAAATGCCCCTCAGCAGAGACATGTCTCACTGACCCAACATGTAACTAAAGAGCCGCTTAACAAAGATGTCGCTCAAAAGAACACAAGCGTATCAACAAATTACATACATATCATATGCCATATATGACAAGGCTAAACAGGCCTATGCTGTTCGTTGTATGGATTAACCAGCACAGGGAACAAATAGCCTATGCAGATGAATTATTAAACAGGTGTAAAGCTTTTACATACAATTGTGGTTCTGATACAGGCCTACAAGATCCAAAGCATTATAAAGCTAAAGGTCGCATTGAATCCGTCTCCCTCACTGAGCAGAGATCACATCTTAACGACATCCCCTTAATCATTTTTTTTAAGCTGCGATTTATGAGCCTACTGTAATACAAATAAATGTCAATTCCACCACACACGCGTCCAAACGGAGACGAACTTTCACATCAACGAAAACAATCGAAAGTTGCAGTATTCGTTTCGTCATTCACATCCCGTGTGGTGAGATTAGCTCTCTACTAAGGACAGTGTTGCGTCTAGACAGCGCGCCTATACCATGGGAGAGCATTCGCTTTACATTGAACCGCGTTTAACACGATTCATAACAGACACACCGATGTTTTCCTTGGTAGGAATAAAAGATAGACTGCTGATAATGTGCTAATAGCTTTACTTAACTCCCTGGCAGCATAATCGATCGTATCACGACGAATTTAACGTCCATCTATTATAGTTGAATGCCAGCGGCGCACGCAGCCTGGACTCAATGACAAAGAATTGACAGCAATCATGATGAAACAATGTGCGCGCGATTTCATATTCCTGTTAAACCCAACGTGGTGCGAACAACCTTTTTGGTGGAACATAAGCAAACAAAAAAAAAAAAAGTACATGAAAACGTGCACAGACGACGATCTCAATGTTCCCATTGACCGCTATTCCGATCACCACACAGGTGGAATTGTTCAAAAACTAGGCGAAAATGCCCTCCGTTTAAGACCATTTGAATTTAGTAGCCTACATGCGACCTAATTGTCTCCGGATCGTGGAGGTGAAAGGGAGAACGGTATAGACAGGAAGATAGAGGAGAGATCAGACGATCTGGAAAACAAATCAATGTTGCATTGCATTTGTCAAGGATTTCAGATCCCAGTTGGTTGTGTGCGTGTGTCTATTCGTTATTGGATCTAGTGTTTGAGAAATCTAATCTTGCTCACGGTCAAGCCAGATGTGTATGCCTACTGTAAAATGCACATCAATCAATGATTGAGGAAATGGATAGCCCCACAGTTGAGAGAGCAATGTCCCCAGCGTTTCTCATTGTGATGCCATTAAGGCTAAATGAGCAACACAAGTGTTACGAGACACTAGGGGGTGGGGGGAGAGGAAGCAAGTGTCAATGTCAGAACGCATCTTCAGCAAAGTGCTAACAGTATATTTTCCTCAAATAAGTCACATGGACGAGCGTCATATGCTGTCTGGTTTTCCGAGCAGAGCCAGACCTCACGTTCTACTCGCCGTGATCTCCCGAATACTTAAACACGCAGGTTACGTCAACGTCGATACCTTTACAATTGCCCTACGTGGAAACTTAATTACTACCTTACACTACGCACACACAGACGCAGACTATAAGCTTAACATGTGAAAAAACTTGAAATAAGTCATGTTTGCCGATAAAGAATAATTCAAATCATTTCACACTTGAGCGCGCGCTGATGCACATTGCAACTTGTCTGCCCGCGCGATAGTTTCCGACTCCTCGCCACACTGTAACTTGACATGGGGTTGAACAGGGACAGCAAACAGTGGCTGACATCAATTCTTCCCCCAAAAAAACGTCAACATCGTGAATGAAAGTACACACACAAAATACGCGTTAACAACATGCAGGAGAAGCAGCTCTGTCAATTTGCTGCGTGCCCGTATCTTTTGGACTCACCTCGTAAGTTGCACGTTTTGATTCCTGTATGTGGTTATGGGGGCTACAGCGTAGTAACGCAGTTCGCAGTAGCCGCTCTCACACACGCACTAACTCCTTTCTTCTTTAGGGTGAGCGAATCAACACGGCGGTGACGTCAACGGAGAGAGAGTCAGCCGGCGCTGTCTTGTATCCGTGGACTGCGAAAGTGAGACACCTAGGGGGCTATCATCTCATCTTAAAATGTGTACATTATTGTAAGGCAATTAGAGCGTGCCCACGTGTATATTCAATATGGATATTGTTATGCTGGCTACCGGGCTCTTCCTCAGCCAAGATAGAAAAAAACGTCAACAAGACAGAATTGAACGAATATCCCATACACAATACATTTTGTTAGGGAATATTATTGCTTTGTTGAATTGTAATGTTAAAGATTTTTTATTATGGAGGTAGATAAGTATGTTATTATGGAGCATATAACATACAGCAAAATACTAATTTGGCTTTTTAGCTTTTTAAAAATCGGTGTAAATATCCAATTGATTACATGTGTAAGTTATCAACCCAGAGACAATCTACTTTCTGCATAGCTGTTGCCTTAAAAAATCATTAAGCTAATTATTCTTCCTTCTCATCCTGATAGCCTAGCTGCAATGCTCTATTTGAACAGTGTGCTTGTGAATGAGATACGGGGGGCCTTTGAGTTCACACAGATTATCACCCAATGACTCCATTAGGCCTATCAGTGACCGTGTTCACAACTTCCAAAACCTTTGACATTAGAATGTATTGTACACTGCGCATAAAAGCGTTTGCATAATGATAAGACCATTTACTCAGCATCCAAATAACCAATCCCGGGGCCCTGGAATTCCGATAACTCCTGAAAGAGGAACCAAACATAAATATAAAACAACACAGGCAGCACCGCCCCCGAAAAAAAAAAAAAACTAACACGAAACTGGTTATTCAAATAACTGTGATTTTATTGGCATACAATGGTGGCAAGTGATGTCCCTTCTGTTATATGATAGTACTTTATTGACGGGTATGAATTGCAATGGGTGCTGTGTTCGTCATGTGGTTCAACTTTTTTTTCAAACCAGCAGAAGTGCAACAAACAAGGAAGGGGCTGTAATTATCTTTTCCTCGTTTGCTCATGCAGGAAGAGTCCTTTATCTGCCATGCAAACTATGGATGATTGTGACTTATGGTTTCAAAAACGAATAGTTAGTGGGCAGGAAGAACGACGACTGAGATCTTTATTTTATAACAGAGAAGGACATCACTAATGCCACAATGTAGAGTTTTATGTACAGTTTGTCAGGGGTTGACCCCAGGAAGATTAGCTGATTGCCATGGCATCAGCTTATTGGGATCCTTCAAATGAACAAATAAACACATCTTTAATATTAAAGAATAACAAAATACAACAGATGTCCGGGACCGTCCAGCATGTATAGAAACTTTCTCTAGGCCTCCCATATCATGGCTTTGTGAACCTTAACAGAATTTTCCTCCTTATTCTTCTCTGCTCTTTATTTTCCCTGATCCGCTGAAACCATTGTGAACACGTTGCTCTGATTATTATATTTTGGTCTTTGACATGTAATCAGCATCGTATTTATTTTGTAACAGAGCAGGAGCAGCCCATTTTGCATGCACCTACATAGCCTGTGGCCTGTGACCAAAAAAAGCCTAGTGTTGACGCTTCTCATGCAAAGCAAGTGAGCAACACAGCTCACAGTTCCTCCAATGTGAACTGAATGTTAAATTGAACTATATTTAATTCATTTTCACATGACATACTCCTATATAAGAAAATGTGATTCCACCACCTGCAGTACGCAAGTAGATGTACAGATTGTCGTCACCCAGTGATTCAACAATGAGCTATATACATTTTATTTTTGCAAGATACTGCAAGATATCCCTTTACTGTCGACAATGTGATGATTGATTGACATGCAGGTCTCATCGTTAGCTGTGGGTTTTACTATTAGGCAGTAAGGCTAAATGATAATGATAAGCAATGGTGTTGGAAGGAGCCATAGAGATTTTAGAGAGAGGGGGAAATCTTCTTTCAACTTCTAAAATTCAGTGCGGCTCTTGGATTTTTTTGTTGGATTAATCCAAGCAAGGATCATAGAGTGCTTCATCACCTTTGAGCCCCGTGGCGGGCAGGCTTTGTGCCGGTTTACCCAGGGATGAAGAAAAAGGCACTGCCTTAATCTGGCAATAATCCAGCACCCCCTCTCTCACTCCTTCAACCTTTTACTGAAGGGAATGGAAGGAACCCATCCCAAATCATATTTAGTGGCACATTTCAAAACAACAGCAGTCACTGTTTAGGGAGGTAGCAGTGATTTGTACAAGCGATGGCAGTCTTTACTAATGAGCATAGACCCCTTGTCCCTGTCATTATACAGTATCTATTTGTGAGTATGACACATGAACATAGTACAATTATTGCATAAATTATTTCACTGTAGGCGTGTACACCTGGAGTATTATCATTAGCAATGTTATCAGCATGATAGCTGCCTTACTGCATTCATAATAGCCTTCATTATTTACACTAATGAGAAGTTCTACGATCCAAACTATTGGGCTAATAACAGCGATAAGGACTAAACTTAACACTGCTGTGTAGTAATTAGTACTTTCTGAATTATAAAACACCATGTGTAGCTTGAGCCCAAGGAGGTGCCCAGATAGGAAGAATAAGTAGCGCAAACACAAAAAACCAAACACACAAGTATGCATGACCTGAGAACGCTGAGGCCACGGAGTGTGTGAGCGTACAGTAAATGCCTTCCGGAGAGCTGTCATTAGAACGGGCTGCTTGCTCTCTAGCTATCTTGCAGAATGTGTAAATACTTCAGCTTGAAACTCGAGAGCTCAGAGATGGTGAGAGAGGTTGTTGTTGGTGTAGCCTTGTGCAATGTGAAAGGTTGCAAAACCCTTCCCATCTGAGGAATGGTAAATAGGCTCCACACAAACAAGTCAATGGTCCTTTAAAAAACGAAACATCGCTGGAACTTTATCTTTGATGCATCTTAAAATAAAAGTCACTCGTTGTTATTTGTTTGTTTTTGTTTATAGTTCTCGAACATAGAAGGCCACTTGGAAGGCTGGGGAAAGGTTGGAAAATAGTGATATTAAAATGTTGAGACACGTTGTAAAGTACATTGCTAAACAACCCCCCCGCCCCCCCCCACCCCCCCCCCCCCCCCCCCCCAAAAGTATAGTTTGCTATTGTCTGGTGTCCAATGCAGGCATGGCTTATGGAAGAGATGAAGTGGGGGGTAGGTAGGGCCCCACACAGTGGATCTTTGTCAAACTCTGTCCATACAGACGCACTGAATGGGCTCTTTTTACACTTGTGTAAACCTGGGGGGCGTCTCCAGCACTCAGGCCGCGCCTCCGCGACCCCTGACCCCCACCTCTGACCTCGGTTGGATTTTGGTCAGGAACAAACTTTTGGCTGGCCATGTGCTCAAGACAACTCTGATGGCAAAATAGGTCCTAGTTATCTACCTGTCTTGAATAATATAAGTGTGACACTGTCGGTTCATTATTAATAAGATAATAGATTAAAAACTTTAACATGCCAGTCTGTTTTATAGTTTTCCTTTAAGATTTTGTTTTATTCTTCACACTAAATATCTCCAAATCATGAATCAAATTATTTCCTCACTAAAGATGTCCTTTTGTTGATGCTGCTGCTGTTTTCAAAGCTCTTTTAATAGCCCTTCCAACACCTCCAGTTGGTAATCTGTGTGGCCCTGTGGCTATCCCCTGGTATTCAGTGTGTGTCCACCACTATTTGAAATCCGACTCTAAGTGACCCAGCGACCCTGCTCCGTACATTTGCCTAGTTACAGGTTTGCCCTGTCCCATGCACCGGGCTGTCTAATCTCAAAGAATGCCCAAGCCTTTGCTTCGGGTTAATGGGTGAAATGGCTGTGTTGACCTAGGTGTTTTATTTACCCAATGCCTATTTACCCCTCCATTCCAAAGACATCACCTGCGGCACTCTTAAGGACGGACCACAGAGGTTAAGAGAATCCCTTTGGATCAATAAGATGTTTGTTTGTCTAGGCCAACAGAGATTGGCATTGCGACAATTCCGGTTTGTGCAGTGACTTTCAGGTGGAAAGTGCCATGACCCTAGCTACTTTTTAGCTGGATATGACAGGGCGGTATTATTTTAGAGGTGGTTGTGTAAGGCTGTGTACACACAGTCGGGAGGGGGAGACGGGGGGGGCTTTAATAAAAAAAAGCCTTAATTTTCGATTTATGCATTTAATGAATGTTCTGCCAGCGTGATCGCCGGGTTCAAACTCAATATATGCGTGTCTATAAATATGGATTAAATTGTCTTCCGCCAAGCATCCTCATTTTATTGATTCTATAATTAACTATTTAAATAATAAAATCAAGCTTTTATGAGTCTTTTAATAAGAAGCCGTGAACACTCCACTCACCACTGTGAGTCATCAAATGATCTTTCTGTTGGTCTCTCAGCCTGAACTCAACAGAAGTGATCTAGGGACAACATTTTTATTCTAAGACATGACCTCTCACTGCACGTCATTGCGGTGCCCGTCTGGAGGTCCTCTTTGTTATGAAAGTGCACTGCTTTTATTATACTATTGCTGACTTCAAGCAGCCCAGTCCACCTCATCAAACCAAGATCTGTGCACCGCAGATCAATTCAACGTTTTGAATATACGGTAGTTTGAATTCCATCTAACGGTGTTGTTCCCATTCACACTAAATCAACCAGCCGTCTAACCAACTGACTAACCAACCAATCACTCAATCAAGCAGTTGACTGGTCAACTGACTAACCCACCAACTGACCAGCCCATGTTGACGATGGAAATTTGCTGATCAATAATTAATATATGTGCACCCCATTCGGAGGCTCAGACCGCCCTAGCACAGTTCTCCGGCTGTGTCATTTGTCTACAGTCTGAACAAATGAACAAATTAAATGTTCAGGCAGTGGAGGAGGAGCTCACACTGGGTTCACAAGTAGCAGATCAATCCTCCTTCACCAGCCTTTGTTTGCACTTGGGTACTTTTTATTTTATTTCAGTCTTTTTGGGGGCTATTAAAAGAGTTACGCAAGAGTGATTGCACTAGTGGCTTAAGTATGTGTGTGGCATGTGTGTGTGTGTGTGGGTCTGTGTGTGAGGGTGATTGGAGGTGTTGGGGGGCAGGGGGGGGGGGGGGGGGTAAATAATCATTGACTTGCTGAGACAATGCATCAATTATTATTGACCTAGAGCAAAGGAATGAATTAGGCATACTTTGTTTTAAGAGATTTAAGATTGACATAGCAAGTAAATTGTAAAAACATTGTAAAAAAAAGTCAACATTATGCCATTCCTTGTAAATGTGACAAAAGCCCATCCCGACTATTTCTTATTGTTTGGCTACTTATTAGTCAAACATTTGTTTGTCAATTGTAACCAGTCAAACATGTAAAATAAAATCTTCAAATACTTTTAAAATAATCATTCTTCTATAATGGAATTGGCAAAACGGCTCATTAACTCAGACTAAAATATCAAAGAGAAATTGTCATCATATTCATTTGATGAATATCTAAAATGAAGTTTGTAAATGTGACGTCCGTCCCTTAAATGGCATTGCTCATCCAACCAATAAAATAGAAAGACACACATGCAGAAACACCCACACAACAACCAAACCCTAAACCTAGGGGAGCATATAGATCGCACCTTCGCTATCTCGTTGGGTGTTGGGTCCACATTTCCATGGGCTGATTCCCTACAGCGCTCTTCTCACTGATGGCTGTATTACCCTCTCAGACTGGATTGAGAGAAGGTGACACCAGCCAAAAAAAGGTTACCCATCGCGACCCATCGCTGGGATGTAAAAGATACTGAAATGACGAATCTAGGGGGGTTATTTATTTAATTTCAAAATTTGGTATAGGGGATTAACCCCTTGAGATGCAGCATCTCCTTTTCAATCCCCTCGTTTAGGAAACCATCGAGAGACACGCCCTAGTCCGAGTTGAGAGGAGGATTCCGGTTCTGAGGGCAACAAGGTGGCCCTTGTGTTGACATGTGGATACGTTGAGAACAATCAGGTCAACTGCAACATTAATTATTTTACCCTTTACATAACCCCTTCAATGTTTAATGTTAAATTGTGAAGTGAACAAAGAGCAACTACAATAATGGAGCAGCATTTGGATAAGACTTTCCCTTTAAATCCCGTTGTTGACATTGAATAAAGCAGTGCCTGCCAGTATATAATAATTATAATCAGCCAGCATAAAATCTCACACTGTAACACCTGTAATTTGTGTCTGACTGGCCACCACATGTGAAGCCACTGTTAAAGAGTAACATATTAAATGACTTATTATCAGCTAATGGAAACCAAATGAAAACTTGAATCAACATTTTTTTTACTACTTCTTCGCATAGATATGTATTCAATTCAGTTTTTTAAATAATTTTGCAGGTATAGGCCTTCTATACAAATATTATGAATAAAGTTCATGCAATGATAAATACGCATATAATTGGTGTCTTTGAGCCCAGTTTGTCAGAAGATGTGTGTTTGTGTGTGTGTGTGTGTGTGTGTGTGTGTGTGTGTGTGTGTGTGTGTGTGTGTGTGTGTGTGTGTGTGTGTGTGTGTGTGTGTGTGTGTGCGCGCACGTGTGTGTTCCGTTCCATATTCAAATTGGTGCAGAATCTGCACACACCTATATCATGCACTGTGTCTGGTAAGCTGCTGGTGATGGATCATAGATAGAAGAGCACAGGAACGCAATGTGCTACTACATCACTTCTACTTAACACAAATTAACAGAGTTCTGTTCATTGACCAAATCAAGAACTACAGGGATGCCCTTGGAACCCAAAACTATATCTTTGAATATCCCTCGATGTTGACCTTGATGACATTAGATAATCTGAAATAATACATTAAATTGTAAATATTTCTTCAGCTCTTTAACCCTAACCCTAACCCGGAGGGTTTTGGCTGTATTTCATTTAAATCTTCAGTTTCTGCCTCCAAGTCTTTTGTCCTTTGGTTATCTATCTTCCTTGCCTTCCCTTTTTACACACACACATTAATGTGTTTGATGCGGACACATGAAGCCCCGGCTAATGAGGTCCAGGGGAGGGGGGGGGTCGTCCTTTCCTTCACGGCCCTCTGACCACCTCTTTACGGCCCTCTCAGAGACCCCCGCCTGGAGAGGTGGCCAAACCAACACCCAAATCCCTCTAAAAAGGCGAATCCCTGCTATTACCATTCAGGCTGAACTATTTTAAGCGCTGCTTTCGTGTGTCTGTCTAACTATGAGGGAACCATGAAGGGGAGAGGTGGAGGGGGAGTGGGGCAGGGGCAAAAGCACATTCAATCAAGTTCTATCTTACAGAAAAAAAAAAAAAGGAGAAATGGAGGAGAAAAAACTGTTGTGGGTGTGTTCATTTTTTGTCTCATGACCACAAGGAAAATTTGCTTTGCCCCCTATTCTACTGCGACAATAAACAGTCAGTGGGAGTCGCACGGATGGCCTTTGTGTTTGTGTGCTAATGTTTGCAGATGATGGGAAGCTATATTGTTATACAGTGGTGACCTTTGACTGGTGCCATATGGATGGATGCTAATTGTATAGGCCCTTGCACCATATCTAACAGCCTAATGATTGACCGAGGGCCGGTGAGAGTTAACTGAACACCATTTTAGATCCCGCAGTAAAACAGAGGGTTGCAACATATTAAGGGGATCAGAACATTTGACTGACTTTATGCATTTAAAATATATATTAAAAAGAATATAAATATAAAATGATTTCGAAGAATGTTAATTTCCATGTACTGGGATTTTCCGTGATGGAATTCAGAATCTCTAATGTTATAGAAAAATGACTTTTATTTGAGCAAATAAAGTAATTGCTTCATGTTGGTTTTTTTCTGTTGACGATAATGACAGGGGAAATAAATAACAATCTAGGGGGAATGGCACATAGACTATAAAATGCGTCAGTATGTAGACTTTAAGATGTGTTTGTGTGTAGAATTTTAGATGTGTTTGTGTGTAGACTTTAAGATATGCGTGTGGCTAGCGTTCAAGATGTGTGTGTATGTGCGTGCTTGCCTACATCCAGCACCTCTGACCAGTACACTGTGAGGCAACAGCTGCCCGCCTTCCATCTGCACAAAAGAAAAGAGCCCACCCTTTCTCCTTCCCCTGATCCTTAATCCCCCCACCAAGCCAGCACACGAACACACACACACACACACACACACACACACACACACACACACACACACACACACACACACACACACACACACACACACACACACACACACACACACAAACCCACACACACACGCAAGCGCACACACACATGGATACACACACTCACACACAAATACAAACGCATGCAGGCATACACTAGCCAAACATGCCAAACAGCACACATGCATTACATAGCATGCGTAGCATTGGAGCTCAGCCTGTAAGGCCAAAATAATTCTTAAACACTCCTTGTAAAAGGTTTTGTTCACATACTTAACACATACACACACACACACACACACACACACACACACACACACACACACACACACGTGTGCACAGACTCATAGATGCACACACGGACACACACACAAACATTGTATTCTCTATTGTTTTTTTTTTACTTCTACATTCTGCTTCCCCGCAGCGATGAGTGAAAGTGTCCAGCCCCTGTCTCTATAGTGCTTATCCAGCGGGCCGAGGGCCAAAACGACATAGTAATCATCTTACAGTGGCGGCCCTGGGAAACTAGAAAGGCTGGCTAGCCACAGGGAAGTTCCTTACAGCTAATCCTTTAGCTTATCTCTCCCTTCCCACCATATCTCCCTACTCTCTTTTTCTCTTTCTTTATTTCAATCGCTCACTCTCTTTCTCCCTTTCATTGTCAATAATATCCGTCAGGTAATCTCCCGAGAAAGGCCCCAGATGCCTTCGTGCTCCAGTCCGTCTTTATCCGTAAAATACCATTGTACAGACACGCAGCCTGTATATTTACGACATTGATCCAGCAGCTCTGTGTCGTTGTGAGAGAGAGCTATGATGTGAGATAAAGCTTACTCACCCAGCACACACAAACAGCACACAAAAGAAGGAGATGTTTGAAGTGGCTGGGTCTACATTTGCTTGAAAATCACTGCACACATCTCGTACGCTCTAATCTAAAGGAATTATTGATGTCATGCATTCAATGTTGTCCGTGTTTTGTTATTCAATTTTGTTTTTTTTCTTCTGTAAATGAGATTAGCCCGAGGCTGTCATTCATCCACCTACATTGCTCTGTAATGACTGTTGCTTTGAATCCAACCCAAAAATCCAGAATATCTGAAATCCTTGCGAAAATGTAGGTCATGCCCTTTTGTTCAAAAGTACAAAAAATAAATACCGTACTCCAAACAGAGTAGAGGGAAATTCTTCAACGTAAAAAAGGTTTTTCTGGCTGAATAGGTATATGGGGCTGTCTGGAAATAAATGACTAAGATGGTACTCAGAGGTAGCCTCTTGCGACCATCTCAATCTTGCGAGTTTGCATTTGGTTTGGGCTCTCTGTAGATTGGACATGCCACAATCCAGCCTTTTCAAAAAAATATAAAATGCTAGGACCAACCAATAATAGAATAACGCCCAAGGAAAGGAGGAAACTACAGAGCAGTCAAATCTCAACTCAAAAATCAGAAATTGTCTGAATAATGCTGTTTAAAGATTAACAGAAATCTCCACGGAAGGCTTTCCACTGAGGGAAATAGGTTTTTGCTGTACTTCCTATGGGATTCGGCCAGAGCGAAGAGAGCCAGAACCTCATTCTGATTGGCTGGAGTTTTTGGCCATGGCAAGAATGATATTCATTGCAGAACTAAAGTTCAGAATGAGTATTGTGCATCAATTATCTCTACTCTAAAGAGATAACACCATACATCAGCTGCATTTTAGCCTGTTCCCTGTCTGACCTGTATTCAGACTAGTGATGGGTCGTTCGCGACCGAATCAGTTCAAATGAACAAATCTTTAACAAGAACGAACCGAACTGATTCTTCTCTCTCGTTCGTCTCGTTCGTTCTCAGACTCGACTCCTCCCAGACCCACTAGTCGCTGACGCGCTGACTTGCTGTTCGTTCACTGACTGTGATTGGTGAAGGGGGAAGGGCTTAGTGAGCGGGCATACGATAATATCAGTGAAATGGTAAATGCATGCTGTCTTTGTACTTTCTGTGTCATGGCAGATTAATGAAATATTTCAACATGGTCTCACAGGAATCCGTGAAATGACTACGGTCGGACGCTTAACTCGGAATCCGTGGCCACATCACCGGAAACACGCCGATATCCGTGTGTGAGCCACGGAATAACAGTGTCATTTGCTTGCATTGGAGCAAATTCCGTGGCCACATCACGGACAATTGAAGTGATTCCGTCAGACCAACGCGGATTTTGAGTTAAGCCCCCGCTGTGGTCAAATGTGGCACACACACAGATTGAAACGGGAATCTGTGTGTGTGCCACAGAATATCATTGTCATTTACTTGCATTGGAGCAACTTCCGTGGACACAACAAGGACAATTTAAGTGTTTCAGTGAGACCACCCCGGGTTTTGAGTTAAGCCCCCGTGGTCGACTCGCTCGTTGAAACGGGGATCCGTGTGGGAGCCACGGAACATCAGCGTCATTAACTTGCATTGGAGCGAATTCCGTGGCCACATCACGGAAATCTGCGTGTTTCCGTGATGTGTCCACGGATTTCGAGTTATTAGTCCGTAGTCATTTCACGGATTCCTGTGAGACCAGGTTGAATATTTGAATGTCTCGTCAATCTGTCTCATTCTTTCATGGTTCGTTCTCCACCCGGGACCCCCACCATCATTGCTTTTTATCAAGTCTATTATCTTGCTGATATGTTAAACATCCAATAATCAACTACACCCCCCCCCCCCCCCCCCCTATCCCACTGCGTTTGGTTAAAGTTGTAATGTTGATTGATGACCGACTACCATGATCGTTTGAGAATGGGAACGAGGTGCATTCGAGGGAACCGTGCATTCCATGATTCGACTTACCGCTATCGGAAACTCGACTGAACGAACGAACAAATGATTCTGAATGACTCTTCTTGGCGAACTGACCAGCGCAAACTAAATCAAGGAAAATAATCATTGAATCCATCACTAGTTCAGACAGACACTTGTCTAGTCGCTTATACTCAGTGATCGAAATACATGCCATCTACTCCTCAAAGACAACTTCAAATCTCTGGGTTCTGGAATAAGCTGATTGCCTGCCAGTACATTGCGGCCAGTGAGCATGTCAAAACACTTAGCCATATAAAATCACACTGGCAGTATGGATCGATTGTGCTTGAGCACAACGACTTTTGATTCGGTCTCTTCATCAATCACCTGAGTGTTTATCAATCCTTTGACCAATCATATCCATCAAGAAAATCGGACATTCGTGAAAAATGTATTGAAAACTAGCCTGAACATCCAATCTGTGGAATTACAAATCAATGATAAAAATCAGCACATCATTAATAGTATAAATGTATATGAGTAACCATTCTTCAGGATCTTGCACTAAATCCCCCAAAACTTGACTGCACACCTATAGCTTTCCAAGACCTCGGGCATATTGCCACGACACAGGGGCATCTCCTGGGTGACTTCTTTGATGTGTTGGGACGACAACACATCATTCATTGGACACGATACAAAGCGAAATAAGTGGCACACGTGCTAAAAATAAATTGTTTGGTATGTATAGGCAGCCCAGGGACGAATTGACATTCTAACATGTCAAAGTCAAACCCTTGTGTACGTAGATTTACATAAATCTCCTCCTCTCTCTCTCCGTGTGTCTCATTCTCTCCCTCTCTCTCTAATGTACAGACAGCTGCCAACATTGTCTCAATGACATCATTCCGAAGTAAAAAAAAAAAAAATCGTGCAGCGCATCGAATTGACTATAATATTCATACCGTTCATGTGATTCTGATGACAGTAACGTCTAGTGTTGGCGTAGAAGTGTCAATGTTTTTTTTAAATGAATTGGGGAATTGCTGGTTCTTCTGGCACATGAGTCATATTCAGGATGTTCTTTCACAACAAAGTCTATCCTACAGGAAGGAACATCGGCCTGACACAACAAATGTCACACCAAAAGATGATCAGAAAAACTGAAATGTTCAGTGAAACCCAAAAAACTAGGGGTGCTTTCAATGAGGTTACTAAAAATGTCTTTAAGCAGGCACGTCGATAGAAACCATGTACATTTCAACTTAAATCTGTTTAAAATCAAACTATTTTCGCTTCTATAAAGTTCCATATTTTTATTTATTTTTTTGCTACATAATTATTTAAAAAAGCAGTGTGTATAGTCTTATTACGCCTAGCAGAACGGACTTGATGGAAATGAAATATAATGTTTATAAGATAGAACGACCGGGTCCTCTTCCACGGAGCCCTCCATTTTGCACCACGATGTAGCTACAGAGAGGTGTTTGAAATGTTTTATTATTAGCACTCTCTTAATTGAAAGCCATCACTTATAGTCGTATCGACTAAATAACAATACAAATTATAAAACTATCAAGGAACCTCAACACTGGACAATTGGCCACTCAATGCTATAATTTGGAATAGGTACTGGCACCTTACAGGCCACCCTAGTTCCTTCTACATCGTTAGAGAGGTGTATGTTTGTGTGTGTTTGTGTTTGCGATTGTATGTGTATGTCTCACCGCTAGATGCCACTAAATCCTATAAACCGCAACTTTAATATTCATAGAACTCGTGGACCTACTGATACAGCTGTCAACAGTTCCTAATCATGTACTTGATAACTCATTCAGCAGGGATCCACTGAAATTCTGAAAGTCTGACTCAAATGCATGCAGCGTAAGATAAGTACATATCCTGACTTTTCCATTGGTTGTGACCATGTGACCATGTAAAGGGCTGACTTCCTCTTTGGGGTGCCTTCCTGTTCTCTGCCCTTAGTCAGCAGAAATAGGTTCCAGGCCTTGCCAGGCCACAATGAAGAGGGCAATTAAGATGGATCATCTGCTATTGATGAACTGCTATTGATGAACGTCACAGTCGTCTTGAACACACAGTGATTTACATTTCTTCCGGATGCTTTGGATGACCCATTTTTCATAGCAATGGCACCGCCAAAGCCAATGTTGGGTGTTAGTAACCTGAGTGGAATGTGTGTGTGTGTGTGTGTGTGTGTGTGTGTGTGTGTGAGAGAGAGGCACAGAGTGTCTTGTAAAGTGGGCTGGGGGATGGGGGTTGTGGTGTGTGTGCATGTGTGTGCGCGTGTGCGTGTGTGTGTGTGTGTGTGTGTGTGTGTGTGTGTGTGTGTGTGTGTGTGTGTGTGTGTGTGTGTGTGTGTGTGTGCGTGTGTGTGTCTGTGTATTCTTCCAAAAAACATCTCATTGAGGTCCTTGTTCTAAAGTTAAAGAGGAAACAAATTATCGTATCTTCACCACATTATCGCCCTCCCAAAAATAAAATAGAAAACCCTGTCAATTATCGCATCAATCAGCCAGGCGAATGCTCTAAGAGAGACGAAGAGAGAAATAATTGAGGTGGTCGTAATTGCAGTCCTTTCATGTGTCTACTACCTGCATGTGTCCTAACCCTCCATCTCTCTTGCTCTCTATCTCTCTCTTCTTCTCTATTTCCTCTATTTTTTTCCGCATGTCCGTTTGTTCTCTGGCCGCAGAACTACGGTGGCCAACAATGCAGCCAGCTGCGGCCACAAGCTGTGAGCAGAAGCTATTCATTTAAGAGGACTTTTTGTTCCGTCTAAGAAGTGGAGTGGGAAGTTATTTCTTTGAAGATACCCCCCCCCGCACCCCTCCTATCCCCTAACCCCCCCACACACCCCCTCACCCACCTTCAGCTTCTGAAGAATTGCTGATCAAAAACTTGAGGTTATTTAGGGAATTCGGGCCAAATTACCGCTTGTGTTGATTTGTATCATCTAGTGTCAACTTGGGAAGATACTTTTGGAAGTTTGTGGTATTTTGATCCTCTTGTTATATATTCAGTGTCTGGGATTGGAATAGGAAATTGAGGAATCTAATTAGAAAATGAGCATTCTATCCTTGATTGAACTGCTATTTAATTGACCTAAGTAGTAGTAGTAGTAGTAGTAGTAGTAGTAGTAGTAGTAGTAGTAGAAGTAGTTGTTTAAGCAGTAGTAGCGGAAGTAGGCTGATAATTGCAAGCTTCTCTTGAATATATATGAAGGATATTTTGGCTGTGCCACCGCCCACAATCCGATGGAAAAGTGGAAAAGGCCGGGAAAAAGATTTTCCACTAACTTTATTTGAATTGTATTTGAACACAGCTAACATGGTAGGATAGGGTACGATTATGTGCCTTGGTGAGGCCCTAATGAAAGGTTACAGGAATGAAATGAGAGGAGAGCATTTGAAGAGAGTTTTCCTGATTTAAATGCTTGGCTGGATTCGATCGGAGGCTAGCGGTCTGGCTCTGCTAGCCGTCTGGCTGCTTCTGTGTTCAGGCGACAGGCCTGAGGAACAACAGCAGATACAGGGAGTAGGGAGATGTGTTGAAAAATAAAAAAGACACAGTACGTGGCTGTGGAAATTAAGTGCCGTGAAGAGACTTGGAGGTAAAAATACAGAAATCACAAGTTAATTTATTGCAGTGCAAACATAGAAAATAGCTAAAAGGCCTACATTAACTTAAGGCAGCAAGCGATTCATTTTTCATGGAACAAGACTGTTTTCCCACCTTGTTTTATTTTAAGGTGGGAAATGTAACGAGCAGCTACAAGGTTTCGCATTCTTTTGTAGAAATTAGATAGACTATATTTAGTCTAAAATATAAGGTTAAACGACGAGTAACTGGCATTCAATTAGGTATGAAATTTGATGCCAGTTACAAATGCGATAAAATAAACAAGATAAAAATATATGTATACATTCCGGGTACCTCCCTGTATGAATACCGGGCTAAAGATAAGGATGGAAATACAGAAAAATAAATACAGTCAGTGCCATTAGTAAGAGGAAATGAAGGATGTGTCAGGTGAATTCTGCACACATTAGGTTACAATGTGTGAAGCAGAGACACAGAACGGACAAAGGCAAGCACACATGTCCTTGTGCACTCACCCATGGCAACACACGTGCACACACACACACACACACACACACACACACACACACACACACACACACACACACACACACACACACACACACACACACACACACACACACACACAAAGACACACACACTACACCCTAGTTACAAACATCACCAACAGTAACTCGCCTCATTCATTGTTTTTTTTCATGTTCACCAAAAAGTCAGAACATATTTGGCATCATGACAAGTATACTTTTTCTTTGATTAGTGAACAAATCTGTAGACCTTTCAAGCTATTTGTGTAGTGTCCTCAATGTAGTGTAGGGGTTTGGTCTCACTGTGTGCTTGGCTTTTTAAAACCAGTTGTGGCCATCTTGCCTGGTGAGAAGTCATTGTCTCAGTGTGATTGTAAACAATGACTACCCTTTAGGTTTAGGGGGTGGGTGGGGGGGTGTTCACAGACTGTCTATTAAGAAAGAAAGGCTCAACCCTCATTGAGGAGTTTAAAAAAGTAAGGTGTATAAAAAAATAAGGTGTGATCTGAACGGAAATCTCTTAGAAAAAGAACCACTAGCAACCCCTACCTAACCCCCTATCTGTTCAACTCAAAAAATGAGAAACTTAGAACAATAATATAGTGAAATAACCTCTCTTTGCAAGAAGTTCAAGCAGGCACGTGGAACCCTTAAATAAATAATAGAATAATAATAGAATAGTTGTTTCCCTTTGATTACATTCTTAAATCATTAGGTTGGAGCTCTATATCTTAGTTAAACCTCTACACAGGTAGCCTGCGGACCAAACCAAATGTTAGGTTTTTTTCTTCTCCTTTTCTCTATCTGAGAATCCGATCACTTCCTGGGCCAGGGTGTACACTGGGCCATTGTTAGGGTGTGGGGGGATGTAAGGGCCAGGGCGGAAAAGGACCCTAATCTGGTGGTCCGCGTGAAGCCAGAGGTTGAAGTGGATGTTGAGAGAGAAGGCACTAACGGCTGGAGTGACATGAGTCAGGCAAGGAGAGGCCTTTCTGAAATGGTAACATACAAGATCATTTAAAAAAATGGAAAGGCAAAAAGGGAGGAAACAAAATGCTGATGATATAGTTTGAGTTCCTTGTCTCTTTGACAAAGTATTAGGCAAACAGTGTTTTAAATAGAAGGCTGATAGCTGATTTGGCTGTTTTAAATAACATTTTTTGCGGGTAATTTTAAGTCAAACCTGCAAAAAGATCATTTGTGTTAATGATGTGTGAGTGTGAGAGAGTGCTTAGCAACTTGTGAAATTCAGAGACCTCTCTTGATGTTTTTTTCTTCAGTTAACAATAAACTGCACAACTATTGCACAACTATACCAAGCCATTTAGGAAAAAATAACTAAATCACAACATGGTTGAATAAGTTTGAAAAGATTAGGAAATGACTGTGGCAATTTCAGTTCATAGAACCGTGCTGCCCTTTACAGATAAACAAGCACGCCTGCCCCCTGCTGACCAATGCTGACCATTACATCACCCTTTTCACTGCCGTCGGACTGACTTCAGACAGAGCGTAGGCAGGGCAGGGTTATGTTTGTCTTTTTCAAAATCAATAGATCGACAATTCAAGTAGAGCACTGCAGGCTACCCTTTATATTCTGCATGGTAAACTGGTATTATATCACTATTGTCTTGAAGATTGAAGTTCTCCTATATAGGAATTTATCTTAAATCCTAAATTAGAACCATGGCGCACTCTAGTGTCGAACCTTAAGAACAGCAGGGTTGTGCATGGGTGGAGGAAGGTCATTCAATGCAACAAGGCATAGGCATTTCGCATTAGTGGATGTATTTTATGGGCAACTGGATGGTTATTTATATGTTTTACTTACTTCATTGACATCACTATTCAAAGAGCACAGTCAATGTTAACTTGTCATTTAATGTGAGAGTACATTTACAATTCATCAAATATACCGTAGCCTACTAATTCAAAATGTTCTGCTTGTCATCTGCCGAGTACCAATGATCAATGTGACCAGTCTAGAATCTGAACGTAGCTAAGATTAATGCAGAGTGTATTTCCCAGAGCCTATCCAGTTTGATTTTCCTTTTACCGCTTAGCTTCTGTGGGCCGTCTTTTTAAAAATAAAACCTTTACATTTTTTCCCTTTAACTTTATTGAATACAGGAAATTCTGGCAGAGGCAAAGTCAAACATTTTACAAACATTTCTTCAGCAGTTAGTACTCAGTATTTACATCTGTGACGGTGGAGAAATTGAGGGGTATCGACGTTACACATAACCAGCAGTCTGTACATTGAGAACTGAGCAGGGGCTAAATTGCTACTTCGAAATATTGGTCTGGGAGTGATTCGTTCAAAAATGGAGATGATTTTTTTTCTTTCTGAATGACTGTCAAATTGTAGGCATCAATTTTGTCATTTGGGTTAGGCGTAACCACGCAGCCTATACTCGTTGGAAATCAAAGCGTTGTTTTTTTGCCACGTCCCTTTAGTTGAAAGCGTCTCCTAATTATGCGAACGAAACACAGAACAATATTTTGTGAGACGAAAGAGGCGCTGCAAACGAGGAAGGGACAAGGGTGACGTTTTGTATTTTTCAAAGTAGTTTGTCAACAAGTATTTGGCAAGCCCATAATTTTTTCCACTAAATCTCAAAATACATTGCATTGTTGCTATTTTCATCCATGATAATGTTTTAATTCTAGCAGAAAGAAAGTATGGCACTTACAAAATTTCAAAACCAAAGAATTTTGTTCCAGCTTGTTTATTATTATGAAGTCTGCAATTTCATGGTGGAATACTCTGCATTCTATTTTCTTTTTTGAGAAGCTGCTTAATTATTAAAAAAAAACAAGACAATAAAAGCCTTTTCATGTCATAATCTAATTGGGCAAAAGGCAACTTTCAACACATCACAAAATCCAATGAAAATATATTGAACAAGAAAACACAAATTTACAGTAACAATTTGCCTAGAATCAGCTCAACATATCAGGTCATCACTTCGCTGTCTTATACACATACATGTGAAATTGATGTGATGGACTATACTCGTGTAGTCGTGTGTTCAACCGTCACTAAAGCGCTACAGCGTGGTGGATATCCATATTAACGCTCAATCCTATCCTCAGCTCTATAGAAGCAAGATTTAGTCAACAGCAAGAACAACAAGTCTGGCTGAAGTTCTCATATAAATTAGAAAAAGGGTCACGGAGCTATCTCCAGAGGGAAAGGCTGCGATTGTTGTCTGTAATTTCAACAAACCTGCGCTTTATTTGCATTAAAAACCTGCTGAAGACGGTGAAATGTGAAATTGTGAAATGAAAAACATTGGAGATGAAGTATAAACATCCCTGTGTGTATAACTGACGGAGGATAAGAAAGATGAAATGCAATGCCGTTTTCCTCACAATTAAAGGCACTGTCTTTCTCCATTTTAATTTTGCTTTCCTAAACCCCAGCCTTCAGGGAACTCTGAACTCTGCTTGGTTCACTATAAGCTAAACTTTTCAGAATCCAACTAGGCATTATTTTATTTTTTTCTGGACTCCAAGACAAAGAACACAACGTATTCTATTCACACTAGGATATCGACACATTCACAGTGCACTATTAGCTTGCAGTCTAAAGTATAAGGAACACTGTACACAAACACAAAAGAAAAAGAAAATGGCAGGTTGGTTTTCTCTCTATCTCTCGTCTCTTCCTAAATCCATATCCGACAGCGTACTATGGCTTAAATAAGAACTTGTCTTGTTGAATCGGTGTGTGTGTGTATCATGGATATATATTGGAATGTATACATACAAATATTAACGTCAGAACAAGACAAACAAACCTCCAATCCCCTGTCAGTCTTATTAAAGGTGACATATTATACCACCAGGTGTGATACCTCTAGGTGGACATGCCAGCTTGTGATGTCAGAAGAGGCACATTTTCAAAACGGCTTGTAACGGCTGATCACACTCACACCTGGTGGTTTAAGATGTCACCTTTAAGAATTCAATGGCCCCCGGAAACTAAAACGAAAGGCTGTAGTTTGGGGGGGGCAGTGAGCGTGTGAGCATAGACAGTGCTTCTGCCATCTACACCTGAGCTCGGAAACTCTAAGGAATACATGCAAACTGATGCAAACAGTAAGGTCTATTTGGTGGCAGGTGGGAAAAGATAGATGAATATTAAACATGTATACCTGTGTGTACAAGTGAGTGCATTTATCAGCGTGAGTCTGTGTGTGAGTATGTGTGTGTGTGTGTGTGTGTGTGTGTGTGTGTGTGTGTGTGTGTGTGTGTGTGTGTGTGTGTGTGTGTGTGTGTGTGTTTTTGCGCATGAACATATGTGCAATCGGAGGAAAAAGCAATAGTGGTGTGTTATTTATTTGCTAAATAAAAAATAGAAAAAAAGAAATACATAAACATTATTTCGACAATTCTTCAACGTGTGTATATTTTCTGGCCCCCCTTCCCTGCCTCCCCTTCCCTTCTATCTCTTCAGGACTAGAAGTCAAACCTTCTACTACCATGTGTTCTTATATTCAACATTGTCTAAAATCTCAACAACAATCACAAAACAAACAGACAGTAAATCAGGCGTGGCAATGTTCAATCCGTCTCAACCCAAGTTCAACAGCATCTCATGAGTTTAAAACACCGCCAAGCCTGGCAGCGATGAGTGGATGTTGTACAGTAGAGTGATACAGGTTAGAAAATAATCTGTGATCGTACAGACACACACATACTGCAGTAATGGCCGACGCACTCCGAGGAGCCATTGGGCTATGGAATGAGACTTAAATAGAAAAGACTGCACATCGGGCAAAAGGCAGTTACCCAGTTTGACCTAAAGCTACGATTGACTAATGGCCGAACGGTGTGGCTTTCCCTTTTCAATATAATAGAGCATACAACAACAAAATGAAAGGATGAGCGAAAAAACGGGCAGACTAGAAGATTTGACGGTTCCTTCTTTCCCCGAGACACGCGGCGACAAACAACGAGGGGATACAGAGGTGAGCGATAAGTGGCGCTAAGGCAGTCAACTGTCTCGTTATCTAACGCACCCAGGTGTGCAGAGCACCACCGCCGTGGAAACGGAAGGCTGTTTTTTATCGTTTACTTCTCCGTCCTTTCTTTCTGCCATGCATTTTTGTCAACTTTTCTAATCCGCCTTCCCCACGTTCTCCCTAGTGTTGTTTTTGTGTTTATTCTAGAGAACTCGCATGGTTTTTCAGACTGCCCCTGCAAACCCAACCCCACCAGCCCATATCCCAAACCCCAAAATCCAAACCCCTACCACCCAGCCACCCCCTAACCCCACCCCAGCCTACCCAGCCCCCCTCCTCCAGCTCCACCTCCATCTCCGCCCTCTCCTCTTCCTCCACACCCGCTCTCATTAAACACTGTTGGAGGAATCATAAGGTATAGGCAATGTGGGGTTGAAGGTGGTGGTGTTGGAGGTGGATGAGGGTCCCGGAGGAGTTACGCTTTGCTCTCGTTGCCGTTGGCAACGGGGGCCTCGTTTGGGACGGTCTTCACCTCGGTGGTGGAGTTGGGCACGGCGTCCACCTCCTTCACCTCCTTCGTCTCCGTGGCGTTAGCCTCCTTGGTTATAGCATCATTAGCGTTAGCCTTGTCGTCGATCGCCACTTTAATACTGTGGGTGGGAGAGAGAGGGAGGGAGGGAGAGATATTAGAGAGGAAGGAGATGGGGCCTACAAATGGCAAGATTATTCTGCTACGCAAATTCAAGGGAAACATCTGCTCATAGTACAAAAAACACAAAATAATACAAATGATCTTTGTTGCCTTAACATAACACGAATAACATTAACACGCACTGTGATCATATGGCCTTTTTGCCTCACTTCAAAATTCTACCTCAGTTGTGTACGCAGAAAGACGAAAACATACCCTGTGTATAACAAATACTGCAGCTCTTTTTTTTGTGGAGGGTACATGCCACTTAATGTCAAATCCGAAAAAAGTGTGCGTGTGGATGTGTGTGTTTTTGCAGACACACACAAACACAGACACAAAGACAGAGACAGAGACAGAAACACAGAGAGAGAGAGACACACAGAGAAAGAGTTAAAAACACATGCATGAATGGAGTGTTTGTCTCCCCTCTATTTTTTGGTCCTTGTGGAACTGAATGCATTTCACACATAATGGGATCTTGCCTCTCGATCCGGGCCAGACATGGACTCGGGAGAGCACGCACGTCCAAGCTATTTTCACACAAACAATGTGACGGTGGAGTGGGGACGGGCCAGGCCGTACGGTACAGTATGCAGAAGGAACAGCAGCGACACAATGGCCAGAGAGGTGGGGGGTGGAACGGTGAGAACCAGGCGTTCCTCCACTGCGACAAGTGGGATTACAAGCCGGACGCAAGGATAAAAAGGCGTACTTGTCATTCGGCGGGAACAGTTTTTTTGGTGGATGATGTTGTTGATGCAGTACACAATACACTTTGCAGTATTGTCCTTCAAAGTGCCGGAAGAGTTCCACCATGGGGTAATTTGTGAAAGGCAACAAGGATCGATAACCTGGTAAATCTGCAGGCGGGCCAAATTGCCTGCTCGAGAACTAGCAACATTTCCCGGTCACTACCGGCTATGGCTGCGTTGTGACTGTGAGCAGTCACAACGCCCGCAGAGGCACGTCCAGGGTTCGTTCTGTCTGACCACACACGGTCACGTGGGGGCGAAGCGAACCAATCACAAGACTCCGCTGAGGACGTTTTTGAATCCACAACGGTTTGTCTATTGAACGCTCCAATGCTTTTCGGGTGCTCTGATGACATCAATACAGCTTATTTTGTCTGGAAACAAGCCCCTTTATCAATAACGGCCGGGAACTGGATGGGTTACCAAATAAGGGAATTGCTCCTGGGTTTTATGGCGGCTGGCATCCATAAGCGCTGACTTAATTGCAATCTGACGGAATGTCCATTGGCCCGTCTACTCCAATGATGCTATGCCACGTGTAAGAGAGCGCAAATACAATCGTTAAAAATATGATGCAAACAGTGACGTGTGGTATATCATACAAAATATATTCCTCAATCTGACAAAGTGTATCTCATCACATTCTGGTGTGCCTCGGCAAGCAGAGGAAGTCTGTGTTAGCCCCCTGCTTGTAAACTGTCCAGACCATTCTTTAATACATGGCTGCCTGCGACAATGGGAGCCTACCTTACCCCCTTCTATTGCTAGTACAGGGAATCAATATCCACTTATAATTATTATCTTCGCAATACCCGCTGAGGACAAGGGTGTATGTGTGTCTGTGTGTATGTTTATGTGCATGTGTCTGTGTGCGTTTGTGTGTTATGTCCAAACCAAACTTTGAGAGGAACTCCTAGGGCCCTATTTTAACGGTCTGAAACTCAAGTGAGAAGCGCCAAGCGCAAGTAGCTTTGTGGGCGGTTCTATGATGATGTCGCTATTTTACCGGCGCAAAAAATGACTCTTGCGCCCGGCGCATATCTAAAAAGTGTTGGTCTGAAGTAGCCTAATTACCCGTAGGTGTGGTTTGGGAGTAACGTGCAATAAACCAATGAGAGTGCCAGCTCCCATCCCCTTTAAGAGCCATGAGCACATTTGAATCTAACAAGATGATATTTTGACAGCGCGTCTGCGGTCTCCGATGAGACAGATGCACATGAATTTCAAACTTCAAATGGCTCAGTTTATGGCCAAATAATATGGCCTAATTCACACATGGAATAAGGTTTTCTTCCACAACTTCAGAAATACTGTGACCTCAAATAAATTTCGGCAAAGAAAACGTAAATGACTGCAAGTCGAAGGAAGAACCCAAAAAGCAGAGCTGGTGTAAATATTTTAACAGGGCCCTGTTACAGCCGCATCCCTCCTGGCCATGTTTGAGCACAACTGAGTTTGGCAAGAGGCGCCGCACCACAAACCCTCCGATAGCACAGGAAGTTGAGCACCAGGGCAGCTTCCTGCACACTCATCACTTAGCCGAGGTTAAGAAGTTGTCAGCAGTTCGGTTTTGAAGTATTAAGCATTTTTTAAATATAGCGCTTTGTTGTTTAACGTAAACTTTAATAAAAGTTGCTTTGTTTCGAATTAAGTGGCATCCGGCAGAAAGGACTGATATGTAGTAGAATATTCATAAGAATGTTTTAATGACGGTATATATATATATATATATTTTATATGATTGTATAATTGGTTAGGAACACAGGTACACAGGCCAGTACAGGCCACCCTACCTCCTTCTAAGTTGTTGGAAGGGGGGAATGTGTTTGGGGTGTTTGTGTTTGGGGTGTTGGGTGTACATACTACACCTTTAATCATAATCATTAATAACTCTGGTTCTCCAATCCAACCTATCAGCCAATGAACCACCATATTGCTAACTAAAATCCTGTCTATCTGCCTGCCTGTCTTTCTGCCTTCTTATCTATGTGGGTAAAAGACTGATGCCACTGCCTAACTCCATAAGGAGCAATATCCCACTTAATTTTGCTGAGTTTTCTGAGTGTGTGCATGTGTTTATATACAGTATACTGTTGATATATGTGTGTGTGTGTGTGTGTGTGTGTGTGTGTGTGTGTGTGTGTGTGTGTGTGTGTGTGTGTGTGTGTGTGTGTGTGTGTGTGTGTGTGTGTTTGTGTATACGTGTATGTTTCTGTGGAAGACATACCGTTGTGAAAGTATGTGAGTGAGTGAGCGAGTGTGTTTGATTGTATGTATGTGAGTGTGCATGTTGGTGTGTAAGTGGCTCAAACAAATTGCTTTTAGCCTACTGTCTCAGTAAATATATGCCCTGGGAGAAAACGTCTGCACACCAACACACTCAAAGAGAGTTTGTTTCTGAGGAGCGGTGCTCTTAAATCCAGCATGAAACTTGGAGCCGCCTCAGCATTCTTTCCGATCAAACAGCCATCTTACTCCGGTGGATTCTGCCAAACATAGCTCTCGGCTGAGAGAGAGATATCAACAAGAGGCAGCCCCTGAACTAGTGTTGACATTTAGCGGTTGTGATTCATGTTTCATTAGAAAAACAAATCACAGACACTTCTTTCTCCTACTGTCAGCCAATGAACAGTGAGCATGAAAACAGTCACATGCAAGCACTGAGTTTGATATTGGTATATTGTCACGCATCATCATCACATGGGCAGGGTTATGCAATTCAGCTACTGGTTAATATTTCAGGAATTATATTTCTATTTCGGAAAGTTTGGAGCAGTAAAACTGCTCAGGAATGTTAAATTTTTAAACGAGTCGAAGGCTGTAAAAATCACAGTCATCCCTGCAGAATAACTGGCGAGAGAATACAAGAAGCCATGTCATAAGTTAAATCCTGACATGAGAAATGCAGAGTTAGTGTGAGGAAGGGAGTGAGGCAGAAAGGGAGGAGAGAGGGAGGAAGGGGGGACGGGATCACAGAGATAGAAAGTGCACTTCAAATCCGAGAGTTAGAAAGATAAATGTCCCCACATGACCGATTCTGGTTTGATTCATGTGTTATTTAGCACCGCCGCCACCATCAGAGCTGCGTCACTCATAATTCATAAGACCAACGCCGTCAGCCGTCAGGGGATGAGAAGCCAGCAGTGTTGTCAACAGAAAAGGTAAATGCGTCGATGCCGCAGGGGTTGGGGAACGGCGATCAGACGAAGAGATCCACGCGGTGTTGTTCTGTTCACGGCCGTATCGGCCCACTGGCACAATCAGGTGTTTAAAACAAAACACTGAGAATTGGCTTGTCAAAGCTACGGCAAAACAACTTTAGATCTCATTTTTATTTCATCTGGTCTCTTGGAGAACAACGATAAGCAGCCAATGATCAATGTGTTTCGTAAACAGTTGGAACCTGCTGCCTGCCTTGTTTTTTCTACTGCGAAAATATGGATAAAGAAAAGAGTGGAAGGAACTCGCTGGGAAGAATTGAGAAGAAGAAAGAAAATAGAGCAATGCGGGCTGGAATTGCTAATCGTATATTTAAATGCAGACTAATTATTATGCTTCTAACAGTATAATATGCTAATTATCGCCAGGTTAGCTGAATATTAGGCTACTTGTCCAGCTAAGTACTCCGATTACAGTTAATTGTCTAAATTGTCAAGTACATGCCACCTTAATTAGAGTGCATTATTGCAACCACGCGTGGGCTAAGTCTGCTACCATTCACACACACATCTTGATTTCTATTGGGTGATTGTTGATGATTGTTGAGAGGGATGGGATGGGGGCGGGGGGGGAGACAATGAACTTTCTTATGATCGGTGCTCAGCGGTGGTCAATTCCAGGTTTGAAAAACAATAAAAGCCTTCCTGTTCTCCAGCCCCAACCCGGCTATTGTTCAGTCGTGTTGAGCTTAATAGAAACTACAAAAAATCCAGAGAGGACTTTTACTTTCTAGCCCTGGAATTTCCACCACTGCATGTTATGAAGACGGGAGCCGGATGCTCGAGAGCCGCAGCATCCCAGCAGGCCGGTCGGCGTATGGGGTGAGGTTGCAGGGGGGGGGGGGGGGGGGGTGAGGGTTAGGGCTAGGGGGGGGGGGGGTTGTGGGTTGTGGCTGGACATGGAGATGGTCATACTCGGCCTGTGCGGTGGAAGCAGTGCTCGGGGAACCCGTGGACTCCTTGGGCTCAGCAGCCTTAGCATCCGGCTCCGAGGCAGCGGTAGCCGCCTTCGGGGGCGCCACGGTAAGGCTTGCGCCCTCGCTCAGGTCCACCAGGGGGCCCACGTCGGGCGTGGAGGACGACGTAGCGCCGGCCGGAGCGGGCCCGCTGTCTTTGCTCCCCGCGCTAGCCGGAAGGGACGCTTCGGCGGCGCTTTTGGCGCTTTCGACCGCGGCGGCGGTGTTGCGTTCGCTAGCGCCGGGGGTTGAGTTAGAGGCAGCGGTAGGCAGCGAGTTCACCACCGGGGAAGTGGTGTCTGGACTGGTGGGCCTGATGGGGGGGGGGGTGAGTGGGTTGGTGATGTGAGGGAGTGGGGGAGGTGGTGGGAGGGTGTTGGGGTGGTGGTAGAGGAATAAGGAATAAGTGAGTTGGGGGGGGGGGGGGGGGGGGGAGTGGACACAAAAGAGAGATCACCCGGGGAGAGACGAGGAGAGAGCGAGAGAGACAAGGAGAGTGAGTAGAGAGGAGAAAGAATCTAGAGTGTTGTGCGTCGAGGGGGGTTAGTGCGTTACGGGAGCACAAAGACTCTTTGTGGAGCCAGAACAAAGAGCGAGGGTTACCGAGGCCTCGGTGTTCAAGTGTCGATAGTTAGCGACTAAAACTATAATTCATATATCTCGCAAAAACGGCTAAATCAAAGAAAGGCATGCTTACTGACATGTTTCAGGTTCAGGTGAGCAGACCTTGAACCGACCCAAGGACTATTTAGTTGAGTTCTTTGAACTAAGGACCACATTTCCCCAACCCTTAGATGGAAATTGCTCGCAAATAGGCAATGGGCCCCTAGCATTTGCAATAGGCTTTATTTCTACCATAAGTGTGTTCGCAGAGACACCACTTCCCCGACAATATCCATAGAAACGCATGGCGCTGTTCTGGTAAAAGTGGGTGGTGAATGGGCCTGGCTGGCTGTGGCGGAGGTACTCACTCAGCCTCCGTCAAAGGGGTGGTCTCACTGGGCTCTGTGGGAGCACCTCCGTCCTGGGTGGGGGGGTTCGCCTCCTCTGTCCTCACCTCCACAATGGGCTCCTTGGATTCATCTTTCCTGTGTTTGCAGAGCCGAACACGAGTGTGAATATGAGGGTGAACATAATCCGGAGCATGAGTGTGAATATGAGGGTGAACATGAGTGTGAGCATGAGTGTGAACATACAATTGCGGCCAGATGATGATGGCCAGCCCACCTCCATCAATGGCGCCACAGCCCAGATACTCTCTGTCTCTCTCTCCACTGTGTCTCTCAATCTCTCTTTTTCTCTCTCGCTGTGCCTCCCAATCTCTACCTTTCTCTCATCCGTGTCTCTACATCTCCCTCGAGCCCCCCTGTGTGTCTCGATCTCTCTCGCGCGCTTCCCTGTGTCTCTCACCGGCTTTCTTCTCTGAAATATATATTCAATATTTTGTAATATATATACCTGCAAGTTAAACTTTAGACGGTACAATATACAGATGATTCATTCCCCTGAAAATTGTGCCATGACGTAGCCAATAAACCTTTCCATGTAGTGGTTTCCCATTCAATTCCACACCTTGAACTGCAGTCCCCTTATAGGCGTGTCTGTGTGTACGCATCTGCGCGTGTGCGGGTGCGTGCGTGCGTGCGTGCGTGTGTGTGTGTGTGTGTTTGTGTGTATGTGTGTGTGTGTGTGTGAACTCACGTGAACGCGGCTTTGCCCTCCTCGATGTCCTTGCCTTTGGCCCCGGGACCCGTCTTGCCGCAGAAGTTGACGGCGATGCACATCAGCAGGCCGCACTTGTTGAGGAAGTAGCAGGTGACGTCCACGCCCACCAGCAGCAGAAGGAAGACCACCATCAGGATGCCCACGATGGCGCCCGTCCCCAGGCCTGAGCCCCCGACTTCTAGAGGGAGGAGAGGAAGAGGAGGAGGAGGAGGAGGAGAAGAAAGAGGAGGAGGAGGAAAAGAAGGAGGATTCAGAGGAGGAGAGAGGGGAAGGAAAAGGAGGACAAGAGGAGAAAGAAGAAATATAAAAAAAATGGTACATTGGGATAACAAATGTAGAGAGGAAATGAGAGAAGGACAGATACATTGAGAGACAAGACGGGCCAAGGGAGACAGCAGAGAGAGAGAGAGAGAGAGAGAGAGAGAGAGAGAGAGAGAGAGACAGAGACAGAGACAGAGACAGAGAGAGAGAGAGAGAGAGAGAGAGAGAGAGAGAGAGAGAGAGAGAGAGAGGGGGCAAATGGGGAGAATAAGTGGAGAGTTGTCAGACTTTAATGACATAATCTTGGCAATTTTAACGATCAAGGCAGTGAGCGTGTGGTTCTTTATAGAGGAGAGATACGGAGACAAAACAAATCATGATGTTTCATCATCTAATGTTCACCAGCAGCGTGTTTACTTACACAGCCCTCATACGCACACACTTGAGGCCTTCGCTTGCTTCCATCGCATCTTATACAAGAATTCATTAGTGGCACACATTCTTATAATCACTATGTTTAAACACCAACAGCATCAAATCGCAGAATAACAAGCGATGTGCTAAGAGCTAAGAGGATGCACAATATCAATGGGGAAGGGAAAAACATGTTGCATGCCAGTAGTAAATCGCCTGAAGGAATTTATTTCCTTCAGCGTGGGTATGGTTTTAAAGTTGCACATTTCATGCAACAGGCCGTATGGAAGGTCTCATGACAAATGCATGGCTTGATAAATTATTTATACATGCAATTTATTCTACATCATGTGTACATTATGAAATGTCACATTGTTGTTTCAACCGAGGCAGTCCATTTTTATTCAGACGTGTGTCTGACTATGTGGAAGCCATTACCAAAGGGGATTTGGTGTGACCCTTCCAGAAGTGCATCCAGGTTTCATCAAATGTGCCTCAAATGTGTTTTCCAATATGGGTGTGGACAAAATTGTTTATCACATAAATGAAGATAAATTAGGGGAAATTATTAGCCCTGATTACTGAATCGATAAGTCACAGCACAATTATGTTCAGTGTTTCACGGGCCATACAACTCTCCAAGATGATTTGCTTCCGCCCCATTGATTGGTCGATAAATAGACCAACCGCAGGAGTTTAGCAGATTACCTCTGGTGTGCTAATTGTCATAATGCTCAAATCAAAACAAACGGCATGCCGAAATGATGATTTATGTCTTCTATGTTTCACTGGATTACATGCTTGTATTACTTTACATTTGACTACATACTCAATACTATATATATTATAGTATAGGGATTGATCTGTTGGATTATTATTTGTTATATTACATTACAATTTACTATTTCAAAAGTACCGTACATCAATCAATCATATCATTTAAAAAGGAAAGCTTGCCCAAATAACTTTAAGAAGAGAATTTCAATGGTAAATGGCAGTGACATTGGCATGGACATTCAAATGAATCGATGCAGCAGGCAACACATTTTTCATCTATATTAAAACAGCACATGCATTTCCAACAACTGCACTGTGGAAAAACTATTTACCAACAGAAGCCCAGGAGAGGCATTGTGCAATTTACATCCAAGTATGCAAACCAATGGCAGCCCTTGGGCATTTAGTGGAGGACAAAAACACAGGAAACACAATCGTCCATTCCACCTGACCCAGGATACAAGTTTGCAACCAATTCCAGACATGAGCATGAGGCATTGTTTTGATGATGCAGTAACAGCATCATCAAACAGCCCAATTGAAACCACCCAATTGAAACCAAATACAGCCCAATTGAAACCAAATAAGACATGTAAGTATGTACAGTTGTGTCAAACGTTTATGTTTATCCTTTAGGATTTTGGTTTTATTAAGAGTCAATGCATTGTTGCCTGGTTGTAATAAAGACAACTGTTTGTATTCTGCAATGGTACCTGTTAAATTCCGTACCATGGGATTGGAAAACATTGGAAAATATTTTAATTGAATTGTCTCTCAAGGATCACAACCAGCTACTTACCAAACATCAAAACTTTTGTCCTGCAACATTTCAAATCAATAAATATAGGGCAGGAAATGCAAAATAAATACGATAACATGAACATAAACGGTTAATTACAACGTATGCGTGGAATGTGTGGAAACTTACTTCATCATTAGTAAACTTGGACATAAACCCAAAGCAATCACACCAAAACCAGACACATTTAAAACATTCCTCCAGCCTCTCTCCCTAGCCGTCCCTTTCTCTAATGCTAATCAATTAAAATGGAGTCTACCTTTCATTTGGAAATCACTTGTGAGGTCAACAGACGGAAGGGCTGTGGGGCGATACTCAAGGCTACGCTCTTTATATCCTCGCTGGTCCACAAACATCGAAAAATACTCCAGGCATCCAGTCCTTCAACGTGCCGGGCCTCTCGAAAGTGCTTTCAAAATCAGGGTTATTCAGAAGAAAATTACAGAAAGTAAGCTACTATTTAGAGAGCCATTTGAGAAAAGATTGGGAAATTGCCGCAACACGCATTAGAGTCATAACCATACACATAAAGCTATTGATTAATAGGCCCGCTGCCAGGTTATGAGGTTATAGTGAAATCAATAGAGCCCCACGAAAACAATGCTTTTGTGTAATAAGGGGATATTAATACGATCATTATCCTTGGTCCCTTAGTTCTCCTTACATGTGGTAAATGTTTAGATAAATGTTAACATCCCTACCAATTATTTTGGTCCTATTCGGTTTTAATGCAATCCCAAATTTGTATTTATTTATTTGTTGTCAGAACCAACTGTGTACTCAACCTGAAATGTCGGCTACTTTACAGCCAAAATATCATTCAGCTTTTTGAACAAAATGAATCAGTGAAGGTCAACCTACAATGAAAGGAATAAATGCACCATATGCCCCATCCACAGAAGAGTGCGAGTATTAACTCTTGAGGTTTTGTTATTTATTCTCCTCAGGTGAAAGCTGTTTAATCATGTCCAACAATAACGCCTCTGTGCTCAGCATCAGACCCCAAGGGGGGGGGGGGGGGGGGGGGGGTTCAACCAAACCACAGCGTTCACTAGGTAATCCTTCCGACCCACCAGCCAAGCGAGTGTGTATTTAGCTCAGCCTTAAGGTCTACCAGCGCCTCTGCTTCACTTTGGAGCCGGTGGTGGGAGGGGAAAGCATGGGTGGGCCGCTGTCCTCACTCTGCCTGCGGTATGTCATAACAATATGCACTCGCACTTCTCGCCGCGGAAGAAGAAAATAAATAAGTTGCCGTCTTTTGTGTGGCAACAGCAAAATAAATAGTGTTGTGAGCCGTCGCACCATCCCCCGATACACACTGGGTGGAGGGGGGAGGGGAGAGAGAGACAGAGACAGAGACAGAGAGAGAGAGAGAGTGAGAGAGAGAGAGAGAGAGAGAGACAGAGACAGAGACAGAGACAGAGAGAGAGATAGAGAGAGAGAGTGAGAGATATCCAGAGAGTGTGAGACAAAGAGAGAGAGAGCATGAGAGGGAGAGAGAGAGAGAGAGAGAGAGAGAGAGAGAGAGAGAGAGAGAGAGAGAGAGAGAGTGAGACAGAGACAGAGAGAGAGAGAGAGAGAGAGATATCCAGAGAGTGTGAGACAAAGAGAGAGAGAGCATGAGAGGGAGAGAGAGAGAGAGAGAGAGAGAGTGAGACAGAGACAGAGAGAGAGAGAGTGAGACAGAGACAGAGAGCGAGACAGCCAGAGAATATGAGACAAAGAGAGAGAGAGCATGAGAGGGAGAGTGAGACAGAGACAGAGCGAGACAGAGAGTGAGAGAGAGATATCCAGAGAGTGTGAGACAAAGAGAGAGAGAGAGCATGAGAGGGAGAGAGAGAGAGAGACAGAGAGAGAGAGCGACAGCCAGAGAATATGAGACAAAGAGAGAGAGAGCATGAGAGAGAGAGAACGAGAGAGAAAGACACATACGCAGAGATACGCAGACCACACACGCAGGGTGGCCGTGCGGCCCACCCTTGCTTATTCCTTTTGCCGTTCACTTCATTTACATTTTAACAGGTGTGATAAATCATGTGCCATGTTTTTTCTCACCTCCACCACCCTCCCAGCACCCCATAGCCCACCTCCAGCCCCCCAACAGTGGCAAGGAAGGCTGTCGCAGCGTGTGTGCAAGCCCCCCGGAACGGGGAGCAGTCACGTATCTGAGTGTCAGCATGGAGTATAGAATATTTCTTTTTTGGGCTTGTCAGGCTTTAACAGCCCAAGCCCAGCCTAGAGCCCTGGTGCTGAAAGGAGCTCCTCTGTGCACCAGGCAGAGTGCAGCCTCTGACCGCCGCCTGGTCTTCATGGAGGAAGGCTTATCTTGAAATGTTAAGCCTGTGATTTAGCAACAGGCATCCAGGGTATACTGAATGCAATCTCTCCGAGGCGGCGGTGGTAGTAACGCAAAAATGTTTGCATATGTAGGTGTTTCGTATGTGCCGCTTTTGGAAAACAGCTATTCTTGAACTGTTTGTTGACATGTTTCTGCATGGATGCCATAGGGCGTTACCTAAATATGTGTTGGAAACAAGGCGGGGAACGGGAAATCCGTAAGCACATTTTTCATCTTCACAATACTTAAAATCTCCAGTGGTGTATCATATTTTAAATACTTTCAGAAAATGAATTGAAATCATTTTAAAATCTATCAATATCTTTCCTCGCACAATTTTGATGGAAGGAAATTACCAAATGAAGGCCCTGCGTTTAATTTTATTTTAATTTTCATAGTTAATTGTACTTAATATATATTTTTTATAAAATTTTTGGTTCCGTGGCACTAACATTGAAAAAAGAAAAATCTGATTAGCTTCACAGTACACTCTTGGTTGTTAAGGATACGCAGAAAATATTGTTTATCTGGGCAGGAGGGGATTGCACCTCGGTCCAGTATTAAAAGATTCCTAATCAGCGATACCTGATTTAGACTGAGGCTATTCCAGAGGAGGTGGTGGAGGTTTTAGAGAGATGGAAGTCTGTCGTAGAAACGAAGATGAAAACGTATGAATAACAATGGAGGGAAACAAAATCCTATTGCAACAACACTGATAAGCATTCGGCTCCTGGGCTTTAGCATATCCACAGTTTTCTCATTCCTTTACAAAAACACTGGTAGTGAGGGAAATGCAGGATTTAAATGGCTATTCCATTGGGAAATAGCCTGCAATGGTGTCTTTCTAGACATTGGGTATGCTTGCATAGGAGCTACATTGATGTCCAGGACATTATGCATATGCACCCACATCCCAGTCAATCAGTCCCCTGATTAGGTTGTATATTGCATTTATGTGGGAAAAATGATAATAAATAATATATTGTCTCCAAAGATACCTCCAGCACAAAATCAGGATATGGCATGTTGACACCTTATTTTGTGTTGTACTAGCCAACAAGTGCGGCCGGTGTACACAAGTTCTAATCAAAGTCGCTCGTGGTGCAGTGCATCATGGATATTTGAGCCAAGACTTTGACAACATTGTTCCTTCACTGCTTGAGACCCAGCAACCTGGCTATTCCCCAGCCCAACAAAATCAAAGGTGGCATGGGCACATTTATAGCATATTACATGCTATCGATAGCAAAACTTGCAAAGGCAAAGAAAATAATGGAAAGAAGAAGAAAGGAGAAAGAAAATGAAAAGAAGCTTTTGACAAACATACAGCTACATATTCATAGCTGAATGTTATTCATAAAATCCATCAAAAGAAGGTGGATCTCTAGAAGCATTTAAATGTTTACACTTTTTTCCCGGAAATACACGTCGTTCCTCAAAGAAAAAAGAAACACAATTTATTCATACTTACAATGAATACATGGCAATACACAGAGATGTACTTACAAAAAGAATTCTCAATATTATAATTTCAGGTTATTGAAAATGAAGTACAGCTAAAGCATTAAGTTCCAGATTTGCTCTGTTGTCAGGTAAAAAGAGAGCGTAAAGCATCAAATTAACGGGTGGGTGTGCATATCGAGAATATCGGAGAATACCTTTTAAAAGATTATGTACACTTTGTCACAAAACATTATGTTTGATTCTTTTATTTTTCTCTCATCATCAACCATCTCCTTTTAACTGACAATGCAGTCCCGGGCCACTCTCTCTCTACAATAATGGACTTCAATCTTATGACACACAACAAGAAAAAAATATATTTCATCATCACAACCAGCAATTAATTCATCTCACGTAGCATGTCCTCATTTTAACCTTGTGGACCATTAACATTTTCAAGCCTGAATGTGTGGATAGAAAAAATTGACATAAACAAAAACTAACAGAAAGTCCAGAGACTAGGCACGGCGTTTTGTGGACACACTCCGCGTAACCTAATTAACACACATTAGCATATTCATAATGCCATTAGAACTTCAGAGAGGGGGATCCGCGCCTTCGTGAATACACCAGCGTCACGCCTCGCATCTGTATTGTTCACACTTACGTCATGCGTGGCGGTGCAGAGGAATTAATGTAGGTCACCTCTTAGTTCCAAATAGAAGCTCCACAGAAAGTCGACGATCACTCGCCAATAACCGTTACCACTGAGGTCCGGCGATCAATCGTACGATAAATCGGAGCGGAAGTCGTATGTTGTTACACAAACAACCTGTATTTGAAATTTGGAGAGGTGTCTTACTAAAACGTCAAGAGAGTGTGGGTCTTCGGTCCTGCGGCTGAGATGAATAAGCGTCTCAACGACAGAAACACTGTCTACTCATAAGTGATCCTTTTTTTATGATGCCATGTTTGTTCCGCTGTCCAATGTTGTCAAACCCCCGGGTTAGGGGACTTAGATTTGGCTAGATGTAGATGAGTATGGGCAAAGGGAGCTAGCATACCAGTGACCATACCAGTTAGCACCAAGCAAGTTTCATTGCCACTGTTCAGTGGCAATGAAACTTGCATCATCGGCCATAACTCTGAAGATCAAAGGCATTTCTCATGTGTAAACTTATCAGCAGTGTCTTCTCATTCAGTGCTAGCGCATCTTTGACAGCATAACCACTTTTGTTGGGTGGGCTGGGAAAATACGGTGATGGACGATTTAATTACACAACAAATGAGTGTCGTTTTGAGACACATTCTTTGTGACTCATTGTGTTGGAATATTTAGCAATTATCCACCATTTGTACGTTGGGGGATGCGGGCATTGTGGGGTAAGGGTTTAATCGCGCAAATCGGCCACATCTCTGAAGATCAAAGGCATTTCTCATGTGTAAACTTATCAGCAGTGTCTTCTCATTCAGTGCTAGCGCATCTTTGACAGCATAACCACTTCTGTTGTGTGATATTGACAACAGTGAACAAAACCAAAACCAAAAAACTGCGTGCTGCATGTTTCCCTATGCAAATATTAAAGATATGAAAAACAATCATAAGCATCATAAGGAATTAAAAAAACTAACTCAAAGCACGACTCCAGAATGAAGCTCACCCACCCCCGTGGTCATGACGAGAAAGATGCCATGACTCTGTATTTTTCTCAACTTTTCAACGTGGCGTTACTTTTTTTTTAATTCTATCGCTCTCTTTCTTTCGTTCGTTCTTTCGTTCTTGTGTGTGGCGGCACAAGGAGTCAAGATAGGCAAAAAAAAAGAGGAAAAAAGGGGGGAGCCAATCACGTGATTGGGCGAGGAGTTGGAAGTGGTGGTGGTGGTGGTGGTGGTGGTGGTGGGGGTCAAGTGTGAGTCGTGAGGAGGTGCACGGTGGGGCGGGTGTGTGTGTGGGGGTTGGTGGGCTCTTCCAGACTCCTCTTGGGCGGTGTGTGCATGTTTGTGTGTGTGTGTGTGTGTGCTCATGTGTGCGTGTGTTGGTGTGTGTCGGTGGCAGGGGACAGTTTATGAGAGCCACAAGACAGCGACCACGGAGAGCAGGATAGATGCGGCGTTGCAGGCCAGGGACGAGCAGCCCAGGGTGGCTGAGGTCACCGGCGAGAACGGAAACCGTACAGAGAAATAACACAAATAAATCACATCAAATGGAGGAAAATGGATCCCGTGGGTTTTGTGTGTCCGTGAAATTGAAAAGAAGAGTGCCACATCAAGAGCAGAAATAAAAAAAGGTCATAAGCACAGAAGGAAGAAGTTTGTGTGCGTGTGTGTGTGTGTGTGTGTGTGTGTGTGTGTGTGTGTGTGTGTGTGTGTGTGTGTGTGTGTGTGTGTGTGTGTGTGTGTGTGTGTGTGTCAGGGATAAGATCCCACATGAGGGGGAGGAAGACAAGAGGAGGAAAAAGGGGAGTGTGAGGGAGGAGGGGGGGGGGGCATGGGTGAGAGACAAACAGTGGGCAGAAGGAGAGAAAGAGAGAAGATTGAAAAACAGGTCAGAACATGGAAACAAAAGGTTGAAAGTTCATCAGAGGCTGAAGTCAGGCAAGTAAAGGCTCAGTGCAGTATGTTTGTGTGTGTGTGTTAGTAGAAAAAAACACACACACAGACACACAAACACGTGTGAAGGATGGGTCATGACATGCATGCATGGAAAGTTACTGCAAGAAAGAGGTAGGATGATTATTCAGAACAAAAAGACAGGAGGAAGGGCCGACTTTTGAATGCAAAATATGAACATGACGTTATTATATTTCGAACGGTCACATTGTCATCAGCCACAAAGCTTTGGAAAGGGAGCAGATGGCATGGATGTGAACCTGATATCCATGAACAGGGGGTTGTTGGTTTAGCATTTTGATCACATCATGGCGTGCCCTCAAATAGCCATGCAAAAAAGAACCAAAAACAACGGCATTTCAGAAGGTCATATCCCTGAACTGGTTAGCCCAAGTAAACAAAACATTAGATGAAATAAATATCTCTAAAAACGAAATGAAAGTTCAATATGAATATCAACTGTAGTTTAGGGAGATTTGGATGGGCTGGATTGTGGTTATATTGGGTGTCCTTGAGAGAAATAGTTTCCACCAATGCTTTATAACCATAATCATAATAAATATGTTTTCATATTTGCACCTCTTTCATTGCCATGCAGCATGGTATTTTTTGTCTTGTAGGATTGTTTTTAGTGAGTCTTTGGCAGAAAAAACTGCCCAATTGTAAAAATTACTACGGAAAATAATCAAACATTAGCTTTGCGCTTGTCTGCTTACCTACATATTCAAAAGGACTCATCACTCATGCACAACATAAACGACACGTTGTTTACAGAAATTGAGTTTTTTCCCCCGATAAGCCCAAAACAAACCTTTTGCGAAAATACTTTACCGTCTACAATATAAATTATAATGTAGTGCCAAGTCAACAGACAGAAGTGTTCAACCACTTCTAGCTGTGAGCCCTGTCACTTTAACAGGGCGTGTGCGCTACGACTGAGTACACACCCAACCGTGACAACATTTCTCATGGCTCGGAGTTAAAAATAAAGCCGGGGTCGTAACAGCAGCCGAGGCGGTTTGACGATACACGTACGTAATCTCACACAAACAAATACACGAATAAACAAAAGAAAAGGCAGGTGACTTATTTGCACCTGACTTGGTGCTATTTTTTGTGATCCAAACCTCCCGTTGCTACTATTGTCGTTCAGCCCCAACGAGCCGATGAAAATAACAACATAACATGGTTTCCTTGCAATGCACCATGCACCCGAGGCTGCCCGCGTAGCGTCCCTGCTAAACGATTAGCCAAATCAATCTGGTTATGCATCGCGCCATGCAAAAGGCCCAAAGGGCTACCTCCCCACAGGTCCTCCAGGCACATGAGAAAGAGAGGGGGAGGGGGGGTAGACAGACACACACACACACAGACGGACAGAGATTGAGAAGAAAGATAGATGGATGGACACATACAGTATATAGAAAGGGATAGACAGAAAGACAGACAGAGAGCAGACAGACAGAGAGAAAGAGAGAGAGAGAGAGAGAGAGAGAGAGAGAGAGAGAGAGAGAGAGAGAGTCACGCCAGACAGACACACACAGACAGATGGACACAGATTGAGAAGAAAGACGGATGGATAGACATGTATAGAAAGAGAGAGACAGACACACACAGAGATAATCCGATGGATAGACAGATAAATAGTGATATACTCCAAACAGACAGACAGACAAATAAATACACCAGACAGACAGACAGACAGACAGACAGACAGAGAGAGAGCGAGAGATAGAGATCACAATAGATTAGAATGTGGGGAGGCAGCCCACAAAAGCCCCAGATAACACACTGAAAGTGTTCACACCAAACAGAGCCGGAGCACAGAGAGACTGCCACGGGTGCAGGAGCGCCAAGGCAGACTGGGTGAAATGTGGGAGTGCATCTGATGGATAATATGCGCTTAGGCTCGGCTCACCTGGTGCAGTGGAGAAGCTATTCTCCAATAAGTTTAGGGCCCGGAGAACAAAGCCCGATAAGGCCGGGCAATTGGAAGTTGAACTGCACCAAAGCTCGGCGGATGAAGGGGGCGAATCGCATCCGAGGACGCCATGACGTCAATATGAGTCATGGTCCAGATTATGGTCGTTTAAGAGGACTTTTGGAGCATTGAGCTTTTTTTGTGTTTCTGGAGGATTTTTTCAATTTGTGCTTTAGAAAGGTCAAAGGTTGTTCAGGCATAACCACTGCACCGACAACTCCTCCATCATTACCAGCCCAGCCCGGCCAAAATCGATCTCCCTCCACCCAGAGAAATACAATAGCTTTGACCAGGCTTGTGTTCAGACTGGATGGATGGGCTCGATCCAACCAGACGGAGACACGCTGTGTGTCGGGGTGGGGGCGTGACAGCCTCAGCGTGCCATTTGGTTGGTGAGTTTTAGAGGGGGGGAGGGGATGGGGGGTTACAATGGACCGTACCTGGGATGGCGGTGGGCTGCATGGCCGTCCTGAAGGAGACAACGGCGGGCTTGGACTTGCCCTGCTGGTTCTCGGCCACCACGTACACCTCGTACTCAGTGTTCCAGTCCAGCGCCTGCAGCAGCACGTGGTCGCTGCCGTGGGGCACGCGGATCTCAGGCCTCCAGTCAGACACGTGCTTCTGGAGCAGGGGAAGGGAGGGGTGGGGTAGAGGGGAGGGAGGGAGGGCGGGAGGGAGGGAGGTTGAGCACGAGGTAGGCAGAGAGAGGGAGGGAGGGGGGAAGGGCGGGAGGGAGGGAGAGAGGGAGGGAGGGATGGAGGGAGGGAGAGAGGGAGGGAGAGGTGGAGAGCAAGAGCGAGAGCGAGAGAGAGAGGGAGCAAGATACAGAGACACGATGAGTTCCACACATTTAGCTCCACCATCGAGGCAGGAGAAAACTAACGTGGAACCTGATCAGCAACAGAGTCTTGTATTGCATACTTTCATCAAAACATGCCAGGGGGCATTGAACAGAAACGAAGATAGTCTTTTGCATTCAAATCTAAATCACAATAATTTTCTCAATCAATTAATGAATGCAATACAATGAGTTAAAGATGACTCGACAATATCCCTGACACATAACCATATTCAGGTATGAGACATTTAAAGAGTGACGCGATGGAGAGTGACACATAACTCTGACACATGATTGCCCGTCATGACTGAGGTAATGCAGTCCAACAATGCAGACGCTCAGTGAAAGAACAACAACAACGATACCAACAACCCGCCCACTTTGGGCCCCCCTCTCTCTCCCTGCCCCTGGGATACTCACAGGTTTGTATCTGACCAGGTAGTGCTTGATGGGGGTGCCTCCGTCGTCCTGCTTCACCCAGTTCACCTTGAGGGCGTTACCCTTCTTCTGCACCTTGGCCTCCAGCTTGGGTGCACTGGGTTCCCCTGGGCACATCATAACAGGAACATCTTCTTTAGCCAAAAGCGCTTTCACACTAAACATTCCCCATGGGACCCAATGTCGTCCTCAATGTCAATTCATCCATGGGTTTTGATCTGATTGCTTGTTTTTTTCCCCGTGTCCTCGTCAAACGGTGTAACAGGTATTCCAATAAAGACGCGCGATGCAGAGGACAATCTGTCAGAAACTCAAGGATGCGTTTCATCGCGCCGTGACGCATCAAGACTTTTAAAGGTTGCGTCCACTCAAATTAATCCCTTGAACCACAAAGTAGACGCTAAATTGTAATCGTGAGAAACAGAATACGTTACGCTCATCATCCCTCCACTCCCACCCCACCACCCCCTCTTCTCCTAAATCAATTGGCAGGAATAGGAGATAATGAAAGTCATCTTTCACCTGTCACTTTTAATATTAGTGTTGAATAATCTGGCAGGGCTCTTTCTCTCCATCATGACAAGCAGAGAAAGAACGACCCGTACCTCTTTATTTTCCACCAATCTGAGGCCTGTGATTGGTAGGAAAAGAAGAATCTCCATTGGTTTACGCAAGCTGATTGACTGAATATATATAGAATAATATTTAGTGTAACTAAACTGTGTGGTCATTTGCTGTTGCCTTTAAATACTTTTTGTGATCGCCTTTATATACTGTTATAAGCAAATTGACATAGATACGGCCACACTATTTTATAGTAACGATTCAAACTTTTGTTTATTTTTATTTTTTTTAAAAATCCCCCAACTGACAATTTATGTTCAGGTGGACAAGGTTACCAAATTTGGAGCGTTGACATTTTCTTGGCGTGGTCGCTCAGCTTTCTACACGTGTTTGATGTATGTGTGCCGGCAGGGCATTATTCTCAATGAGCGTCAGTTTAATCGGGCCCTGGGGCCCCTCTGGGATAATGAAAGGCCACGGCAGATAATGAGTCTGCGTATCTTGATTGGATGTGTTACTCTATTACTTCTAATAACGTTAATGCAGTCGGGAGAGGAGAAAGGTCAAGAAGCTATGCGTGTGTGTGTGTGTGTGTGTGTGTATGTTAGGGGTGTGATTACACATCAGCATTTGTGTCCCGATGCCACTTGCATGCTCTCCAATTTATGCGCTTTTCAGGTCTAGGGGCCGCACCATGAATGCAGAATCTAATTATCAAGGCGTATGCGTGGTAAGTGTTGGATTATTTCTGCCTTCGTTTCTTCACTACATTTGTTTGTTCCATTTACATTTGTAAACACAGTATGTCCCCTGCATTCCATTAATGTTTTGTAGTCTATGGAGATATATTATATGAGCTATAGTTTGTGGAAAGCGAACCGAGAGAATGTGAAACTCGCAATCTGGTGAAAAACATGTTGCAATTATTTCCATTGTATAACTCTGTTTTGGAAGTAGAATGATTGGTGTTGTGTAGCTTGGAGTATTGTTAAACCAAAACAACACACAACAAACAGGATGATTTACAATTCTACTGAAATGTGAAATGTTGTGTTTTAGTGGGCAATCAGACATATTTCCATATTTGTTAATTTTTGGGCAAACATAAATTCTTCTCAAGCACATAATGGTGCTTCGTAATGATTTTTGTTAATGGTTCATTTTCCTTAATTATCCCTGCATCATCAAAATCCGTTAACACTGGAAGAAATATAAATGGACACCGGGACCTCGGACCGTTTTTGATCGCGGGCCAATGCTAGGGTTACAATCTGTTGAAAATGCAATCCGGACCTTCTCCTGGAGTAAGCAATGGCAGATGCCAGAGCTGGAAAGAATAGAGTTAGGGATATAGAGCAGCAGACGGACTGTGACTTTAGACAGAATGATGGAATGGCAAGAAGGCTTTTTCATGATTGTCGCGATCGCTTAAGTGCAGGATCCAAGATGGCTAAGTGTGAGAGGGAGAGTGAGAGAGAGTTCGAAATAGAGAGAGAAAGAGAGGTTAAATACATGAGCCCTAACACCATGCACTATGTGGAACACACCTTTGTTATTAGTTCTGCCATGATTTGGATATTAATATGATTTTTATGATGCATGATTTTTTTGTGATCTGATGCAACAATAACTGTTCAAGTATTTCAAGCATCAAAAACCAATGTATACATTTTTGGAATGAGACATTGTAATGTTAACAAATGTGCTCCACATCCTGTTTTAACATGGCACAGTTTCCATTTCTCTCCTGTTCCATGTTTTACATTGATTAGCATAAAGTATGACACTGATGAGAAATAATTGTTTACAACTTCATCTCGGTCATTAATATAATCACCCTTACTCTCTCCCCAGATGTGTTGCTAATGAGACACCCATGTGTCAAATATCTCATCAAAACAGTCGGCCCAACATGGGAACATCATAAGAGGCACATACATAAGGACGGCGTCAGAACAAACATGCCAACGGGACTGCTGAGTCAGGAGACCGCTGAAACTATTAGGATACAGACATGCAGTGAAGGACTCATTTCAGAAGTGCAGGTGTTTAATTTGTTATAAAGGGATTAAAAAAAAGGTTAAGGGAAAGAGGGGGGGACATTAGGGTTAGTTTAGCACACATGGAGAAAAGGGAAATAAGATGTGCGTGCGATGCAGACTGCAGGCTGTGGCAATCGTTCCAAAAAACCTGCAAGTGCGATGTTCAAAGGGTGATCCCTAATGTTTGAGACAGATTGAGCTACCTTGGTTTCCTCCGACTCAAACTAGCCTGTGGCCAAATAGAGAGGCACTGGTGGGCAGCAGAGAGGGATTTTAGCTCAGTGTGTGTAAGATGGACGACGTGTTGTCCAGTGAGATCACCTAGTGGTGAAATGACTGGAGGGGAAATGGAGGCAATGTCAAAGGTGATGGACTAGATGAGTGCAGGTGGCCAAAAAAAGGGAAATAAATTAATTCTAGACTATAATTTAGACTGCAAATGAAAGTTTTACACGATAATAAATAATAAAATGATGTTGCTAATGTCACGTCTAACGCTATACGTCTAAGTAGGCGCTGAATGATCGGGGGTGGTTTTGAGTTCTTAAACTGAGCAAAATGATTTTACCTTCTGTTCATCAGCGAAGACGACATCATCAGCACCATGCAAGGGCCACATGACAAAGTCATATGAAACGCACGCACATGATTGGTTGAAAGGTAAGGGAGGGATGGGGCGGGGAGGGTCACATGGAAGACATAAACAAATGGGAAATTATGTAAACATGGGTAATTAACGAAAAAATTATGTTAATGACGGAAATGACAAATAAATTAACGGGAACACAAAAAACATAAGAGTACATAAATATAATTAATAATTAATCTCTTAAAAAATGTAAAAATAAAAATTGCTGAATGTAAGGTGCATTTGCAGACGCTGAGTTGAGTTAATTTCTAAACAGTTAATTATTTGTTGTTATTGATATACTACAAACAAACATACAAAAGTCTGGCACTGCACCATACATCCAGCATCAATCGCTTATCATTTCACATTATCATAATACAAAACTGAATTGAAATTGCCCCATTCCTGGTTTTGTTAAGGAGAGCAATTGTTGTCTGAAAATACCTTCATATGGGCAAACCAGTATAGATTTATAAAATCTTCCTGAAAAGTAAAACTGTGAACCTTGCAAGCTATGCTTAAAAAGCCATGGGGTGAATATATACAACAGAGGGAAGTCTGCATAATAGGCGATGCAGCTGCCTATTATGCGACAGTTGGCAATGATACACAACTCTGCGGAACAACAGGATGAACAGATGGAGGATTAGGGAAGAAACGACTGACATCAGTGTGAAGGTTTTGGTTCAAATCATTTGTAAGATTTAACCTCCCCCGTCTCCTTTAGTACAAGTATGACCGCTAGGTGCATGGCCTTGGTGCACCACATACTTGTACAGTAGAGCAGACCAAACATTAAGCTAGAGTCAATACTGAACAGGTGTAACATGTGTGTATTAGATATATACATATCAGTTCATACATTTCAATCAATGGGTTTAGGTGGCATCTCTGGAACAGCAGCATCCAACTCTTCATAATACATTTCAAATGAAAGTAAAACATTTCAACAATGCATTTACTTACCGACCAAATATTCAGATCAAACGAACATCACACTCAAAATTCTATGCACATTTTGTGTCAAGAACCACAAAATGAGTCAGCATAAATACTGACAATGCTCATGTTAGTGAGACAAGCCCAGGAGTCAACTCTATGTCAGTACAAGGACGTTGCTAAACGGCACGTACAAATGGTATTAGCATCCAAATACTAAAGGCTACGGCTACAAGGTCAGTTCCCGGTTAGATTTTTATCAAACCAACACACAATAGGGCAGACAGCTAGCTAGGATCATTCGCATCGCAAATAACTCCATACACATGCACTCCACACAACAAATCCAACAGTATGTTGGGTGCTTTTTTGTTTTGTTGGGTAAAATGTTTTTGCATGCAGCTGCTTTCTGTAAAATAAACCTGCCTTTAATTAAAAATGGATCCTCAAATTCATGAGGAAATCTTTAAATTACTTTTTAATTGGCAGTCATTCACCAATGTTACATTTTTTGCCTCCCCCGTCTCACATTCGGCTTCCTGTAACCTTGGTTTTTGGACTTGCGGCTGCTGCTTGGCTAATTGAATGTTCTATGAAGATGCTTCGTTCACTTCTTTATGCCCAGTACCCATTGTCATTCCGCCAACCAAATACTTAAAAATATATACTTAAAACATGGGTTGTCAATTTTTTATGAAAATATCTTTCTGAAAATTGTTCAACGGCCACACTGTTTACTTTTTTGCCCCTTCTTAAATCCAAATCATTCTAGGATAAAGCCATGCGCCTCCTTACCACATCGGACATTGTTAAATTCTGACAAGGCTGATCAAAAAATCAATGGAAGCCTTTCCTTGCATATCCTGTCTGTCCTGTGACTGTAAGTAAATGGTGGGCATTATGGACAGTGTAACAACACCCGGATCACCTCACCTCTATGTGTTTAATGTAAGACATACAAAGGAGTGAGAGAACTACAACTACTAAGCTTGCTAGAACAGAGATGCTACGGTTGCAGGGTCGGTTGGGGGTCCCTTCTTTTCAATCTTCTATTGATATTCGTACACAGCGGCATGCATCAAGGGGAGTTACGCTTAAGCCAAAACGGCCCGACATGTTGCCATACCCAAACGTAGAGCAAACAGGGAACAGGACCCATGCTTTCAATCCATATTAGAAAATCACCACAATCGGGCGAGTTATTGTGAACCTGATGCCATCGTGGTTCGGTTACAGCCATGCACACTGTGTTCCCGTCAATATCAAACAAAATCAATTAAAGAAGGGCCGCCAGGCTTATGTTAGGGGGATGATATTCTTAAGGGCCTATAGCATAATGTTAGCAAAAAGCTAGTGGTGTGGCGGCTGTGTTTTTTGTTGTTGTTGTTGTTGTTTTAGTTTGCTCTGTCTTTTTCCAAACCCATTATCTTGAAAACCAACAGAAATGTGATGCTGCTCCACGGCACTACATTACGTCTCTGTGGCAAGGCCATTGATAATGGTGAGAGAGGCTACGCTAGCTGGGGAAGCCAGGCCGGAGATGGAGAGAGAGTGGGAGGGTGAGAGAGAGAGAATGAGAGAGAGAAAGAGGTAAAGAGAGACAGAGAGATAGACAGAGTGACAGAGAGACAGAGCGAGTTGGGTTGTGGGAGTTATTGCAGACACCGCATACTTCAGGATAGGCATACTCACTAAGGGGCAGAGTGGTTGGAGGAGGGATGGAGGGGGTTGAGGTCTCTGGTGGAGCTGAAAGATGGCGGACAGAGGGTGAGCAGCCATTTCTCTCCCTAGCCATCTCCAGACAGCATCGGTCTAACAGCACCGATGATTTCGATCTCTCTCTCTCTCTCTCTCTCTCTCTCTCTCTCTCTCTCTCTCTCTCTCTCTCTCTCTCTCTCTCTCTCTCTCTCTCTCTCTCTCTCTCTCTCTCTCTCTCTCTCTATATCTCTCTCTCTCTCTGTCTCTCTCTCTCGCTCTCTCTCTCGCTCTCTCATCTGCAAGCTTTGACAATCCTCCCTGAACCCCTACTGTACACCTTGGCTTCCCACCTAGCCATGGCTGTGTGTGTTTGTGTGTGTCTGTGTTACTTATTCTGCATTAGAAGCCTTAGGTAATGAAGAGACAATCGCTTGAAGATACTTTTAAATGGATAGACGTGTGTAAAATAGCATGCCGCTGCATTTTAGGAAAATGTTGTATTCCTAAACTTCGAAGCAAAGCCATTTCTCGGCTTTCTTTGAGTATTTTGTTCACTTTCTGCAAAAAAAAAAGACTTACCACCAACTTAAAAGGGACACATAGCATCTGAGACTAGAGGAAGCGGGTTTAGTCCTACATGATCAATACTAGCTACAGGGATTTAAATGAGCCAACCGAATATACTGCCACACAAACCTGATTCCCCATTAGTGTAATGAAATGGAATGCTGTCTGGAAAAGTTGAGTGAGAAGAGTTACGAATGGCTGGTCAAAAAAAATTAAATAATAAAGTATGTTTTCATTACTTGAACGCAGTCAGAATAAAACGACTGCATTTCAATAGGAGTCTTTTTTTTTTCTTCCTTTTCTTTCGCTCAAGCTATAAGCAATGAAACACAATGATGCGATACCATTATAGAAACATTTCCCTGCCATCATTATATAGATTTTTATGCACTGAGAGAATGGGTGACTTCAAACGAATGCTGCTGGCGGTATAACTGTAGCGGAAATAAAGGAACACGATAGAAAATAATGAAGGCGAGATGGGAAGAGAGGCACACTTACTTGTGAAAGTATACCCTGGATGGTCCAAGGAAACAAAACAAAGTGTAAGAGAGGGAGAGAGAGAGAGAGGGAGAGAAAGAAAGAGAGATGGAAAATCATAATAAAAAAACAGGGGAAATACAAAGCATGAGTTGAGAAACACAATGAAATGGCTGAGGGCGGCTCGGTCCTCTATCTTAATATCATACAAAACAAAAGAGTTGGTCTTTGTGACGCTTGTGATCTTAGAATTCTATCTGTGTCTGTTGTTGTCTATTTGATCCTTCTGTGCCTGAGACATCTATTACCAAAACAATCCAGTATTGAGTGCGAAAATAAAACTCCCCCCCTACCCCAAAACAGATAATACTAAATAAATGTCAAATGATTACATGTAGTCTATTTGTTTTTCCGAATCATTCTATTGACTGCGGTGTCTGCAATCATTCACTAGGACAGAGTCGCCTTCTTACGAGATTTGGAAAATCAGGCGAAACCAGGGTAAGGGGAAGTAGAGGAATACTGCTGGAGCAGCGCAGAGCTAAGGAGACACAGATGGTATGGTGTGACACTCAATGACTGACTAAATGATGCGGGTTCATGTTTATGCAACAAGGGAACCAGCTTTCCTTGTGGAAGTACACCAACCACGCGTAACGTGTAGGTCTCTTTTCAGTTGTTTTTTTTTGGTCTGTTTCCTTCCAAGATATTCAAATCCGCGCAGAATTAATTTTTTCAGGCATCCCGATTTGCAGTGGTTTCAAATTTTGGAAACTCGTTAAAGGTGAACCAATAGGATTGGTTAGTTGACGGGAAAGGGGTCGTAAAATCGCTGCACATAATCATTTGGTGCCACGTGGGCTGATAGCAGAAATATATTTTGAAATGACCCATACCATACCAAATGTGATCCTTGCATAGGAGTGCCTTGCATAATGCATCAAAGCAATGAAAAAAGGAAACACAAAAAAAGGATGGCAGGGCTGAAATGGCCTTGAAGGAATAATAATGGGCTATATTTAACATAAAGAGGAAGTAAATCTAGTCAAAGATGGCATTAGATACTAAACACACAAATGCACGCACATGTAATCGGATATACAACTAGTATGAAGTCCCATGCATTTGATTTCCATTATGCTTTACTTTGTGGTTGAAAATACCATAATCTACATTAAGAGGTTTAATCGCCATATAATTAGATCATTATTTCCAATTATCATTACTAATGAGTCTCTGCTTACTGGACACATATCATACATTACTCAAATAGGATTGCATAGAGTCGTACTTGAAAAAGTAGTCCCTCTTTTGCATGAAGTATAATCAAAAACGCACGCAAAGTAAACGTGAATCTTCAGGATCGTCACGCGATAGCAATTCCCCCCAAAATGACTCCCGTAAACAAAACCTCCGCTACGCCACTGTTTCTGCGGAGAAATGAATGGTTGGGGAGGAGGGGGGGGGACGGGCAGGGGGGAAGACCTCAGACATGAGGGTCTTCTGTGCACACACACTGAAAAAAAGCAATGTTAAGGAGATGAAGAGGAGAGGAAGAGAAACACACACATAATACTGTTCCACAAGAGCTTCCTGCATCACAGCGGTTCGTGGACAGACAGACAACACACTTCGAAAAAAACAAAACGATCAAATAAACACAAACACAATACAGCACACGACAAACAAGAGACAGGCAGAGATATGTGACGTGGGCCCAGTGAGGCCGACCGGGCAGTGGACTGTAGATGCATAATAAATAAAATGAGCAGCCACTCTCTTTCTGACAGAGGTCTGAGGCAGGGAACGTGCTGCAGCGGCCTGTGATGGTGCTGGATGTGGTGGTGCTGGTGGAGGAGGAGGTGTGGATTGGGGTGGGGGGTGGGGGTGGGGACGGTGGCAGAAATGGTGTTGGTGAATCGCTGATAGCATCTGGACCGCGCGATGGGTGGGGCGGGGGGTCCAGGAAGGAGATGGATGATGCAGAGGGACGGGAGGAGGGGGTTGGAGCACTTTAAGCGGGGGAGGGCTGGAAATACGCGTCAGGGTTGCCGGGCAGACCTGAGGAGGCACAGTGGGGAGTGAGGGGGGGGGGGGGTACTTACGGATTGGCTTCGTCGTGAACGGGGTAGAAGGGCTGCTCTCGCCGTCTCCCTTGCCATTGACGGCGGCCATCTTGACCTCGTAGGCAGTCTCCGGCTTCAGGCCGGTGAGGATGATTTGGTTGGTACCTGGCGGAACAGAGTGATGTCATGCATACAGCGTGAGCTCCAAAGAACACCTTCTGTCACACCTTAAGGAAACGGCCGCCTATAACACAATTAGATTTTTCAAAGCGAAGTCGGGGTCGAATTCAATCGTGTGACAACCCGAGGTCAACCGAGGACACGCTGCCATGGAAAATCATAATATTCCCGGCGGACACGCGAAGGAAAAAGATAACAGAAAGATGTAGGTGGTGGGAGCCGGAGAATATAAATTTGGTAAGGTTGGAAAACAGCACTCCTGGCCTCTGCCGTGTCCTGTGTGGCCTCCCGGTGTGTATTTATGCAGGTGGAGGGAGAATGGGCCTCCGTTTAGAGAGAGAAGTGGATGCACTTGTGCAGACGGGGCCGGGAAAAGGAGCTGTCGAAAAAATGTCTTTGAAGATATGGAAAAAAAATAAATAAATCTGCGTGTCTCAATTTGTAAGTCTGCGTGTCTCCAGATTTTAGGCTAATTGGATTTGAACATGTCAATTTAATATAATTATATAAAAAATATATACTTGTGTATAGAACAGAGCAAAATTTGGATTCATGTATAAACACTCCATTTCCCCAGAGGAATAGAAGTACATGACAGGCCGACTCCTGGGCCTTGAGATGACAGAGGAGCCTGATTAACGATTGGCTGATGTGACCGTCAGGACTACCAAATCACCCGGATGCTTCCAGGAAACAGCCAGACGCTAGATGCTAGCACTAATCTGAGCAGCAGTGACATCGGAGGCAGCTATGGAAGTTATTTTACAATGTCCTACGATGTGGCAATGCCTAAATACTCGCAATACTCTCTCATTTTCTCAACTGCTGTAATTGCCCTGTTTCTTTTTCTTGTGTTGTGTCTTGTCTGTCGATGTATTGAGTAATATGTTGTCCTCGTCTGTCCTGTTGTGTTGTTTTGGTTTTGAGTTGACATACCGTAAGTTCCACCGGCATTGGCTGTGTGGTAAATAAATCTTTGAATTGAATGTAGACTAAACGTCTTTTAAGAAAACAACCAAACACTACCTCTCCCCAACCATTACCCACAGCCATTATTCTCTCTGCAATAACACAAGCCAGAAACACCGACCGCATCAAAACCCTCCCTGCAGGCATCTCGAACACACCACCATAAAATGAAAAAGAAAATCAAACAACAACAAAAACACAGTTGATCATGTGACTCACCGGTCTCAACCTCAAACTCCCGGCTGGACCAATCCTGTCCGGGCTGGCGCCAGTCCACCTTGTACCTGAGGACGGACACTCCGCCGTTGGAGTCGGGCTCCTCAAAATTCACCATGGCCGTGCTGGAGAAGGGAGCCACCCCCTCCACGGTGGGGGCCGAGGGCACCTCTGCAGCACCACACAGGAAGGGGCTTGGGTTCAGAACATTGCTCACTATGTTACCAGCTTGGCAGCTCGTTCTCCTTCGTTATCGTTAGACAGAGAGGCCATTAACATGACACACAGATTATGACAATTTGGGGGAAAACTATTAAAATGTCATGGTCTAGGAACTACAAGCGGAGGATCATAAAAACAGGTAAGTGTGTGGTAGTAAAATGCTTCTTTTAGCAGTGTTTATTCATGCGGTATATTCAGGGAAATGGTAGATACTCAGGCACACGTCATAGCCTGGAAGTGGAATAGTATGTGCGATGTTTATGATACAGGATATATATAAATATTCCTCTAATGGGAAAACATTCAATTGAGGGGAATGGCTCTAGTCTGAGCTAGCACAGGTTATGAGGTGTACAGCTGGATTTGTGATGGTTTTACAAGCCATCTTGAACCCAGCATATGTGCATGTAGACGCTTTGTGCCTCTGATTGCGGCAGAGACAGATCTGGTTGCTGAGTTGTGCTCGTGTTGCTTTGCCTTGCACATGCACTCAATGGCTAGGGCAGCAATACTAAACACCACATCAGGGGCTCATTCATATGCAAATGACTCAAACAAATGTCTCCAAAACGCCCTGCCTATTATCACGGAGGGAAAAGCGTGAAGCAAGCGCTGTTTGCTAAACAGGATACATTCGTAGAAATTGCCAAAAGCCAAGTTACCAAATGAGAAAAATCTAAGTTTTGATGTAAACAGTCATTAAGAAAATAGGGAAGACGCAGTGCATACATAAGGCATGCAGGTGTGATGCAGACTCAGAGAGGCGTGATGCATGGGGGGGGGAGGGGGAGGTTATTCTCCCCCCCCCCCCCCCCCCCCCCCCAAGATAATCCTGTGAATTTGATAAGGTTGGTGGAGGTGTTCATTAACAAGCCAACCTTATTACCTGCTGCTCCTATCAGACACATGGGCTCCACATGATTCCCATGTGATTACCTCACCAGATCCAATCTCAGTCTTAAGCCTGTGGTACTTATCGCCAGGCTTGCTTTTGCACCTCGCAAATTACAAGCTGGTATGTTTTTTTGTTTTTATCACAACTGCGTTATCCTTCCGTACTGTGCCCATGAGTTTTCGCGCCCAAACTAGCGTTTTCTATTGGAAATTGTTGGAAATCTTTTCAAAGGCTACCATAGTTCTTTAAGAAGCCTAAATTCTGCAGCCTAGAATTTATATATTTTTGAATACTCTTCAAAAAATATAATAAATTGGCGGTTGAGGTTAATGTAAATAACGAGGGCACAAAGTGCTCACAAAAAAAGTGAATGAATGAGGTGTGATTGTGAATATGACAGGGGCAGTTCTGTCATATTCATTTAACACAATGAAGTTAAGACATGAAGATTAGGTTTGAATACCATCTCGCCTGGCCCCCAGATCATTCATTCAACTAAGAAAATGTGGCAAAATAAAGGATAAGCCGACAAGATAAGTGGCAAAGCATAACAGATGTATTCTCAAATTAGTGTAAAATTTGTCCTTACTCACTACTTAAAGGTTAAGTAAGCCGCCATTTCAGCAGTTAAGACGTTTAAAAAGATGTGATGTGAACCGTTGTGACAGTCAAAAAGATTTTCCTTAAAAATAACACATTGAGATCCACAGGAGCAAATGCGAGGGGCGTTGTCAGACGTTGTCAACTCAAATCCCACACTCAGTCGAGCTAAGGTGCACAGCCAATAAAAAAACGATCACTCTGTAAAAGTGTTTTCAGCCTGAAGTGGCAGAGTTCCTAAATTGACTGAGAACTACCCCCCCCCCCGTTTAACCACTTTATACATTTTTGTCCAAAAATAACACAGAAAGGTTCTAACACTTTGTGGGACCAAACTAAACCATTTTTCAACTGAGAACATTTTTGGGGTTTACATTCCTTTAGAATGTCTGGCAGATTAACATTCAGTTTGGATGGGGTTAGGATAAGACAAAAAGCTTGACAAAAGTTTCTGGTTTACAAACCTGCTTGGATCATAAGGAACTCTTTTGACTCTGAGCCAATCACGTTGGTCGCTGTGCAGTTGTAGCTTCCGAAGTCGTTCTGGGATTCGGGGGTGATCTGCAAGGCACACAGACAAGGCGTATCGTTTTATCTCTGATCCTTTATTCCTGCGACAATTCCTAATGTTTTATTCAGCTATTCTGTTCTTTCTGGTCACCAAGCTTTGGATATCACACCCTCACTTGGTACAGACAGCTACAGCTATTATGCCTGAAAGGGGCCTAACTCACCTTAACAAATGCCCCTTTTGAAAGAAAACACTGAAATCAGATCTCTTCAGACAGCGCCGAAACATAGACAACAAGCGCAATTTGCGGCATGTCACCAACACTTGTTAGAAAGGGCAGTTTCTCCACGGTTGATGCAGATTCCCCTTATAGCTGCTCTAACTTTCCTCCACTTGTCCTTCTCACTGAAAATGATGTTAAGATCCTGAAGCTAAAGTATAATTGCAATTTGCCAGTATGTAATAGAAGTCAATAAATGACTAAAGTGAACTATAGTAGCTGAAAAATAATAACACATTTTTATAAAATTAACTTGTCATTATAGTTTTTTTAGGGCCGTCTGCTTTGAAGTGTGTGCTGGAGTGTTCACACTGTTGCGCGCTCGGCTAATTTGCATAATTTTTAGTACATCATCGTATGATATGTTGAAGGCTGGCTGTTTTATAAAATGTTTGTATTATGTGCAGATTACCTACTATACACCATGCTGAAATTTGTGGCACATTTAAATGGTGCTGCATCTGCGTGCCTTTGCGACACGTATGAATGGAATTAATCATGCACGTTTGGTTTTCATTTATCATCATGTTTTGGCAATGGTGTGGTGTGAGCGAGGGGGGAAAAAGCTACTTGATTCATTCGTATTGCAACGTTACGTGCTGCCTAATTAAAATACGTGGGCCAACGGAAAAACAAAGGCAAATATTTCACTCCTTTCCAAAACACACCACTTAAAGTGTGACATTATTTTGAGAAGCCACGATGCTAATAAAGACATCGCAGCACCGATAGCATGAATACATTTGTATGCCACATCTGTGCTGCTGAGTGAAATGCTGTATTTAACCAATCCTAATTCATTCAACGTCACATTCATCGGAGTAGAGAAGACATTTTAATTAGTTTCCAGCTCCATGTTTATATCCTAATAGTCAATTATAAAAAGGCAGATACCCACGGAATACACAGAAGATTCCTGTAAAAAGCAATATCTTATCTGTATAATGAACGTACAGTGGACGTCATGACTTTCCATCTGATGTGCAGTCAGGCAATTAAAAAAGCACCCATGAAAGGGAATGTGACAGGGTAGGGGCAAACCTCCAGGTAGCTGGCGGTGGGGGTGCTGTAGATCTTAATGTTGGTGGTGTTGGCGGAGGGCAGCTGCTGGCCGTCCCTGAACCAGACCACAGAGGCCCCCGGGTGGGCCAGCACCTCGCAGCTGATGTTGGCCGAATTCCCCTCCCACGTGTACACTGTCACCGGGCCCTGGATCTTAGGAGAGTCTGGAGAAGGAGCAGAGGAAGGTCAGCACACCAGACCAAATGGTAGTCTGAACCGGAGAGTCTAATAAGGCAGCAACCAGGCAACAGGGTTTTTTTCTTGGCACGTGATGCAAGGTTGCGGGGATTAATAGAGGAGAGCCCCCCCCACCGAGTAGAGATTGGTCTACACAGGGCAGAGAAAATTATTATTGGCATCATTTAGGAAATTCAGACTGGCATTGTTTTTAAATCTGCAGATACAAAAATGAAAAAGAATTGTCACTTGAGTGTTTTCTAATGGTCCAATTTATACCTGCAGCGAGATAGAGATAGATGTTTGTATGTAACATTTATTTTTCAATTCCGGTCTTGGAAGATTATATTGGGATCATATGAATGATTTCATGCGCGGTTATTTTACCGAGGGAAATATTTGTGTTGCAATTTCAGACCATAATTTCTCAATTTAAAAATAAATTTATCATACATCTGGGCTACAGATAGGCTCTTTGACCAATTGACATGAATATTTAACGAAGAACAACATGTACAATTTGAATAATTCAGATGATCATCATCATCATCTTCGTAGCCTGGCATAACAAGGTTTAATGAAACTTCCATTTTCATTTTGCCTAGCTATCCTCTTTTTTCTGCTCACATTATCAGCTTGCTCACACACACACACACACACACACACACACACACACACACACACACACACACACACACACACACACACACACACACACACACACACACACACGGCATAAGCTTCAAGATGACGTAACTGACGGACACACACACACACACACACACACACACGGCCCTTTCACCTTTGACCCTTCCCCTCTGTAGCGTCTTCTTACGTCTCCCAGGGCACATGACTGAGTCAGCCTCTCCGTCCGCCAGCCCACCACTAAAAACCTCCCAGATCGAAGTCGCCCTGGACCTTATCGACGACGCAGAGCCAGCGAGCGACCTCTGACTGGAAAGTTTGATTCCCGTTGAAGTCGTTACCGCAATGTTCTGATGAGTTTGCCAGCCCCCCAAAAATAATTATATATATACAACTTAATGTTTATATTTAATAATAATTGTACAGGCGTGGCTGCTTAGAGGACCATGACATGATTTTAATGCTACTAGTTGTCATCCTAATCAACAGAACCAACTCAATCATATAGCGATCACTCATGCACACCCATGCACCCTCCCATACACACACACAAACAAACACACACCCACACATACACGCACAAACAAACATACATTCAAACACATACATACATTCACACACGCCCGCACCACATCTAATGAGGGCATGCTGGGCATTTGATTGGAAAATGGTTTCCCTAGACGCAATGGCCATGAAGGAAGGGGATTGGTGGGCTTGCTAAGACAAAGCACCTTCTTTTCCCCAAACTGCCATCGATGATTGCTAAGCAACACCAACTCAGCTACCTGATTACTGCTTGATAACTCCTGCCAACTGTTACGCCGACAGTTCTATTAGCGGCCCATTCAGATTCCTATCTGCTTTAGGCACAAATTGCTGATGTGTTTTGTGTGTATGTGTGTGCGTTTTTGGGGGTGAGGGGGGGTGGGGAGGGGTGGGCAGTGAATGTAATCCAATTAGCTGTTCATTAGCTTCTGTGAGACCTGGCATCTCACCAACACAGATTGTGATATTGCAAAATAAGATCAAGTGCCGTTGGTCTCCCACTCAAACGTATGAGAGATTACGAAAAAGCTAAATACGATGTATTATTAATGCACACAATGGATGAAGTCTCGGTAATTAGTGGTTTGTTGGGAATCGTTGAACGGCCTTGGCTAACGTCATTGGCATTGGCTAGAAACATGATGCGTCCAGCTGAATATACTACTGTATCAGTTCGTATCAGGAGTGAGAAAGAACGAACACCTTCTGGATACGTGTCTGGCTAAACGTCTTCATGTTGTGGGATTTAGCACGCCAAGGACCGTCCAATGGAAGACGCTCAAAGAAGAAGATGACGCAAGGACACATTTCTAACGAGGTTCATCAAAAAGATAAAGAAACAGCAGCAAACAGGTATATATTTACCAGCAAAGGTTAAATTAAACATAACGACTTGTATTCACTTCATACAATATTACTGGGCAAAGAAAATATGGCCTTGATGCCCAAATCACTGTTACAGTGTGCGGTAAGAGTTATGTGAGCTATTTTACAGTGAATATTAATAGGTGTAGTGTGTAGGCGGACTTACAGCGGACTTCCAGGTACATGTTCTTGCTGTCCTGGCCTATGGGGTTCCGAGCAGTACAGAGGTACTGGCCAGCATCGCTGAACTGCACGTACTTTAGGGTCAGAGAGGAGACCCGTGCGTCACTCCGTACGACAACGTTTCCATCCAAGCTCTGCAAAGAGAAAGGCAGAATTGAAGCACCTCAACATTTTACAAAAGAGGGGAAAGAATGAGCTACATTGCTACCGACAAAGTTTCCCTGCAAACCGCAATATTATACAGGTGAAAAAAAATAATTGTTTTTTTCACCTGTATAATAAACAGGTAATTGTTTTCTTCATTCTTAATGGAACATATGAGTTACACAAACAATCCTTAATGTAATCCTTAAAGTGTGACAAATTAGTGAATTTAAATTACCACAATGCTATGGTCAAGCAGCACTTTTAGCCAACATAAAATCTTTTGGGACAATTGTTTAATGAAACATTTTTACAGATTGGGCCATTGGCAGAAACAAATATAAAAATAAAGGGAACCCTATTTGGTTGTTACCAAGTCCTTCATAAAGGACATTGAGGAAGGACACAGCGGAAAAGAAACAGATAGTGCAAATAAATGCATCGGTTTGACTCAAATCAGAGCTACTAAAAATACCCCCAATCCTTCATTTTGGGGAAATTGCAGTTTGACACGAAGGTCGCAAAGAGAAAGACATCTACCTACGAGCTACTCTTACACAGATCAGCGGTACAGTCAAGGGGATGCAGATGTGACTGGAATACAGCTGTTGCTATGGTGAGCGAGGGCCGAGGGGTATGAGGAGGAGTGTCCGGGAACATTTTAAAAGGGCGACATTAATCTTCTGCGATTGCAATGACACAGCCACAAGCTGTGTGTGCATGTGTGTGTTTGTCATCATGGTATTGTGTGTGTGTATGTGTATGTGTGTTTGTCTGTGTCTGTGTGTGTTTGTTTGCATTTGTATGTGTGTGTGTGTGTGTGTGTGTGTGTGTGTGTGTGTGTGTGTGTGTGTGTGTGTGTGTGTGTGTGTGTGTGTGTGTTTATGTCTGCATGTGTGCATGCGTTTATATAAGTGTGTTTGTATTTGTGTGTGTGTGTGTGTGTGCGCTTTAGGGGTGGGGGGTTGGTCCATGGCTAATCCAGGGCAATTCCATAATGACTACACGTGTACACACAAAGCTCTAATTATTTGTTTACAACCATTTGCTACCTGTAGGAACGCTGAATGGAGGAATTTGCTAACAAATTATTTAGAAAAATGAAAAATGCTTTAACAGAGCGGTTGACGAGCGGCCACGAAAAACATAATCCCTGAGTTGGCTTGCAAATGTTGTTAAATCAGTTAAGCGGCAGTAGAAGCTATTAAATGGCAATTTTATATATTTCATTTTGGCAAATAGCCACAACAACAAAGTAATTTTTCTCCATTGTGATGGCACTTCGAGAGCACCTGGGATGGACCTCTGTGTGTTGGTGTATGCGTGCGTTTGTGTGTGTATGTGTGTGTTTGTGTGTGTGTTTCGTCGATGACACACCACATGGATGCTCTGTTATCATTACACTCTGTCCCTCAGTTCACCCCAGGGCGCATGCCACATAAACACATTGTATGGCAGGGATTTATTGTGTCTATGTACCGAAGTACAGGTCTGCGCCCTCTTGTAATTATGATTATCGTCCTAAACATTCACTGTTCTAATAGTAACTTGGTTGTGAAAAATCTGTTGCCCTTCGGACATTGCCTTTCATTAACTTGCCAGGGGAATTAACCTTTCCCTTCAAAGCTGCAATCACAGACCAAAAACAAAAGCCATCACTCCCAGTCCCGCAAGCCCCCACCTGCCCAGCCTTAAGGGTGGTAGCCTTTGTTGTTATTGTTGTTGTTGTTTTCCTTTCCATTCTCACTCTCAATGGAACCGCATGTTTTCATCCGGTCAAACCTGTATTCCCCGAGCTGCAGTTTTAAAATGGCGTTTTAATGTTACCTTCGTCTAAACTTGTTTTTTTAATTTAAAGGTTTTGCTTTAATGAGATGACGTTAGGAAAATAAATTACATTCTTCTTATTAGCATACGGTAATATATTCCCTTATGCTTAGATTACTTATTCCTTTTTTATGTTGGGATGCATAGTGTGCATTGCATTAACAATGTTTGAAAGAGAGACATGCATAGAGGAGTAGACAGAAGAGAGTTGATGGGAACAAAAACGAGAATGTGAATCACACATATGCACACACAAATAAATAAATGCACTTTAAAAAACAAACATATAAAATAAAATAGGCATACTGTTCCTCACCTTACCGACAAGAGAAAAGAGAAAACATGACTCTTAAGCATTCTATTCTAATACAAATCCCTTAATGTGTATAGATGAAATATAACGTGGCAGTTGGATTCATTTGGAGTTAAGCTAGCTCAGCTAGTATAATACTGCTAACAACTAGTAACTAGCTACAATACATGCTAATAAGCAGGGAGAATCTAAGACAATCAAGGAGGGAACACACTAGAAATGTTTTAATTACTGATATCGATAGTGAAGTTAGTTCGGCCGTTTGATGAAAACAGTTTATTATAATGAGCATCTCCAATCCATATATTTGATCCCTATTTAAATAAACTTCTCCTTTTAAGGAAGAAATTGGTGGTTAAGCACCGATTTCCAGTGAGAAGTTGAATTGCAGTGGTCTGTCCGCCCCTCCATGGTGATAAGGGGCGAAGGCTGGTGTGATGCAAACAGTGCTCATCTCATGGAAATAAACCCCCAAATTGCTGCAATGAATATATGATCGAACATGCAGCAGCTTCAATGAGCGGCGGATTTTCATAAGCAGTTCTCTGAATCCAAGCTGCATTAGCTGTTCTGTATTTCTGATGTTCGTTTCTTTTAAAACACAACGGCAAAAGCCGCAGGTGGGACGTCATTTTTTGACGGACACATTGCTAGTTGTTCGCTTCGCTCGTGGAAAAGTACTTTCGAAACTTCCGGCCTACTAAATATAGGTGCGGTGGTCACCTCTCGTGGAAAAAGGTGCTTTATTCTGGCTGACATGAAGACCAGGGGACCAGTCTGTGAAATAACCTGACCCTGGCAGGAGGGGGAATAGCACAAAGGATCCCGCCAACTATGACCACAGCCAAATAGAAGTGCCTGCTGTTCCGATTTTGTTGGGAGTTCACAAAGTTTACAAAAAATGATTTTTTTTACACATTGACATACATGAGGGCAAGTTTGTTACGTGGTTTGCCCAGGACAGGAGTTAGAATAGGTCTGCTCTACAAAAAACTCTAGGTGTTGGTTTTTAATGGGGTTTTCTAGCTAGCATTAGGCTACGCTATCTAGTAGCCATACCTCGTAAGTGTCTGGTCGAGTCCAAGAAGCCTGGAAATGATAAACAGAAAATAAACAATAACATGCAGCAGCAGGGGGAACATGAAAGAAATGACAAAACAGGCAGGGCAAATACACAGAACTCAAATGAAAAGGCCCGTGTTGAAACAGAAGATGAGGCTTTATCAGGTTTACCTATTACATTGTTTGGATTTCTACTAAATTAGGCCAATTTAGGCAGGGCCAAATGCATGGGAGCGAAAACAATATAAATTGGATTTCAATTAAGTCACAATAATATATTTATATTTATAACAACATCATAAGAAATCTAACACTGGGGTCATTTCAACAAGATTAGTTTAACATTGTATTTGTCTATTCTTTGCTAAATGAATCATGAAAGCTTCTGAACAATTAAATGTTCAAACTATTATAGTGACAGTGAGCACATGCTTCCAGCCACCGCCACTGAGAATGGAGAGAAAAATGCACTTATGCAATTATGGTTATTAAAATAATCTTTTATTCCCTGTTTTCTCATTAGGATGTTCCATGTTATAATTACTTTGTTATAGCACCTTGTTGCATGCCGCCCTCTTCTGATAATAACTTCAAAAATACAAATGAATAAACTAATGTCAGACAGAGCATAAAAATGGAGACGCTACATTCAAAAGGACCCATATGTTTATCATTTCCGACACCGTGCCTCGATGATGAATGCGTTTGAATGGCCCTCTTTCCGTTTTGTGGTTGATGAGACATGGTCGTCGTTGATAAATCAAATGGACCCACAACGGACGACAACGTGTGAGTCAGTCACTTTTCTAAAGAAGAAAGAAGGCAGCAGAAGCAATGATAATGTGTGATGGGGCAACTCGGTGCTAATAAAAATTAGGGACAGCCATTATCCAATGATCAAAAGAGATTTCTGAGATTACAGCGTCCCGCTAAATCAAAAGTGACAGTGACAGAGAAGGGAGAGGGACGCGAATGGACTGTGAACTAACTCTTTTGAACCCGTCTCTTTATTTCCAACTTCTCTTACATGCACACACATGCACACAAACACACAGGGGCACACACAGACACACACACAAGGCTCGGGAGATGCACAGCATGGTGGGATTCTGGTGACTGTTTATGATAGATGGCGCCCATAATTGGAAAAGACAAGAGAGGAGTGAAAACGTGGAGGTCGCACGTGTTGTCTTTTGATCAGGGGATACATAGCTGATAACATCCCTTCCTCCTGGTACAAATAACTACAAACACAAACGTCTGTGTGAACACACAGACGAATTTAAGGGAACAGGAACGTTATTGGTTGAGGCATAGTATTCCCAGTATTTGAAGTGGATGTGTACAGGGATACTGGAGAGTGCTCGATAGATACATTATATATGATGGTGTGTCTGCTGGATTATCTGTGGGGGCTGTGCTCATAAATACTTAACTGGGGTACAACGAATTGAATTCAAATGGCCGCCGTTTGAATGTTTAAACATCGCCATCGATTTTGTCAAGTCACGATGGACGCCGGGTCACGACCCACCTGGCGTCAAAGTGAACACTCTGACCGAGGATTTTGGTATTCCCTGTGCATCGTCCCCTGCTCCGGGGTCCGGCCTGGAAGAACAGCTCATACAGTACAGTACAGTACAGTAGAGTACCGGCCAGCTGAGATCCTAATATAGCCACCCCCCCCCGGGAGTAGGGCACAGATGTTCCGTAGCAGCGCCTCAGCCTCCGTATCCCCCCGCGGGGATGTCACAAGGCAGGTGTTGCTAACCATACATCACGGGTATCTCTGTGACGATCCTGGCCCGTAGCCGCGGAACCGATCCGTTTCGCAAATACTGAATAACTTAATGGATAGCTTCATTAAAGAGAGCGTTAAGAGCCTTGTTTGTCCGACTCAATTTCCAAAAGCAATGCAGTTGGAAATAAAGTAGTGATTTCGAAGGATTAATACCATTTATTGTTTTCATCGCAGAGAATTGCCCCCCTGAAGAGAGTCTTCCAACGGGTTCTCATCTGAATAAACCACAATATTTATTTGTTTTATTTATTGATTGCGGAATAACCTGTTGGCATTGTGCTGATGTGAGCAGATACAATGCAGAGGATACAGGAACAGCTGTCGAAACAGTCCGTGAGGCGAAAGCCCATTGAGATGTCAATGCTATTAAACCTTGCAAGCAAGTAAGTTAAGGAGAGGTATAACTATGGTTTAAAAAACAAATGAAAAACCTCCTGATCTTATCTTGTGTTTATCATCAAAGACTTAAAACCAACACAGTATTACTTATGATATATTAGTGCGGGAAATGCTCTGTGAGAACATCTATTCTGGTTGACGGAGTGCCTGCGTCTCCGTGTTACAACTTCGATTTAAGCATGCTCCCTGCTAATTTCTGGCGAATCAGTGCATCTCTTCCCTGATTGGTTCGGGAGATCCATCTTGCCTGTCAATCACATCACATTCACTCACATGGCCTTGTCATCTCAACGGCAGAGAAACATAGGGTCAGAGGTAGGGAGGGAGGGAGGTGGCAGAGAGGGACGGAGCAGAGAGGAGAGGGATGGAAGAGAGAGGGCAGGTGCGTTTTACACCGATTCATTCGCTCTCTCTTTTTTACAACTCACAAAACTACAACCGCTTTTATATTCTTCTCTGCACTTGACAAAAACGCCGTTTGGAGATCCCTTGCACCCAACCACGCAGCTGAATGATTTTAAAGGGTGAGTACCTGCTCTCTCTCAGTGAAGACCCGCGGGCCAAAGCTCCAGGTGATGGCGGGTGTAGGCTCGCCGGACGCCTCGCAGGTCAGAGTCACATGCTCCTGCAGCTCAGAGGCCGTCTGGTTGTTCAGGTAGGTGATCCTGGGGGTCACTGACAAGGAGACAAATAAACCCATTACATACAGAGAACACTGAATAATTCACTGAACTTCCTCTCTCTTTTAGGAAGACTGTTTGTATTTTAGGCATGTATTTAAGGCAGCGTGACTCGTCCTTTGATTATTGAGTACTGTACTCTGTCCATCAATGTTTATCATTGCATGGGATTATATAGTGTATGTTTTTTTGTGTTGGTTTGTTCAGTTTTGTGCAATATGGGCTCATGCCCCATTTCCCATCCAGTAGCTTTACCACTAAATGGAGAAAAAATGGTTTAGTAAAAAAAAAAAAGCTATCTGGAATTACTTGACAAAGTGGCTGTAATACTGCCCAATGGTATACGCTTTGTTCGGAAAGTGTGAACGTACGACGCCGTGACCTTTGGCTCAACCTTTTGAAAAAGCGGGAGTTAGACATACACAGAGAAATTCTCTTACCGAACACGTTCAGGCTGACTTCCTCCTCCTTCTCCCCAGCCTTGTTCTTGGCCATGCAAGTGTAATCTCCTTCATCCACTTTGGTGACATCTTTTATTAGCAATTCAGAGCCATCCTCGTTCAGGCTGTACTTCTCGTCCGTTTCAAGGACAACATTGTTACTGGAGATAGGGAGAGAGAGAGAGAATGGCGAAAGGGGTGTGTGTGTGTGTGTGTGTGTGTGTGTGTGTGTGTGTGTGTGTGTGTGTGTGTGTGTGTGTGTGTGTGTGTGTGTGTGTGTGTGGAGAAAAACACAATGATGTCAATATCAGCCAAGGTTTTGCACAAGTATATATATATATATATATATATATGCATACATACTGTAGTAGGAGGCGTGGGGGGTGGGGGGTGTTGGTGGGGGGGCTGCAAATAGGTTTCTCAAATCGCCACAACCATCTGCTTTATCTTACAAGTAAGGCAGCCACGGACTAATACATGAATAAAAAAAAAGGCAGATAGATATTCAAAAGCTGCCTTCAAGGTTTACTTAACGTATAAATGTGTAAATGTTATGGGGTATCTATTCACTGTCTCGGCTTCTCTGGCTTTTCTCCATAGAAAGCCAGCCCAATCCGTAACATTTCTAAACCCATGTTCAACCGCTGCCGCTGCTCGTGTGATGAAAAGCGCTCTTCAATTGTCCTCAAAGACTCCTTAAGCCCTGAGAAGCACCGCCCTTTGTCTGCGCGTAACATCCCAGCAATCAGCCCGGGCCCCACTTCCTCCTACTCTCTGAGTCGTTTGTGGACCGGGGGGGGCAGAAATGCTACAGTGTACGTTGCGACACAACGTAAGTGACAGGGCAGATGAGACAACCGTCGCAAATTAAAATGAATGCTAGACCTTTAGCCTCCAGTGCTCTATCTAGCATCGCCACACTGACTCTGCGCTGACAGCTGTGACATTCACCCTTTGGTGCTAGTCGGCAGAATTTGGGGGTTTGGGTAGATCAGTAGAGCCCTGGCACTAACCAGCCATCTAGGTAGTGAAAAATAAAGAGAACTACGTAGTTGTGTCTATTTGAATGCTTGTTGATAAAAACAAACAAATTGTATCTTACTTTAATTTAATGTTGACTGCAATAGTTGTTTTAAAACAACTACTGATGCTATGTTTTGACTTCAGGGCAAATTGGATTAAACCTCAGTGTGATATAGCTTATTAAGGATATGAATGATTACGACAAAACAATTTAGCACACTATCACAACATACTCATTTTGTATAAATTCATTGGCCATTATAACCAGGGCATGACTATAATTAACACAGCATGATGAATTATTTTCCAGCCCCCAAGCTCAACAAATATTTTCAAATTTATAAGCTGAAACAAACAACTGTGGGTAACAAAATAGTCTTGGTAATGACAGTTTTTCTATTGCAGACTGCTGCTACTCGATATATTGTAGCCTTCTATCAGACACAGCCTAAAATGTAGCCATAGAAAGGAATTTTCCAAATAAGATGTCATTCGTCCCATACCCTTTTGCTATACTCAAATTATTCAACACTTAAAGATGAACTGAACTGAAATAATCAACATCGATAACGTGTTAGTTATGACCATTATAAAAAAAAAGACTAAAAAAAAACTTAATAAATCAATATATAGCTTTTTTTTTGCAACAAAAGCAAATGGGTCTGTTAGTATTAGAGCACCGACATTTTCGATGACGTCACTGGCATGGTAGGACTAGGTCGTTAATACAGACACGCGAACGTCTTCTACACTCCACGGCGGAAAATAGTGTTTTTAATATGGCTGGTTACGCGTTTGAGCTTGTGAGGGACATGCCTGTAGTGTCCAACTACCACCCGGTGGAGAGGGATCAATTTCAGGCTCCAGCTCCACCTTCGGCTCGTGTGGGTGTGAGACTGATGTGCGTGTGGGTGCTGCCGGAGCGTGGACACTGCCGTTGAATCGGTCTGCTGCCGAGAAGTCCCTGTCAACCTTGACCATCTAATGATGGGATTAGGTTGCATAACCATGCATAGGGCATTTTGGATGCTGTGTGGCGAGAGAGGTTTTGGAAGTGGCCATGCTCTCTCTAAGGGACGTCCGAGCTGAGACGCTGGAGCGTACCATAAATAGCAACCACAAGTCAAAAACGATCTTTCCCCCTCCGTTTTCCTATGATGTGTTTCAGGAATATCTCCATAAAGACGTACTCATTGCGGAAAACGCATCGAGCTGTAGTACCATATTCAAGGCAGTACCATATTCAAGGTTCTCCACAAAAAAAAGTGGAGCGCATCAAGCCTGCGCGCATCCAGCCTTTGCGCCGCTGTATAAAAACATTGAAGTCGAGGAGGAGATAGCAGTTGTTTAACCTTTTAGATTGAGTAGAAATACTTTTTAATGTACAGTTGGTAATTAAATTGACCAAGGGGCAAAATAATAATAATAAAAAATACTGCAGCTGTCAACGCAACTCTAACGTCGCTTCAGGCGTCCACACGAATACTGACACGAAACCGCATAGGTCCGGTTTTATTTGAAACCACCCTGGGACCATGGACCTATTAAAGAACATGGTTTATTATCGGCCTAATAACATGGTTAATAAAGACGTGGTTTCACCAAAAAATCGGTTCCGTGTGGACGGGACCTGAAAGACATGTTAGATGCACTTTGGGAGATACACCCGCGGATGAGAATAGATGCGAGGCGGAATCACGAGTATCACTTTTACTTTAGGTGGATTGGAGGTTTACCTTCTGGTGGATGTTGATGGATATTGCACAGATGGATATTGCACAGATACATCTTACTATGAAACTACTATCTTCAAGTTTAACTCCCTTTGCATCAGCAATCGGCTAGACGGCGAACATCAGGGTGAGTAGAAAGAGACGTTTGTGGAACTTCTGTTTACAGACCCGCCGTAGTTTAATTAGCAGCTTGGAAAAATAGATCTGTGATATAGTCGGAGAGTAATAGTTTATACACTTTATGGTCGGAGTGCTAGCTTGTGGAGATTTACATGACAGGGGCTATCGGAGGGTTAGCCAGTTTTAAGGCTGCCAGCCATGTATTAAGGGCTGGTTTCCTATTCAAAAGTAGCCTGTTGAAATGTATGATTACCCCAGCTGCCTTGGCCCTATACAATTCAATACTGCAGCCAGGGGCAATGCAGTATGATCCTCCTGTATACCTGGTTGTTTGCTTTTCCGTAGCCATTTCAGCGAGCCTCAGAGTCTGACTCATTACCAGCTATGGCTGCTAGAGCCAGAGTAGGAGTAATCCAACATGGCGGCGCCCAGTAACATAAATAACACTTTCACCGTACAAATTAATCCATTTTAGGAAGTTCAGCCATTTTTAGTTATTGTACCAATGAGAAGGCAGACAATACATCTGTTATATCAACTAAACTTCAAATTTCAGTTGAGTTCTTCTTTAACGCAATGTTTCTGAAATTCTGCTTCCGAGAAACAACTTCAGCTAATCAGTTGAACTTGAACTTCACTACCTACTTCATGGCAATTCCACCAGCAATTGCTATTTGACCCATTGTTGTTATTCTGATATTGAGACAAATCATGATCACTGTCCTATAGCGTCCATTTGTTGTGAGTCTCAATGTCTACTTCAATGCAGTTAGAAATATGGGACAGTTGCTTCATTTTGTTTATATGCTACAGGCCGAAAGACTAAATTAATATGTAACTTACTTTTAAGTATAAGATTGCTTGGGGAGTCCAATTCCTCCACTGAAAAGGGTGGAAAGTGCTTACAACTCTGCTAGTTAGCGACCTATCTCTTTTCTACATAGTTGTGGTGCGCGAATGCTGCTGAGGGAGGTAGCCTATTTGATTGATTGGCTGAATTGTCCAATCATGTGGTGATAACAAAGGAAAAGCGATACCATTGGCCTGGGGCGCACACTGGTGCGACCCGAGGGCGAATTTTCTTGTGCCAATGAAAAGCTGTCTCTGCTTGATAGACAGCAAAAAGTTAGCGAGCTTACTTCAACATGGCCGGCGCCCCTGACTTGGAGGAGGGCTTTATTTCGAATGACCAATAAATAGCCTAGCCCAAATCATTGACGTTCAGACGCATTTAAATGGTTGCTGGCAGTGACAAGGATCTCACACAATTAAACAAGGATAAACGCTCTGTTGATTTATTTCGTAATGATAATAGTTTATTAATAGTTGGCAGATATATTCAAGTGAAGATGTCACGGAGGGGCGGCGCCCTAGCGCCCCCTATTGACCCACCACCGCCACTGAGGTAAACATAGCGTTCCAATTACCCATCTGTCCATCCTTCACAACACTCTGAGTGAGTTACTATCATCATTATATCTCACAGTTCAGTGTTGCATATATTCACTCAGCAGACACTTTTATCTACAGTACCATCAATATTGGGAGCAACTACAACAAATATAAATGCACAGAAAGTCAAAACTTGAAATTTACTTAGCATCCATCTTGGTTCAAAACGATAGCCCAACCAGCTAGCTTAGAATCGAGATGGCCACTAGGTAAATAAAGCCAATGCAATCTGTCTTGAATAAATCGTAGGGGTTATGCAAGCGGTTGGAAACATATGTCATAAAGAGAGTTGTTGATTTACCGAGCCCAGGTGACGGTGGGTTCGGGGAAACCATCTGCGTCGCACGCCAACATGGCGGAGGTGCCGATGTCGGCCGTGGCGTTGACCTCCGCCTGGCGGATACGGATGGTAGGAAGCACTGGGAGGAAAGGAGATTATTGTTTCAGACATTTATTATGGGAAAGATAACTTTTAAACTTTTATTTACTCAAGGTAAAATGGTGAAATAAGCCTTCTATTTATTTTGCCAGTTAATCTTTGAGATAAAAAATATATGCCTATGTGCATTCTGATTTTATTTCACAGGGTAGTTATTATTCAGTGGAGTCTGGGAACGAGTAATATAGTATATATATATTTATATATTCTCTTTTATTCAGATATGCTGATCATATTCTGATCTGAGAGGGCACCGGGAGCAGCAGAGAATGAGGGGGTGTGTGTGTATGAGCACGTGCGTGTGTGCATACATGTGTGTGTGTGCTGCGCTCACCATTAATAACCACCTTGATGGCCCTAAAGTCGATCTCTCCCCTGGCCATCACACGCGCCTCACATGTGTACATGCCTTCGTCGGTCTTCTTGATGCCTCGGATCTGCAGGTGGGCGTTCTCCATGATCTTGAAGCGCACTGAAAATACATGAGGACCGGCATCACAGCCATTACAGTCGCCGACTACGGAGGTGACTCAAATCAGGCTAAACGTGGAGACTAAAGAGAAACACCTAACCCTCGGGTCATGCTACGGCTATGTCTCCTCTGTACGTTTTCAAGACGTTTGAAACAGTGCTCCTATGCGAGAATATTTGAATAAAAGCAATCTTCGGGAGCAACCATACGTGGGTTACACTCTGCATACATAACATGTTCTGCATTTAAAGGCATCTTTAAATACACGGCAAGAAAAACAAAAAATCTTCCACTGAATTGTTTTGTTTCCAAACAATTCCCATGGGACCTTTCACAACAAAAGGGACATTTTGCAACGTCGGCGATGGACTGTGCAAGACGGGGAGAGCAAGGATGTTGTTTCTCCCCTCCTTGACCGTAAAAACAATTTAAATCTATTTAAAAGCCCTTGGTGTCCCTGGGCGGCCGTGCTGGGGGCTGTCTCTCTCCACCACAACGCTACAGTGCTCTTCTGGCCTGCACATGGTGCGCCGGTCAAGGAATGCACGTTCTCACAGGAGAGACCACTAATTGTAAGCGACGCGGCAGAACTCTGCCTTCTTGTGTAATCTATTTTTGCCCCCCTGCAGCACAATGACCTTAGGAGATGTCATGAATGTGGCATTGTTCACCGAGACAGTTCTCTTCATTTATTTACATTTTTTGCATGCAGTTTTTTTGTTTTGGTGTGTTAACCCCCCCCCCCCCCCCCGACATATTCTGACATCCTCAGCATATTTTTGTGGCCGAAAATACCGGAGCATGCGGTGTTCACAAGGGGGTTGTTTTTTAAAGTGTCTGCCTGGAGGTATAAATTAAGGTTGTATTGTTTTGTATTCAGATACATCCAGAGATATCTTCACATTCTGTCTCTGAGAATGGAGCGCAGTAACAACAAACTTCAATGACCATTCCTGACTTGAAATTGACTTCCCGTTCAACTTGGAATAATACAGCTAACTGCATGGAACACATATTGTTGTTTCTTTTTAATCGCTTTTGTGTACCTTTGTAAGGTGTCCTTGAGTGCCGAGAAAGGCGCCTTCAAATTAAATTTACTATTATTATTGTCTGCTTGATTGCCGAAGCAACAATCTTCTATGTGGCCCAAAGCAAATAACAAAAAGGTCATGCGTCCATTTTGGCCCTTTGGGTTTTGGATTTTGACTTTGTTAAATGTAACTACGTTACGACACTAACACCACATATTTTAGTTTTAACTCAATTTAACAGTACACAAACTGCGCCTTTTATTCATAAAGGAAATGGAGGAGGGCCGATTGTCAAGTTGATGCCTTGCCTGAGAAGCGCCTGCAATAAACCACTTTGCCACTCTTAGGGGCCCCAGTGGCGCCCATACGTAATATATAAATGTAGTTAAATGACCATTTAACCAGAAAAGCAAAACAGAGCAAACAGACACTTCAATTGCGGGTTGAGGGGAAGCAGGTTGTCACAACATTGCAGGCATGATCATGAGTTTGGTTTATGGTGTTCTTTTCAATGTGTCTTGAGTCCATATGGGTATTTTAAGTTTATTTTTAAACTGTGTGCCTTTTCCCCATGCTGAAACATAACAACTGGTTGCTTGGTAAGTTCCAAGAAGATGGCGGCTTACGTTTATTACATGGAACGTCAGATGACTTGATTGAAACCTTCTTATAAGTATACATATATACAACTAATGATTGAACATGATGGTTCATACTCTTCGTTATTTGTGACTTCATTTCTCTCACCGTCTTTGGCCACGTGGATCTTGGCTCCCTTGTGTTTCCAGAAGATGGTGGCTGGAGGGGAGCTGACCACATCGCAGACGATGTCAGCGTTATCGCCCTCGTTGAACTCTTGCAGGCTTGGAGCATTCTTGAAGCTGATCTTTTCTGTACAGAGTCATAATTGTCAGTATAAAAGTCAGCATTGAGATACATGGCTTCCTCATAGACATAGTCCTCTAATGTCACGCAGCGTGCTTAAAGTGCCTGGGAGATAATTCATATTCAAATCATGTTGCATTGCGTACAATAACATTTCAAAGTTGTAGTTCATTCTTTATATATCCTTTATATATATATATATATATATATATATATATATATATATATATATATATATGAATGACATGTTGGATAATAATGTAGAGAATGATTGTTTGCCTCTTTGCTATATTTAGCAAGCTACCATTACTTTTCAAGCTGTCAAACAAAAGCCAAGCATAAACAACATCTCTATGTTGTAGATATTTAATAACCAAATGGTTATGAAAATCCATATCAAGCATGTCGAACAAATTATTTTTGGTATATACAGGAGAACACTGCCTGTTGTTTACTGCCAGACACTTATTCCCATGGGGGAGCTGGGGCACATTTTGGATAGGGATCTAAATGGGGGAGAGGGAGCGGCGAGGGAGGGGGGAGGGGGACTCACGGAAGATCTTCACTTGGACAGTGGCCTGGGCCTCCTTGTCGGCGCTTTTGGCCACACACTTGTAGTTCCCGGAGCTGTCCACGGTGGCGTGGTAAATGGTGAGGGTGGACGTGGACTCATCCGTGCGGCTCACAAAGACGTCCTGGCTGGAGACGATCTTCTCGCCACTGGGGGCGTACCAGTCGATGTCCGTGGCATCTCCCACAACTGAAATAACCCAACCCCCCCCCCCGTTGTTTTGGTTAAAAGTGTTAAGGGAACAAAGGAAAGATAAGATGAAATAACGTGTGGAGGTGAGCTATCTTGCTGAAGGCTCCAGGACACTTCAGCGGGGAGTCCAACACCTTCTCCCCGACTCAGTCCTCGGATGATTGTAGCGTATAATTGTCTCTGTGCTATAGCGTATTAATTAAATATAAAGTAAAGGGCGACGCGGAGACGTCAGCAGATGGAGAACACAGGGAGATCGAGATTAGATTATTCAGAGCCCAGTATGAATTTGCAGGTTTTATGTGGAAACGGAAAGAAGAGGAAGGAGAAAACAGTTTGAAACTTTCTGATATCTCAGGTGTCAAAACAGCTTTCACATCGAAAAAGGAGACAAATGAAACCACTGTTGCATCACTGAAACACAAAAAAAGGGCAGACCAAAAGAGTGTGTGTGTGTGTGTGTGTGTGTGTGTGTGTGTGTGTGTGTGTGTGTGTGTGTGTGTGTGTGTGTGTGTGTGTGTGTGTGTGTGTGTGTGTGTGTGTGTGTGTGTGTGTGTGTGAATGCATGTGTTGATGCATGTTTGCATTTTAAGCGTGGGGTAACGGACATCTCATTTAACTTGTCAAGTCCCTGACAATCCCCCTTGCATCGATAAACAACACCAGTCAGCTAAGAAGTTGAATCTCCCAAATCCCAATTCGAAATGATCCACCATGCTTTAGTCAAGGGCACCATTACGTTTTACGTGCGGTTGCATACATTGACTCTCAACGCCTTTTAAATCTGACTTTGAGGGAAAAACGCTTTGGATCTGTCCTTTTCAAAAAAAAAAGGTGAAAAGAGGTAGAAAGCAGCCAGACTCAAAGAGCTTATATTAGCAGTGACAGCAGCTCAGAGTTCTCGCCAGAAGCCAGCCAGGCCAGTGCACTTTGAGTAAATGCCAATCTACTCCATCCACTGACTTGACCGTCTCTATTTCAGGCCAGAACCCTTATATTCTCCAATACCGGACAAGGGAGAATAATCTATCCACTTCAGTCAGCGCTGTTAATATCTTCTGAAGAGAACAGACATAGGGAGAGAGGAGTGGGGTAAAAAACAATTCCCTCCAGAATTCACCTAAATCCTGCCCTCCGATTTGAACTTTAGATGTCATGTGAGCAGACCCCAAGCTTCTTTCCAAATCTTCTTTTTATTTGACGCCCTAAGTTTCTTTCCAAGCTTAATTTGTTCTTAGCCTGCCCTATTGGCTGACTCCTAGTTTGCGCACTGTCTTGGCCAGGATGTTTGTCAGGTAGACTATCTATGTGTGATCCCTTTAGGGTCTGGGATGTGTGCTGTCTGAAACAACATGGTAATGTTTGCAACTAGGTACCGTACCTTCGCAGAGGAAGAACTTGGATTCTCCCACACTGATCTCTCCTTGCGTTGGGGTGATCTGCACCTGAATTGAGGCTAGACAAAGGACGACAAAAAGAAACATATGATCACATATCACTTTAGACAAGAGGCATACAGTTCAAAGGAAGCAACACATCCGTTGAATTGTTTATTTTTTGCGTTTAACAACTATTATTGTTCTCATCCCTCTCACATTACAGTGAAGGTCAATGGGAATGATTAGTAAGAGTAATAAGAGTAACCAGAAAAAAAAGTATATCATGCATAGACATATGCGGTCTAAGGCGTCGGCATACGGTTCGATACACAAACCCTCTTCGCGGCAGAAGACCATTTTTGGCAGTGCTTTTCGCATATTTAAATAACATCTCCTATAGCTCTTCATTATGCTGAATAAAGCCTCAACCCGATTTGTTTTTTCGACTCCTGCGCGCACGGAGGTAACCTCACCAAGCCCGCCGTGGGGGGATCTCTTTTATACTCCTGTCTCCTGCAGGTGCACGCCCCCTCCACTGCAGCATCATGCCAGGTGTATACAGTCGGCACAATGCTGCTCCAACCCTCTCCCCCCAATAAACGCTCAGCCAATGCATTTCATCACACCAGAGGCAGACCGTTTTTGTCACGAAGGAATGGAATATAGAGGGAAGAGTGCTTGTGTGGTGTGTGTGTGTCTGTGTGTGTGTGTCTGTGTGTCTGTGTGTGTGTGTGTGTGTGTGTGTGTGTGTGTGTGTGTGTGTGTGTGTGTGTGTGTATGTGCAGTGAGCAGTGAGCACCTTGAGTGTTAGTTAACTTTGCACCCACCCACCCAGCGATGTCGAGTTTTAAAGGAAAAAGACAGGCCACCCGGAGAATGGTAATGGGGAGAGGGAATGTAAACGGAGGAAAATCTCTGGTTTGCCTTAAGCGTTTTGGAGCCGTGCGGCGAGCCGGACGCCACAAAGGACACGTGTTTCTCCACAAAAGCAATCAGAATCTGTTGTGTCTACAGACTCATTTAGTTTGGCTGGTTTATTTTGGCCGAATACCTTGAGTGACTTTGGCAGATGATTTCGACATTCAAATAGCGGAGGCAAAATGTATTCAGGGTCCTGGAATACAGCTGTAATTCGTATTTTTTACACAATGCTTGCATGCATTTCTCGATTCTAAATCATCCATAGAAAGCTATTTCACAACCCTATACTGTACTGTCTATTGAGCTTGTTTCATTCTGCATATCCCTCTGCCCACAAGCATAATCCGACACGTTTCATCTCCAAAATGTGTTTCATATATTCTTTTCTTATCATCCGGTAACAAGATAAGATGGGGAATGAGTGTGAGGCTTTAGTTTACTTTAACACTGAGCCAAATGAGGAAGGCTACTGAAAAAATTCAAAAATATATATTCACCATCATCTCTTTGAAGTCTAGAGACATAGGAAAATACATTAAGAAGTTCACAACCCTGCTAGAAAGACCTTTCCCATCATGCACTTCCACATCACAGACCGACAAAAAAGACTGGCTGTCTTGTCCTTTGACATCTCTCTCAAACCAGAGCTACTCTGAACACTGCAGGGGTTCTGGAAAGTGGGTCTCATATGGAGACACCTGAGCACCTTCACCCACCCCAGCTGAGGAGGGGGGGCCGGGAGTATACCGTCTTTCAGAGGGTTGCCAATCAAACCACAGATTCAAACAAACACCATAATGACGACACAGCCTGGGCCCGGAAACCCACAACTGCAATCGGCGGAAGTGCGCCTGGATGGATCCTGTTTAGTTATGGAGATATTCTACTGATGACTCTGTGATGAGCTTCATGAGTGGAAGTGCCTTACCGAAGGGAAAGAATCTTACACTCATTAAACTCATTTTAATAAGTGCATCTCTACAATGGCCAGACATTAGGGCTGTGCAATTAATCGAATTTCGATCGCGATATCGATTTTGGGGTCAAACGATCTCCAAACTCGTATAATCGAGTTGAAACGATTTGACATTTTCCGTTTTACAGTAGGCCTAGAGAGTTTCTGAAAGTTTATGAAAGAGACGCGCATGCGAAAGCATTCAACGCGGCGAAAGGGAGTACAATCTAACAGACGTGCTGCATCAGGAAGTATGCCGTTGGCAGGAGGCGGGACATGCCAGTGAACCGCCAATCAGCAGCATCAACTGTTGACAGACATGTTGGAGTAGACCTACCGTGTGGAATATTAAAGTTTAAGTAACGTTAAAGTTTGATGAACGATAACAAGCTCCTATAGCAGACTTTAACTAAGAGTTCTTTGAGGCAGAACTGCCAAGTACATCTTGTTTATGTATTTCTGTTTAACAACAATATGATTTTTATTAGCCATGTGTTTGTTATGGCTTTGTGACTTTTAACTTTGCTATGGAGAAATGCTGGGACCGTTGTTCTCTAGACATTAAATAGGGAATGTATTATTTCAGTCGAGTCATTCGTCAGTGCATTTGGCTGAATATATTGTATTCATGAAATGTTTTATAAAAATCAAATGTTAGATTCAGAATGTTGTGGCAGACAGTACACTTACACACGAAAAAGGTTTTATTTTGGATACTTACACGTGTTTCTATGTCATAATTGATTGTGTCAATAAATGCATGTTTTCAAACTCAAAAATAATCGTTTGAATAATCGTGATATCAATATTGACCAAAATAATCGTGATTATGATTTTTCCCATAATCGAGCAGCCCTACCAGACATACCTACCAGTCTTTATAGTTTACTCCTGCTGGCGGAGTTTGTATCAGCCAAAATGCTCACAGATCCCCGCCTGCAGCAGCACCATGAGTCAAAAACATGTAGTAGTTGATTTTTGAGAAAAACAATGTTGTTATTGGCATCATTGTGATTATAATAATTGTATTATTATAATTATTATTACTGAGATACTTCTTGTTATTATCCTTCCTGTTATTATCCCTGTTATTATATTATTGTTCAGTATACCATGCCCATGGATTTCCATATGCTATCAATACATTATTTTGACAATGTTGGCGACCTTCTCCTTCAATCCATCTTGTGTTACCACAGGGTCCTGCTCAGGGAACAGGGGACCACGCCACCTTCATGAGAATGAATGGCTTCCTCATCACAGAGAAACCCACAGGCCTTACACGGGCCCCACCGACCCGAACGTGTTTGCTTTTGTTAGCAAGGAGGTAGATACAAGGAAAACAACATATCTATTACTTCACCTCAGCCCAGATCCCAGATACCACCCCACCAAACTGTTCCTTCACCAAAGACTAAAACAACAACGAAGGGGAAAAAAGGAGGGGGTAAAAGCTAGCTGATAGTATCTGCAAGACTGAGAAACAACAGGGAGGGGATCGGGCTGCTTGGGAAAGATAACTCCTCTCCGGACTGTTTGCTTGGAGTGTACATATCAAAAAAAAAAAAAAAAAAAAAAGAACTGAGATGTAACCAGAAGGTAGGAAATGCAGAGGGGTCAAGAGGTTTGGCAGAGTGAGAACAAGCTACGTCTCTGTTCTGTTCCTCTGGAATTACTGAACTGGGTCCGTCGATTTGTATCTATGATGGCCTTGGTATTGGTAGATTTTCCAAAAGTCTGCCGCCTGGGCTTCGAAAAGGTGTACAAAGAGGGAAGTAAATGGGGATTTGAAAAGGTGTTGGGAAATCAATAACCTGTTTTTTTCCTCTACCCAGTTAAGAAGTCAGCAACGGAAATATGTTGAGGCTATAACGCAGGATGTTCATTTTGACCATTTCCCGTTTGAATAGTTACTGTAAACCGGAGGTTGTGGTTTGTTTTTGATGTATTGATGTCAAATATCAATATTAGTTTTTGAGGCAGCATCTGCAGAATTTCATATTTTGAATTTGATTATTAGCGGAAATGTTTCGGCGAGTGTTTTGTTGAAATGGAATGAACAATTTTATAGTCCACAAGGAATGGCTGTTTTTGGCACATTGTAAAATCTGATTCTTGTTTAATATTTTCTCCATGATTCCACCTATATACGTGGTTTCCTTTTTTCTTTTCAGGAAAAGCACTTCATCAAATAAAAGGTGACCACATTGGGGTGGGGAATGCTTCTCAAACAAGAGGCTTTCAGGGAGATTTCTTTTTTGGGGGGGGATTGTAAGTTAACAAGAGGGATGAGAAAAGAACAGCTTGCTTTGGCCAACGAATAAGCTTAGATTATAAAGGTATCTGGGCCTTTATGTGTTCAATCATCATAACACCCTCCCTAATCTCTCTCTCTCTCTCTCTCTCTCTCTCTCTCTCTCTCTCCCTCTGTTCTTCTCTCTCTCACACATACAGAGCTTGTTCTACAAGAAGCTCTCTCACAGGGGGATTTTAAACACCTTTTCCTCCTAACCACTGCTGACGAGAGTCCTTATTTATTGTCCCGCATTTAACATCTTAAGTTAACGTAGATTGTAGCAACAGCACCATCTCTGGTGAAATTGTAGCCACTGCAGTTGTGGTTTCAAAAGTATTATTTGCCAACCAGGAGTGGTGTTAAAAAGCTTGTGAGAAGCTATTTAAAAGTATACCCGATAGTGGCATCACACATTTCATCATTCATAGCTAATCAACATCACCCCTCGTAGAAATTGAGGGGGCCTTAACTTTAATCAAACCTTCAGTGAAGTGAAAAGGTTGCGGAACTCAGGTTTAAGATTTCAATAAATAGTGACGTTGTGATTAAGACCGAATGATGTCACTGGGCTAAACTGTGGAACAACCCAACTGCATTCATCAGATCTTAGAAACCCAAACTTCTATGTGTGAATAAAATGAGCCCAAAAGACTGACGTTGGGACTGCGGGTCAATATATAGTAGCAAAATAATCATTGCAGATAGTTATGCCTTCATAAAGAACATTAAACGGTCGATCCACAGAAATTCTGAGAAATTAACCTGAGGGTTAAGAGCCAAGGTTGGAGGCAGAAGACCAAAAAGGTCTCAGTCATTCACCCAAATCCATAGTGAGGCCAATTTCTTCCATGTATATCCTTCTGTCGATATATATATCGCATCAAGAAATAACCATCTGGAGAGCCAATTAGAGCGTCCCTGGACACCCACACACACACCACTGCATCCAAGGAAAACAGTTGCCTGTGTCAGATGCTAGCTAAACTGGCATCACAGAGCCATTATTTCCATCAGCTGTTCAGCTGCATCGCAGTTCCCACCAGCCCCTCTCAACCGTCAGTCAGTGTGTCAAAGAAGCACATTTTATTCTTCCAGCCTCTGACTTGCTGACCAACACTATACAGATTAACATCATATTGACTCAATGGTGTGCATTTTGCTAAAATAGAACACATGGCAAATGCAGTGGAAAAACCCCACAAAGGTCTGTACAGGAGGCCTGCTGCAGCCTACTGGATAGCTTTGTCGGCCGGAGCTTATGACCCACATCCACCATGCAGATTGATTTACAACCCACGTACAGGCATAGCATCAAAATGTGTGCGTGCAAATTGGATGCATTCCGAGTTTGCTTGTCTTTCGGGGGGTTGTGTGTGTTTGTGGGGTTAGGAAAGCAACCTGTGGCAATTTACATTAGCCGGTGATCTCTTAATGTGCCGATAATTTCTTTCTCATCTTCAAGTGCCGTCAACGACGCCCCCCCCCCCTCTCCCCTCCGGTGGTTTGTGAAGGTTTTAAACAGTGATGGGAGGGGCGGGGATTATAGAGTCCACCATTTTCCATGTAACCATGTTTTTTTATCTCCAACCGCTTGGCTTTGAAACAGCAAGTTTCTTTGATTTTTTTCCCCCTCAATTATGTAAGCGGCTGCTCGGTATATAGGTTATAGCGTCTCCAGCGTGTCCTAGGGCAAACAAGCCAGAACTCTTTGGTTGTGTTTAGCAAGCCTGTCAAACTTCGACACTGCTTGTTCTTTTTTATGTTTGGGGAGGGGGTGTTATTTTTGCTTCGTTCTTTTGGGGGGGGGGGGGGGGGGGGGGGGGGGGGGGGGGGATATTGAGCATGAGCTGCTTAGCGCCACATTGCAGCGAGGCAGCCCTCGGCCCCTGAGTCTGGTTTCATTTCAACAGTAGCGGGGTCGGTGGGGGGGGGGGGGGGGGGGGTCCCCTTATCATGCGAGTCATGTCCCACCCAGAGCACACTGCGAGGAGCTCCCACAGCGGCAGGCAAAGTCACTGCTCTGGCATCACACTGGGGAGCTCGTATTATATGGTGTGGGATGAAGGGGAGGAAAGGAGGACAAATGACAGCGCGTCTAAAGGAGCTTCTGTAGCGATGCTGTATGCTAGCTCAAACTGTTCTCCCGATCCACCGAAGCAGGGAGCAGGTTGTAGTGGTTCAATGGCTCGTATTTAAGGTTATACAGGTCTGCGTGCTGCTATGCTAAGAGAGAGATTATTACCGCAAAAGAGCAGAGAGGATCTGAATCTCATTCCCAATCTCTTGTGCCAGCAGTTGTTCCAAGCTGTCAAAGTATGTTTAGCACAACATTAACGAACACGATGATAAAGTGAATTTGATATTATTATTTTCATATGCGGTACTCATTGTTGTGAGTTTTGACCTTATGTCCCCATTCAAAGCAAGTTCCATCGATCTAATGTATTATCCAAACCGCAGACGGAGTAATGTTTCATTTCTTCGCCAGTGCATTACCTTGCATTGATCATTTTATATAATAGTCACTAAAGCAAGAAAGCTTATCCGATACGACGCCATAACAACTTATCAATAAAGCTTTCATCTAATAGAGAGGGTTCATTACAGCCCACTTCATACCTATTTCCAAAAGAAAAAAGTACAGAAATAAGTATGTCACAGTTCTTTGGAAAATATGATTAGGCCAGTATCTTCCATTCACAAGAAACTGTCATCCCATCCACAAGGTCAACAACAAAGTGCCTCCATCAGTCATCATTAACCCTGGGACTGGCGTCCCAAAAAGAACACGTTGACTCGCCACTCCGAACACACTCTATACGTGGTGAGTGGGCGGATGTCAAGCCTTAATCAAGTTGACATTGATATGTTAGCGACTAAGAGCGTTGGCCAACCCGTGTCTTTTAGTGGTTTGCCGTCATAGCTCTGTCAGGATTAGGCCCGCTGCCATCCGTGGCTCTGCGCAGCTCCAATCCACTGAGACATGTTCCAGAAGGGACCGTTTGACATAAACGAAGGCAAGAACACGTTCCTGGAAACAACCCCCTTTTTTGTCTTTTGCAGCGTAAGTGTCAGGGCTGAGATGCACTTGAGGCCCGAGCTCCATTAACAAGTGAACTGGCCACTAATGGTGTATTCAAAGCAATCTGCAAACTTTCTTGCTTCGCCTTTCTTTGAAAGGCCAGCTTTTTAATCAGGAAAATTTAAAAAAGAGGTGCTCCAGAAAGTGGCGTGAAACTTAGGCGTGACTATGAGAAGTACTGAAGCGTGACCTCTTAATGAAATGATGTTGTAGGACAGTGGTTACAATCGCATGTGAATGGGCTCTGTGCTACTCATTGACAAACGCTGTAATTTTGTCTCCCTGGTAGGCGATAATAGACGTTTCTAGATGCTCTCACAAACTCCCTCAAGATTAGTGCCTCTGTTACTTCCCATGCTCTGTATACATGTCTATATTTTTAGCAGCAAGACAATTATAATTAGTATGCGTAATAGAGGCTTCAAATGTAATGATACAGAGCAAGGCCGCTTTGCCGAAAAAGAAGAAGCTTGAGGCTTACTGGTGCTCTAGCAGTCAGCGTGCTGTTAACCACCCGAGCCTCATTCCTAACACGGTTTAGTTTGTCATCATGTTCCCCCATGCTAACGACTTTGCTCAGTTATTGAAGCTGCTGTTTACATTAAGATGAGTTACATTAAGATGAGTCTGTCATAAATATATGGCCTGTTAAGCCCTTTGAGACTGTAATGGTGATTAAGGGCTATACAAATAAAATTGAATTGAATTGAATGAGTTTAACTCCATAATGACCCACTACCTTTTCACAATTAGCTAGTTTGAACACTTGGCCCAGCCAAGTGTTTTAAAAGCATGTTTGTTTTGGATTTTTCAATGAGCAACACACTTCTTTCACCCTTTAAGCCCTGACCACATGGGGAAGTAGCTCTACTGTTTTTGCCAATGGGAGTCACCGGGTGTGAGGAGCGAGAACGCGGCCAAGAGACCCGGGGGCCCATAACAACAGCTTTGATCCATCACACTTATGAAACCACATTTAAACACAGGAAGTGGCTCTGGGATTAAACAACTTCAAATAAGTGCCTTTCTAGATAGAAAAAGTAAACCAAAGCATTGGCGACAACAAGGAAAGAGTGCTTAGGCAGTGTTGTGACATATCATCTCGAAGGAGCCAGACCAAATGTCTCAAATATAATCCTATTAAGAACTACCTTCAGGAGTGTCTGCGCGTGCGTGTCTATGTTTGTATTGCCCGGTCAAACAGTTTGGGATTATATACCAAGCGTCAAAATCTTTCATATACTGGTTGCTCTGTTTAATGTTTATTTTTACTTGGTCTGGACATTATTATAGATGTTTGCCATCCTTGAGTTGCCTGCAGAGAATCTTTTATGTTGAAATGTTTGAATTGAGTTTTAATGTGGGGAAAACAATAGTCCATATTTTGATCCATTTCTACTATTCAAAGAAAGAAAAAAACTAAAGCAAAAGCCGCAACACAACTGCAAAATTCCACAACATAATAACAGAAGTGAGCATCAACGGATGTTGACGATGAAACGGTCCGACCATTTGCCTACACATGTGGAAGAGGCTTTTCCTTGCCCACCTAAGCTTCAAAAAGCATTACGTTAGATGGCAGGACACATAAAAAGGAAAATATAAAGATATTGTACAACATTGCTCATTTTAGACAATCACATAGAGAGTAATCATTGCTAGCTATCAAACCACATATAACTTAATTTTCAAGGGGCCGAAGTTTCCTCCTCCACATGTGTAGGCAACTAGTCTGCCAGCAATACTAGACGGCCAACTTCTTGTCGATCAGTTGAAGTTTGCTTCTATTATGTTAGGCTTCTGCATTTGTGTTTTGGATTTTGCATATGTCTTTTCAGTTAATATGCTTGTGGATTTTGAATATGCATTTGAATATGTGTTTTGGATAGTCAGTTTGTTCGACACGTCTCACCCACCATTTTCTTTCATTCACTTTTTTTTTTTGGAAAAGATCAAATTAACAGCAATTTAAAAAAAATGATAAAGCGTTTTGACCTTTTCCCCAAAAAAATAACGATCTGGAAAAGGTCAAGCCTTTGGTTCAAAAGCTTAGTGTTGTATTTGTTTTTGTCTGTTTTACCTTGGGAAGGTATAAGTAAGGTAAGGTATAGTAAGGACAAAAAATGGTTCTATCCAATTAATCAGAGTGTAAATTAAATGCAGCAGGTGTGTCTTCTTATCCATTAATCATGGTTGGCTTTGCACTATTCCCTCCCCCACCTGGTGATAAATCCTTCAACGTTGCATTATAAAACACATTCTTTCAGGAACAAAAAAAAAGTAGGAGCTGTCTATGATTTTGTTTGGAAATCTCCCCTCTACAGAAATTATTCACAGTGGAGTTAATAGCCAGTTAACTTTGACAGTGACCAGCATGAATAGCTTAAGAAGTGTTTTGTACATGCTGTTCTATCTGCTGTTGGAAACCCAGCTGCTTTCATCTCCGTCCAGCAAAAGTAAGGGTCAAGATGTCCAACTGGATCATCTTGTTCAGATAAACTCGCAACCTTTCTTATCCCATCTCTGTCTAACGCCTTCCTTCCGTCTTTAGCCTAGACATTGTTTAATATCTTGGAATTCCTTAGGCCTGGGGTTTCAGAAACAATACAAATAAAAAATGAAAAGTTGAGAGCAGACTTGGATGCTATTCACAAAATGCTTCCATAAACCCAGCGGAGGTTTTCACTGGTAACTTTCTCAGTGATGTGTTTCCCCAAAGCAGAGGCATTGGATCTCTAAGATCCATGAAGGGATTCCCATTGGGGTTCACCAAAGTCGATATAGTGTACAACACAATGTAGACACCTTCAAAAGCAGGGCTGCAAAGCAGGCAATAATAAATAGAAATGTAGGAGTGAGTGGGTGAGTGAGTGAGCGAGTGATGGAGCAACCGAGTAGTATATCAAATGTTCTTGGACCTCTCACAGATTTGTTTTCCCTTTTTTATTTTCTGCCATCGATTAGGCGTTGCCTCTAAAATCGTTGGGCCTGCACCTTAATTAACTAATGAGGGCAGGAGGAGAGACCCTGGTGAACCCGACCTCTTTGAACCCCTGCGACTCTATCTGCAAGTCAGCAGCTAAGACACAGAGCAGCTGAAGGCCTGTCTTGCATACTAATGGTACATATTACATACAGAAAAGGCCACTCCTCGACAGCTTGAACATAGAAACATAAAGGCTGAAAATCATGTTCGTAACATTGCTGTGTTGAAACTATAAACTTTACAAAATGCATTACTATTGTGTACATTTGGTGTTCTTTTGAAAGATTTCGAAGTGCATAGAACACAAAACTCTTAAAGAAACGAAATAAGCCTAAATATTTCATTTCCATTTCACCAGAGAGAGCCATTAGACATTGAGAACTGTGTCGACATAGTCTACTATAATCAGCACATGAATAAAAAATAAATGACAAAATGCCATCAGTCATTTGTATGGGACCATGTTTGTGTTACTGAATGGTTTCTCAGTGCAATTATATAATTATAGCTTAGGGATCCTTATGCCATTCTCAGTAATTTGAATGACTCCACAGGTTGCTTGTGTATAGTAAATTGCGTTTCCACCCCCAACCCTTCTCCCCAAACCCCCATTTCCGTTTTGAAGGCTTGACATTAAAATTGGACGGATGGGATAAGTGGAATCCAAACAAACCCCCTTATTTGCTGAAATTAATCTTGAATAATATATATGATCGTATCTGAAGTAAACATCAGTAACTTTGACTGTTACTGCTTCCAAGAGCTAGACCCTGGTGTTGACGCAATAGCCGGCTAGGTATTGAGGGTCCAATGAAATGTGCACATGCATGCTTACATGAAGGATGATCATACAGAAACGCAAGACAGCTTAATGTGAAAATAAAATTCCCTCTCGATTAAAGAAACAAACATGAAATGAACACATACTTCTTCTCTTTGTTAGCTCATTCGCACATTCACAAGAAGAGCTATGTCCTATAGACATCAATTCATGCATTATTTTGCATCCAAATCTAATCTACGAAACTTCAAAGAGTGATTCTGATTACTTAAATCATGTCAAACATTTCCACAATCAGAGCATGGTTCCCATTCCCCTAATTATAAGCCTCCAATGACCTAACAAGCAGCAGGGGAATGTTTATGGTCACTTTTAGTGTTGCCCTTGTCTATATTAATATTCTGTATTGATATTATATTAATATTCTAATATTGTTTTTACATATGCCGTGCATTTGAAGTATATTTAATATAGCCCAGGCAGTATTTAGGACACATAGATCTATCTATATAGATCTATATAGATGTATCCATTTATATATATATATCTTTATAAATATATAGATCTATATTTAAAGTCATAAAAGGAGCATCTGGTGGAACCATTCCCTTCATCCATCCTTAGCTTCTCCAGTAAACGGATTCTGAGCGTCTTTGGAGCGGCTATGTGTCATGTTCTCCTTAATGGGCCACCGGTTCCATCTGAATTGTTGACAGTGGCTAAATGACCCGGGAGGCCATTTTGGCAGCGGTTGGTCTCGATAAACTTCCAAACTTTCCCCTCCTACTCACTGAGCCTTTACTGATGAAACCCATTCAATTCAAAGGACTTGTAGCCGTCTTTCATAAGTGGCTGTGGTTGTTATGCTTCCTTTTTTCTTGATATATCTTCAAGGCGACTCATCTGCCTTGATGTTAGTTGTCTAAGTGCAGGACATTTACAGAGACAATATGCACCCATTCTGTGTCGCCTTTCCAGAAGCCACCAATGTTAAAGGAGGCAATGTGAATCACCATCAATGCCACCAACATAATATGTGTGAGACGGAGACAGAGACAGAGACAGAGAGAGAGAGTGGGAGAGTGAGAGCGAGCAAGAGAGCGAGAGAGATAGGGTTAAGGTAGAGATATGAATACCACCTACTGATCTACTGAGAACATAATTGCTTGAACAGTAGCCGGCAGCATCAGATGACGCAGACCCTACAAACCTTCATTTACATCCAAATCCAGTCCTCTGATGCAGATGGTATGTTTTGCGCTTGTGAGTCGACTGTTTATTATACAGTCATTTATCACAAGAGTGGCAACCCCAATGGCCTTGAGCCTTCAAATTCAAATGCCATTTGCTGACATTCCAACTGCTAGCCGTAAGCCCTCAATCAGACAAGGAAAAACTAGAAACACGATGGTGGGTTGGGTTTGGGGGAGGGGGGAGCACCTGTGGGAGAAAGAGATTGCTTGGACTGCCATAGCAGCCGATTCAGCGTTGGGGAGACCATATGATAACAGACATATCGTTGAAACAGAACAACAAGCTGACAGGCAACCAAGAAATGGCGGCACCAGGAGAAGCAATAGCAACGTATGGATGCTAAATCAAAGAGCACCCATAGTAGGCAGACCACAAACCAACACCTAGTCTATAGGAGCAGCCGCAGACAGCAAGCCAAGCTTCCCACTGTATGTGTGGGCTGTACATTTGGGAACAAAGCGTGTGTATGTATACAAAACAAATCCCCCAGAAACTACACAAACATGTCCTTCTCTTTTAGATTAGGAGGAGGAGATTTGAGACTGCCTGTCTGCCTTGTCTATTTCTATCCCAGCCACTCTCTTGCTTTTTCGGTTCTAGGTCAAGGAGGTACTTTCATCATTTGTGTCCGTACAGGCTAATGATGAGCAGTGTTGTGACATTTATGTATGATACTCTTGTGCCAAAGTGAGAATTAATGGTGATGGGTAGCCTCGCGAGGAGAGGAGGCAGGAGGAAAGGGGGGGGGGGGGGGGGGGGGGGTAGAGGGACAGAGAGAGAGCGAGAGCAGGAGGAGCAAAGTTGAGGGGGCTGTCGGAGACAAATTTAAGTAAATTGGGCAAAGAACTGGAATGTCTCTCAATGGGGTAGAACTGGGGGGCTTTATCCCAAGCAAATATCATACGTTTGACTCAAGACTAGTGAATAATCATTGGATAAAGACATTTATGTTACTGATATATAGGGAGCATCTGTCTACAGACAGTCTATTTTTGGCAGAGAACTGGGGTGAATAGTACTTTGGTTGCAGCTTAGTCCACAAGGGACCCCGCCACTGCGCACGCACACACACACGCACACACTGACAAACACCAGATCGCACACAGCCCTGCGACAAGGTTTCCATGGCATTCCCGAAGATAGGAATTTAAACATAAATCCCACCAAATCCCTCTCAGTTTCGCTTTGCTGCCTTTGAGGCCTGACTCAAAAAAATCATTCACCAACCCATTCCTCTCTGTGTGGACACACCATACACCCACAAACACACACACCCGTACCCGTACCCACACTCCACAGCACTCATCTCTGGTGTGAGATGTTTTTTGAGTATCATCCCCCACCCCACGGAACGCACTGAGAGACTTCTCGAGCTTCGCCGGGCGAAAGCTCCCATGGACATACCAGCGGGTAGAGAGCCATGAAAGAGGAGGAATGTTGTGGAGAAAGCAACACCACAGCCGCCTGAGATGCAAGCCGGAGCCAGGCTTGATAATTGAGTGGAACTCCCGCTGGCTGCTCCAGATAGTGCACAGAGCGCTTAGATAATTGAAAAACGCTGAGAGCTCGCCTCTTAATTGACTGCTGTCAAGCCGCAACTTTTTCCCTTTGCTTTTTTTCCTCGCACAGAGTCACCCGTTTTACTTGCGACTCAAGAGCTACCCCCAAAACCCAGATAAGATAGAACAGTTTCGTTCCTTTTCCTGCCTTCTTTAGCAAAAACACCAACGAGACATTGATCTGTAAGCACTTTAATAAAGAAGAGACAGACTACAACCGGTTGCTTCCCTCCTCCACCCCCCCCCCCCCCCCCCCCCCCCCCCCCCCCCCCACACACACACACACCCTCCTGCCTGAGAGAGTTGTTTAAAGGGAGCGAATCGTAATGAACAATTTACTGGCTATCACTCTGCTGAGAGACCATTTTCCCCGTCGCCCCTAAAAAGGGAGTTGTCTGCGCTGTGGAGACGCTGTGTGTATCTGTCACAGAGAGCTCGACTATCCCTTTGCAGCTGGAAGAGGAACCTTAATCCCTCTGACTGCTGCCTTGCCTCTGTGCTTGGCACCGGGCTTCCATTGCACGCGTTATTATCTCAATTAAACATGCCAGGAAACATCACCACATCCGTCATGGACGGGACGTCTGCTTGCAGGCATGTGCAGCATTTTGTGTCCGTGTGTGCGTCTGTGTGCGTGTGCGGGCGCGCGCGTGTGTGTGTATTTGAGATACTGGTCCTATCAGAATGATTATGCTCCAGTCTTATTCAATAAGGGCCTGTGCATCAGTGAGCTCGGCAGCCCTATGTTAGGTATGGGTTATTTTTCTCTGTAAAAGCTAACGCAAGACGTAGCATACAGATGCCCCTTTTCTTTACCTTATAAGGAAAAGGGAGTTCTTAGATGCACTTCAATCCCTGTTATACACCGTTACGGAGGGAGCATTCTATGCACGTCTTCCAAGACATCAGGTCTCCGAAACAATGACGAGAACACAGCAGTGGGGAAAAGAAGATATTTCATGCTCGCTAAGGCAGTAGTTCTGAGGATCCTGCAAAAGCCTTGGTGGAGCAGCAAGTATGGCGTAGTCTTAAGCTTGTTATTCCAGCGACGGCTGGAGAGAATTGGGCTATATTAAATGCATAACAGCATTAGCGCTATGTCAACATCGTTAGTCATGCAGATGTACTTTTGTGTGTATAGTGTACCGCTGCAATTCAAGGTTCTTCTCCAAATCCCCCCCCCCAACCCCTCCCCCCGCATCCCCATCCCTTAATGGCTACATGGCTGATGACAAACAAGCAAGAGAAACAAATCACATAGCAGGAAAGAAGACTCCTCGTGAAAATGTTCGTCCTTATTTACGATGACATTCAAACCCATTAGGTTCATGTTTGCTCCGCAGTCCTCTTCTTTCCCCGGCTCCTCCTTTTCCTCCTCCTCCTCAATCATATGACTGCTCCCATCTCATTGTCGCCCCATCCATTTGACTCGTCTGCATTGTGAGTGCGACATTCGGGAAAGTATGACGTCTCCCCTGGGTTAAATAAACACCTTTGGGGAGAGGCGGTAGTAGCAGATGGGTTTAAGGCGCCATGTGCACATTTCAATGGAAAGCCATCCCTAAAACAACTAACTTTGTTTGATGACAAGTTATGCAGAGGGTTCAATGTAAATAAGGACTCAAATTGACCCCTATAGGTTACGCTTTTGGGTCACCAGGTAATGTTTTAAAATATTATAACTACAAACCCAACTCCCCTGGGTTTGTAGTTATAAAAGTTGGGAGTGCAGAAAGCCTTAACTGATATATAGCCCTGTGCTTACATAAAACCAAAGTCCAGAAGGCATTTTTACATTGTGATAGTGGGCTGGCTCCCACAGTGCGTGTGGTTTTCCTTTAGGACGGAAGTCCCGGATCGAGGACAGGGGGAGATGTATGGCCACTTCGGCGGGTGAGCCTGAGTGCTGAGGGAAGAGAACAGCAGAAAGGCCTTTATACTCCATCATCTTGCTAACGACAAAGAAGAGAGGACCAGTTCAGGACCACTTACAGAGCTGTTCTCTGAAAGACCTTGTTTCTCACATACACCGGATACGTATTGGATGTGATCCTCATCAACCACAGAGTGGTCTGTGGTGGTTCGCCCAGGGAGGAGGGGGGAAGCACAGGTTTCCAATTGAAAATATGCAGAACAGTGGACTGGGGATTTATTTAGAAGTCAAAAGTCCGGCCCGTGTATTTTTTGGAATACATTTTGGGGTTATTTGACCTTTTCTTTGTTCAAAATTGTAATCCTTAATTAAAAGCAAGCTCAAACACAAACCATTACATTGATGAAAAACCTTCAACTGCTTTTTTTATTTTGTATTTAAGCAATACATGCCAAGAGCAGATGCCGACATCATTCATTTATATTTCAAATTGCATCTTTAATGATATAATATAATAAGGGTAAGACTAACAATAAAATAAAGCCTGTTCATTAATTAGATGCATTAAATTGCCTATTACCTGCAAGTTAATTGCTTCTTCCTCCCGTTCTGAAATCAAGGACTAGACTGTGTCTGAGGCCGTAAATTTGGGCAATCTAGAACTAGGGCCTTCATTAATACAGGGTGTGGGCACCATCATCCTAATGGATGATTTAGCCTCGTCACCCACCAGGTGGCATATATCACCAACGTATTTGTGATCTTTCAATGACCCTAAATCATCATGATGTTTAATTGCACAGCCACACCAATTTGCACTGGATTAAAATGTCCCTTTAATGAGTAGCCATGTTCGACTCGTTTTTTAAAAGCTACCTCTGACACTCGGTGTGTCAAGCTACCCTGTTTGGACATGGCGTGTCAAAGAACACTGAAGGCCTGTTGAAGATTGTTGGAGAATATGGGAAAGGACAAAGTAATCCACTGAGGGCAGATAAATAGCACTATGTAGATGTGTATTTGGCCCTGATAGCATATATCAGCAAGAACAATTCTAGGAGACCATGTATAATGCAAAGCTTATTAAAAATAAGGGAAAAATTAAACTATTTTCATTTGAACAAATGTCTTGGTGTATGTGTTTGTGGGTAAAATGAATTCCAATGCGACACAATGCTTGTTGTTGTGGCACATGGGAACCACTAAGACTTTAAGGCTTATTTCCTGTAAGGGAAAGGAGACAAAAGTCATTATGATTCTATGTGGATAGAAAGCCGTGGGTGGGTGATATAATGATCAAAGATTATTGGTCTAACAGGAGATGAATTCCAACCCATGAGATTTCATCTTTCCACAGATTTCTAAAGATTGATCCCGTCTACGTGTGTGTCTGCATTTGTGTTTCGAAGCAAACATAATCTCACGCATGGTGCACAGCGATGATTCACCTCATTTTCCAAAAACCGAATAAAAAAGGCTATGGCTACAATATTAACAGTGGCAGGAAAACAAAAAGCCACAACAACACACTGTTGGGAGACAAGGAAAAGCCAAGAAAAAGGATTCATCCCTTATCCTTATCCTACTTGCAAATGCGGGTAAACATGCGAGGGATATGCAATCCATCAGCCTAAGGTGTCACATGCCTGTCCTGATGACAGGTGAAATCTGGCAACCCGTCAGATGCTCGCTTGTCAGCAACGGCGTCAATCGCATCCAGCATGCCGCATTCCAGCTGGAGGATGCAAACCGGTAATACATAATTATTTCTCCATCCGGGGGGCATGAAGGGAGACGAAAAGGGAGGATATTTGAGGAAACAAAAAAAAAAAGAAAGGAAAAGAAAACAGTTTTGCAAAATTCTGCCACGATTCTGTGGCCCAGCGTGACTTCAAGCCACTGTTATTAACACCAGGGTCCCGGCGTAATGCGATGTGACAGAGCGAGAGGGAGGGAGTCGTTGCAGACACACTAAATGGAGAGCTTTCTTCAAGGAGAGAGCACTAAAGTGTTTGTCGGTGAACAACACATACACACACACACCCACACACACACACACACACAAACACCTGTGATGTTCGGCCCCGTCTCCTCACATCTTTTAGTAACCGTGCCAACGGTGTGGCATGGTGAACACCTGACCTTACCTGAACGTTCGACTCGTCTGAAGGCTGTGCTTCTAACTTTTTTTTCACTGGACCCGCCACATCACAAACCCACCGATGGCATCTGAATAAGATACCGACCAAATGACAGTCTACTTTCGTCTGAAAGTAGACTGTCATTTACTACTGACGATATCGGAGCCCTTCCCCTGTCGCTTTTGAGTCAAAGATTTTGAGAAGACGTCACCAATGTCGAATCAAATTCGACATTGCCTCGCAATGTGTGATAGACTTGCCACCGGGAATGTTGCCTCGGTTCGATCCCAACCGGCATAGCTGTGCGTGCAAACTTTAACCTATAATATTATTTTGGAATCCATGAAGCAGACCGGGCCCTGGTGGTCATAACAACACAGCTGAAGGAAAGAGACAGATTCTTCAACAGTTCCGTAAAAGCCTGACATCGGAAACATGAACACGAGGTGGAGGATCAGCCGAGCTTTCCCCTCGACACATGGTGCTGTCTCACGCAGGAAGCAACCAAATGAGTGTTACAATGCGTATGGATTGATGATTGAGTTCATTTACAAGCAGCGTGAAGTTTGGACAGCAGTCAAGGCAATTATAGACTTGGTCTCCACAGACGATGAAAGTGGATGAAAACAATTCTACTGTTTTTGGGATAGAGAGTCGAAATGGATGCTTTTAAGATGGGGGGGGGGGGGACAAGATCCTGTGCGACCGGCACCTGCGCGTTTACCTTGACAAATAATGACTCTGCTGAATTGACTTTTTCTCCAACAAACAGGAGCGTTGGTGGCTGGTGTTTGCCGCGAGCTGTGATCCTGCTGCGTCGGAGCGCCAGTAAATGAACGTTCGGTTGACATCTGGGTCGCAGATATCAGAGGAGCAGCGGTGAACAAAGGTAGACGACGTCTCTGCAATTGCTCAGCATCGATCGAGATGTTTCAGGCAGTTGTTACCGCCCTTTGTCTTCGGTCCCGAACTAACATAAAACTCCATCTTATGAAACCACTCGATCATCGGCTGAATGTTGGGTGATTCATGGCGGTCAGTGGCAACGAAGCCAAAACTCCTAAATAAACATTGAAGAAAGCGAAGTCCCCTCAACGATTAGGTATCGCCAAATTACACATCAATGTCATACTTTATGAGACACTCAAGGCAATTAAAGTGAAGGGAGGGAGGCTTAGTGTAGCAGCCAAGGCCCCTCTTAAGTGTCGACAGGTCTGCACTTAAAAATAGAAAGGGCAAAAAATAAGGCACCATTTGAATTTGCCCATCAGCTATGCAGAGGGAGATTGATCAGTAACCTTATTTATCTCGCAGCTTGTTTCTAATTTGTGGCAAAGACTGCATTTCTCCCTGCAGAGTGCTGTTGAGACATTATGTAATGTAAGGTAATGTTGTGTGTGTCTGTGTGCATTTATAAGTTTGAGGCCATATGTGTGTGAACGTGTGTGTGGCTGGATGTGTGTGTGTGAACAAGTGTGTGTGTGTGCACGTGTCAGTGTTATGTGTATGTGTGTGTGTGTGTGTTTGTGGGTGCGTGCGTGTCTGTGTATTTGTATGTGTGTGTGTGTTTGTGTGTGTGTGCGTGCGCGTGTGTGGAAAAGTGTGTGTGTGTACATGTGTGTGTGTGTGTGTGTGACCTCATAGGAAGGACAGAGGAGGAAGTGAGAAGTTAACATGCCCTTGAAAAAAGGAGGACAGGCACCACAGAAGTAGGTCGGCCGACTTTGCCTTGCTCATGGGTGAAGAAGCGAAGACAGTTACTGACGCATGCTTTATAAAAAAAAAAACACACACAAGGCTGTACACATTTTTCCCTTCTCATCCCAGTCCTACTATTACTGTCACATAAAACTGCTGTGGTGGCAAGTGTGGATAGTGTGTATGTTTGTGTATGGGCGAATGTGCATGTGCAAGGGAAGGATCCATGTTCCACATATATGAATGTATAATCAAGTATATTATTGGCGAGACCAACTGTTATCATATTGAGCATTTTACAGATGTTACATGTCTGATTCAATGTTCCCCAGAATGCATCATCGTTTCAGCTGGGCCTATGGTGATGTAGTCCAACTAAAAATAAACTGTGTGCACAAAGTCCTTTAATTCTCCCACATTCTAACACCTGTTTACTCCTCAGTTTCACTGTTTATACTGTTCCAAATTGACAACTGGCTGTATACCCCAGATATACAAACTACACACACTTGGAGAGCAACCAATTTTCTGCCCAGGATCTAGATAAATTATTAAATACACCTCTGTGCCCACACACACACACACACACACACACACACACACACACACACACACACACACACAGATAGAATGCAGTTGATACAACCCTGTGTATAACACACACACACTGACACACACACACACACACACACACACACACACACACACACACACACACACACACACACACACACACACACAGATGGATCGACAGACGCAAAGAAAAAGATATACAGTTAATACCCAACTCCTTCAACAAAGCTTAAATCCTCCCTCAAAGAAACATCTCAATCGTTCCACAAGGAACTGCCTACTCTGCAATCGTCCGTCTCATCTCCTTAATCTGAAGTTCCCAGTCAAGGGGTGCTAGCCCTGGCACGCTGCCCTAGTCCACAACCTTGGTTCTTGTTATCATTGCGCCGCACAAAGCTAATCGAACGCTCATCCACACAGGGAAGGGTTGCAAGGCTTTTCCCACTTAGCGTTTGACTTGCTTGTTGTTTAGCCATGTGTTAACAGAACCCAAACATCTCTGTGTCCTTCGCAGTTTCCGTGTATAAATTACAAATTAAAGGGCAATTGGGGTGGAATGGTGGTTGTGTGTTCGTCTTTTGTTGGAATTCTTAATGAAACAGCCAAATGCAACACAGCGCACAGACTTTCCTTGCGAATGGCCCCCGGCAGGCCCAATGGAATTGTATCTTTGGTGTGAAGGCCAGACTTCCTCATGGTTGTCCAAAAACACATTAAAACGAGTTAGCAGAGCTGTACCTAAGGATCACATTGGTCGGCAGGATCCACACATACCATTTATTTGAGCTTCCTATTCCTTCCATATGTGGGTTGCGTCTGTGTTGGATGTTAACCCTTCAATTATTTTGTGTATTTACCTACCTATCTTGTGTCTCTAAACAAAGACGTGAATTTGCGATGTAACAATACACAAACAGGGTAGGAAAAGGTTTTAAATGTGGATAGAGGCAACAAGAATAATTACGTCTTCGGTGTCTTTGGTCTGAGTATTTTAAACCCAAACCTATGGCTGTCCATGGTCAGGATATTAACTGAAATACTCGATTTTAAACAGCTCCCCAATAGCAGCATGCCTTACTTTGGCTTTGGCTTACACTGTTTTGAGTTACTATTACTATATCAGACATATCTGTCACATGAAAAATAGGGAAATATTTTGGACTATTTTTATTCCCAGCGTTTCCTGTATCTAGAAATAAACATAGGCGATACTCCGGCACAGACTTGTGTTCAACAGATACCATTGCAGGCTCATTTTCCACACGATAAAATCCACACTATCAAGTGCTCAATGATACCACCCACTCCCTCCCTCTAATTGATACAGTATTGAGCAAAAACCTACAGAGTGATCATTGCAGTCCACCATGCATGTCCAACGAACAATGTCTTATTAACGCCTTGAACTTTTGATGTCCACAACATCAGCTCTCCATTATCGTAGTAAAAAGCTATTATAAAGTTGTGAATGGAGCCACCCAACACTACCTATTTTAGATTTCAGAAACATAAAGATTATATTTTAATCTGCATTCAGCCAGGAACAATTTATTGCGATTCATATTTATTGAGCAAGGACAACCTAGCAATGAGGGCAATTATTTTATCCCCCGTTCTAAAAAAAAAGCCTGAGCCTACCAGCTGAGTGCTGCCTCGCCTGGGATAGCTAACGAGCTCGGCGCCATCGATTGAAGCATCACTGAAAAATAATCACTGACACACAATCTATTCCCATCACGGCCATTTTCAACATTGCTAAGAGTCTTTCCCCATGCAACCAGCATCCGTCGTTGCATTCTGTATGATTACTGCAAAGCTGTGCTGCACGCTACACAATAGAGATGATATGGTTCAGGACATTCATCAAGCTTACCTCATGCATGAGAGAAATTATCCCCTTTGCATGAACGGCAGTGAGCTATTTGTTTTGTTTTCATTGCGTCCAAATCAGTGGTGTCATGGAATTTGTTGCAATGAATCGCCCGAATCGCCGAAGAAAAACGGATCTCCCGCGGAGCCATTTTTAATTTCATGGCGGCTTCTTAAACTCACAGCTTGCTCCGGAGCCTAAAACCACTTTTCACTTCTTCACAACAGGTGAACGAGAACGATAACTATTACTAGTATAAGTAGTGCTAGTATTACTGGGGAGGCATGCATGAATATTTAAAATACCCTTTTACCTAGTAGAGCTATTCTGAATCATACGTAGGCCTCAGGTAGACTAGGTGGGTATACCCATGCTGCCTTGCGCCGGATTTCATTTCGCGCCGCTCGGCAGCCTGGATTCCATGGAACTGATTTTTCGCCTGAGATAGGGAACCAATCACAGAACGGGGAGGGACGGCAAGACGATGACGACGTCTATGCGACACACCGAAGCTTGTAGTTTACGGATCCAAAATGGCAGTAGACGCGTTACCTTTCGATGCAGCCATAGTGTTCTAAGCAAATTTCGGCATTAAACTCTTAAAATTACCAAGAAGGATGTCTTTGCCCTGCTACCAACAGGCTTTGATTAGCTATGAGCTACGTACAGACTCATATGATAGACATTCGTAGCGCAAAATGAACGGCTCCGGGCAATCGTAAACCACGCCTCAAATACGAGAAAATGAATGTGTGGTTCCCAGGTCTGGCGTTAGCCAGCCTAGGCCTCAGGTGGAAAGTTCGAATATATTCTCAATATTATATTGTGCATCCTTTCACTTCCAAATGAACAAAGCGCTGTTGTGCTAAATGGGCTCAATATGCTCACACATACCGACTAAGGTCAAAACAGCCTTCACACATATCTTTGCTCATGACCATACGCGTGTCAAAACACAGAAAATAGCAGTGATTTTCCTCCAGTCTCTGAGTGACTCTGCATCACCATAGTCTGTATATTCACGCTGCATACTTGTGGTTGGCTTTTTTCTCGCTGTAGTTGCATGAAATCGGTTGCATTTCACTGTTTCTGGAGAAGCAATCGTTGCAGTCGACTGCGTTCATATGAATGTGTGTGTTTGTCTGGGCGAGGAACACAGCCTTTTGCACCGGCTAGTGTTCTCAGTATGTGTCAGTGGTGACCGCTGCATGCCCCCTTGGTGTTTTTGTCATGGTAAATCGAGACCTGTGGTTTAAACTGGGCTCAGTGGACCCTGCTCTCATTGTCTTCATTCTGGCTACGTAGACAAAGGGAGCTTTTCCAATGGTTCCAGATGTTACACGTTAAATGAGGTTTGTGTGTGTGTATGTGTGTGTGTGTGTGTGTGTGTGTGTGTGGTTGGGAGGTTAAAGAGTGACATAGTGCTGAAGCTATAGAAAAAGGATAGCAGGAAGACTGGGACCCCTACTTTCCAAAATCTGATAAATCCTTACTTGCCATTTTGTTTTGGAACAGTGTTTTCTGGGCCTCTATTGACACGTAGGGGATGGATATAAATATGCGCTTCTATACATCTTGTGTGTGTGTGTTATGAGGTGGAGAGGCTCATGGCCATTGTATGACCCCCTTCTCTGCGGGTTAAGCTTTCAGATTGGAAGCGTACACATGCATTGAGGAACAGATTGAAGCCTCTGGCAACAGACAACAGGCCATAATCGATTTTGGTTGTGGTGAAGGATGATTTGATGTTATTATTATGCCCTCTGTTTGTATTTGCTTGACATAGCTTCATGTGCCTCCATGTACTGGAACGCTCAGGCGCCATAATGTCACACTACAGTGTTCAGCGTTGGGTTCGGGTCAGCTGTTCTACATTGAGGACGAATGGCCCACTGATAAGCAAGGTGAACGGAACTGGAGTGAGTTCACTCCACGCTCTCTTCTATCTTGACTCTTTTTCTCCTGTTATGTTAGCGTCACATCCAGTTCCTGCTTCTCAGAGGGAAGGCTAATTTTACCCCAGTTCTCTGGCTATGTGGAGCACGCCCCAATTCCCAGAGCCATTTATTCAGACTCCGACCCCTGTCACAAATTAATAAGTCAGAGCAGTTTCCACGGCAACCCACTACACCCATTACCTATGTATGTGCATATGAAACTACATTTCTGAGCATGAATATGCGAACATTATATGCTCTACCATTCGTTACATTTCCCCAAAGTGCCCACATGCACGCCCTCACAAACACACAAATAGACAGTTTCTTTTATTCTTTCTTTCATTCCGACTTGGCTGAATGGTAGCTTTGAAAAAGAGAATACCCCAGTGACTCCCGTTATGCTTTTGTGTGCATCCCCTACAATCCAAATGCATAAATCATTTTCCTTCTTTGACCACTAAAGCCAATGCATTTAGCGGTTCATAAATTCTCACTTCAGGCTGATACTAACTCTTAACGTGACTTAGTGCTCATATTACGGCGAGTGCAGCCAAGACTGGACATTCCAGGCAAGGAGGGGAATAAGAGGCATAAATACAACTACTACCGACAAAGAGGTTACTCCAGACCCTGAGTCAGCAATTAAACACTTGAAAGGAGGTATCTTTTATGAGTTAGCTATCGGATATTGCCAGCTCCGTACCCCGACGGTTCCTGGCACAATTTGTTTTCCTGGTCTAAATCTATTTCAAACTGTGTTCGGAAGGGAAGGTCTGGAGAATTATGGTAAAATTGTACACTCAGCATTGTACGTTCTGACATTTTTAGATTGGAGTTTTGTTTGTTATCGGTGGACATGATGCATGTTATTATTGGTTGGCGTAAAAGCCTCGGATGCCCTAAGGGTGCCCATTTTTCCCCTTGGTCCTAGAGCCCAACCTACTCTCTCCTCTCTCCTCGTTCAACACATGAAATGCAGGGTAGGCCTACTCTGCATGCCAATGGTCGCTTAAGTAGAATGAGGAACCGAAGGTATGAAAGGGAGGCAACAAGTGTTTAGAGCGTCGGGCTCCACACAAAGAGCCATTTCCACAAACCAATTACACTGTATTAAAAAACAATCGCGATCTATACAATATGTTGTCATTTTTGTGACAATCTCATCACTAATCAACTTAACGGCACGGTATGACTGTCGGGAGGAAGCCTACTCTTCACTCTACACTACATAAACATGGGCGCACAGAGGGTGCTTTGAATCAAATAATTTAAACAACTTCAATGCCATTCATGGGTTTGTTAGTCTTATGACAATAATGGAAGTCTGTGATACTATATGGTGAAAAGCATATGTCTGTGATTTACAACCAATGTGTTGTCTTGCCAGGCAGACAATAGTAAGGATATAGAATACTGTGCAGGGAAAAAAGCACAGACCTCATGGGGGGATGCTTCACCAGCGTTGCCCCTTACACATACTACTGGGTTGAAGCGCGATTTGAAGATGAGTCGATGCAGCAATGCAGAAAATAATTACTTCTCATATGAGCGACAATAAATGAACGAGAGAGATAGATAGAGAGAGAGACTTACTGTAAGACTTCCTCTTTAATCATAATTCCATTTTCTCTTTCCATGATTCATGTGAACGCGTGTATTGTTAGCTTCACCCTAGTTGGCGCTGGCTTCTCACACACCTGCAATTTGAGTGTGAGCATGGCCTCAATCAGTAGGGCACACCAGTGTTAAGTACACCGGTGGAGGAGACATCCAGCTAGGGATATTCATTATAATAAAAAGCTAAATTCACGGTTTTAAAGAAAGAAATACCAAAATCTGATCATCGGAAGAAATTTGAGCCGCTGATTGTGATTATAGGGAGAAGACACCTAGATATGCTATTCAACAAAATATTTATTTTAATTCTTATTCTTAAAAGAGAAAATCAAAGTCTGATAACATCCCAGGGTTTTTTGTAAGCCTTTCTGATTAAACACACACACACCCTACAATCCGGTACTCAGCTGGAAGAAAGGCATCATGGAATATTACTGCGCCACATGGATAAAACATAGCTACTTATTCTTCATGCCACTTCCCCTTCTGCTGCCTGTTATGTCTAATCTGTCTCTTAGAGAATCTGCTTGCTGTGATTCCGCGTGCAAATCATCTCATGGTGATAAAAAAACATGCTCTCATCCATCTCACTAGAGAAGACAGTCTGCCTCTCTCAGCCCGTCACTCTGCCTACCTCTCTCTCTTTCTTTATATCTCTGCACTCTCTCTACTCTCTTTTCTCTGCACTCTCTCTCTAATCTTTTTCTCATGTCTATCTGTGCTCCCTCTCCCTGTCTTTATCTCTCTCTCTCTCTCTCTCTCTCTCTCTCTCTCTCTCTCTCTCTCTCTCTCTCTCTCTCTCTCTCTCTCTCAAAGAGTTCTGAAAATACACTCGGTAGCTTTACTGACACTGGATTCACAAATTATCGATATAACCAAAGTAAATAAGAATAGCGGACGTAATAATAAAACACATACTATATACTATACTAAACACACTTGAGGATGAGTTAATCATCCATAGGCCTACCTACTTCTGCTGTTTAAATAAACCTTCAGTGGTGGCAGGAAAAGGTCTCAGAGGCCCCTACACATCTGCCCCCTGGCTTACACCACAGATGAGGCGCGAGATGTAAACACAGAAGCACGGAGCAAGCAGTTTTAGCTCTGGAGGCCGTCTATGTGGGGGGAAAAAAAGGGACAAAAACGTGGATGGTTTGGGATTTAAAACACGTTCAATGATGTCACGCAACTTGTCACTAATTCCCCAGATGAGACTGCAGCACTTTCAAGAGGTGCAAGCAAGCATCCCCTTCCCGTCCCCCACCCATACCCACACACACCTCCCCCACTCCCTCCCATCACTCCCATCTCGGCGTTGCCCCTCCCCCAATGTTGTTTCTAGCAGGTAATTACCACAGAGTCGTTAATCCTGAGGTCACCACCACCTGGTGGTCTGTGAGAAGATCGAGCAATAATGAACCCAAATGGTCCCCAAGACTTCCACCACAGAGCCGGCAGTATTTACAATATGCTAGCGCTTTATGCATTATTCATCTCACGTGTGAATTGGAGAAGGAGTACGTTTCTGAGAGTACCCTGGTGTATCCCTCTACCACTTACAAAAAAGAATGGTAAATATGCATATTATTGCAGTATATCTCCTTCTATATTCTGTCTTTCTATTTTTTGTTGCATTGTTATTTATCACAGAGGCTGTTGACGCGAGTCTGTGTTGCATCTGGCCAGCGAGCGGACTGCACTGTATCTTCTGAAGCGCAACTGGATCATTGTGTACAAATCAGGTCACCTACACACAAGTGCGTTTGCGTGTCCTCTATTTCCTTCCTCTCTCATGGTACCCTATGCCTTGCTCTCTCTTTCTCTGCCTCTCTCTCCCTCTCCCTCTGCGGCTTTGACGTAAACACTCGCCGCCGGCTCCACAGCAGCACACAGATCACCGTCACCACGGCAACACCAGCATCCCTCATCTCTCTCTGCCCTCACTGACTGACTATCCAAAAGAAAGAGATTTCCTTTTTTATATAAAGAAAGACAGCAAAAGGTGACAACATGATACTAATGCCCTTTTAAAAGGAAGCCACAAAACGACAAGGTTGACAGTATTTTTTTAGCTGTCGTTATTCTTTTACTTCATTTAGTCCACTATATAAATATTTATATATATATATATATCTACGCAAGATTATTTTTGGTGGTTAATTATACACAAAAGCTGACCGCAACCAACATCAAACGTGTCCGTAAGGCACCAATTTCCAAATAAGAACATCACTTGTGTAATTTACTGCCATCATTTTCCCCTTGCGTACCTTGCGGGGAGAGCGGACGATAAAAAGGGGTGATAGGCAAAAAAGCAGAAATACGATCTGTCAGGTTGTTAATGTGCCGCCACATTCTCCCCCCGGTCCCAATGGTTTAATGGGCTCCCCCCCCCCGTGGCTGTGCGCCAGCACGCCGTGTAGCCACAGTCCTCTCCCTTCGTTTCAACAGGAGCCATCAGGTGGCAGGTGACAATGAGGGAGTCTCTCAAGGGGACGCGGTCTTCTTGCTGTCTTTGCTGTGAGCGTATCGCTCCGTCGCAAGGCTGTTATGCGTTTGAGCTAACGACTTGTTACCATGACACCAATAAAGCTCCCGGAGAGCGAAAGAGCCGCGGGAACACTCAGGGCGGGGGGCGGGGGAGGGTGGGGGGGGACCAGGGTCGAGCGACCCTGCTGTTCGAGTGCTGATGAGACACGAGGGTGGCGTGTCACGTGGGCCGGACGTGAAAGAGAACGCTGCAATTAGTGTTTAATCTTGAGTACACTGCTGGCTTAAGTAAGAATGATTCCGTCTACACAAGGGAAACCCAAAGACCCGAAACAGGAAAAACAAAAATAGTCTACGCTTGAGCAGGCAAACACTAGAATGTAATCACAGACAGACTACCCCAAACTACACGACGGCAATCAGAATCGTGTGAGTTATTTTTTTTGGTGAGTTTCTCCTACACTCTTACTGTGGCAAGGCAATCAAGCCAGACTTCTGTATATATTCACCGGGGGCTTCAAAAAAAAGAGTTTCATTTCATTTTACTCTGCTAAAGTATTACATTATAGATTAAGTACAAAGACAGACCCCAAGTGACGGTCGGTTCTTGAGGAACTGCTAATGAGTAGAGGAGGGGGAGAGAGAAAATATAAAAATCCCAACAGAAATCGCATTGCAAAGCGTTGACGAAGACCACTTAATCCTCCACTGGGCCAAAGAAATATAGCACGCAACACTTTTAATAGTGAAGCCAGCGTCTCATTTCTAGCCAGTTTGTGCTCGTGTGCTTTAAACATCTCTTAGTATGCCACTTCTTATTCCCCCCGGGCCGGGGGCTGTGAACACCAACACTGTTGTCATGGTATTTTCTACTGGTTCAATATCTATCCTTTAGAATAACAAGTGAAAATAGTGGGCAACAAATAGGCCCATATCAAGATAACACACTGGTGGGCTAACAACTTCTTCTATGTCCTCTTTTGTCTCTATACTCTCAGAGGACTCTTTGTTCTGCCCCCCCCCCCAAAAAAAAAAGAAATAGAGATAAACGTCGAGACAAGACAGCAGTGGACAACAGACAAAAACATGACTGCCAAACCAGAATGGAGATTAGATTCAGGATTGCCGTGGCTGGCCCTTCGGAGATAAGACAACAGAAACGCTTTATCTGGGGGTTTTGTATTTTTACAAAGCGTTCTGTTTTTCTAGACACTGTTACATCTGGAACATGGAGGGAAGATCGGTGCTTAGTTTCAAAATAACTTTTATCTAATAGAGAGATGCAAGGTTTGCACTTGAGAAAAACAAGTATCCCGCATTCAGACTAAACTACTTACATGCTATGTATCTATTTATTTGTTTGTTTTGTATTTGCTTCCGGGATTTTGGTGGACAGATCTTACAATCTTCTGTTAATCGGACGGATGTATTCGCTCGCAAGGGTATGATATAGTTGTTCAAATCCATTCTCCCATAACCTTATATTATTTAATCATGCACCGACGGCGGGATGCGAAGCGCAGCCTCACAAGCTTATGTGAGGAGAATATCAAGGAAAGGATGAACGAAACCTTATGTTTTCTTACTCCTAAGGAGTTTGTTTTTTTCATCTTTTACACTGTAAAAGCATTCTCTTTTACATTAATTTCCCTTTTCACAGTGGTAAAACACAGTGAGAGAGAAACAGACATACATCTCGCCAGAGAGAGAGAGAGAGAGAGAGAGAGAGAGAGAGAGAGAGAGAGAGAGAGAGAGAGAGAGAGCATAAGAGAGAGATCAGAGAGAAAACAACAGAGAGCGAGAGAAATATGGAGAGAGAGAGATAGGGAGAGAGAAAGGGAGAGAGAGCATGAGAGACACAGCCAGGGATAGAGAGCAAGCGAGAGAGCGAAAGAACAGGAGAGAGAACATGAGAGCGGGATCAGAGACAGAACCAGAGCGACAGACAGACACAGACAGAAAGACACAGAGACAGAGACAGAGACAGAGAGAGAGAGAGAGAGAGAGAGAGAGAGAGAGAGAGAGAGATGGGGGGCCCCTACGGTCCCTGATCTGAAACAGATTTAGAGCCTCCGTCGAGAATGGAGAGCGAGAAAAAGTGGAGCGAGAAGACTGTGACGATGCCTAGGATTATCCCTGGGGCATTGGCGTCCCGCGTCGCTGCGTTTTAGCAGACCCCACTTTAATATTTGCCGTGGCGGAAATGACTTTGTGCTAAAAAACGACATGCAGGGAGGATTTTAAAGGACTATATGTATTAGGGTAAGTTTCACAAGCAGTAATTATAGTCTCGGAGATGGTTCTCAGCCAATGTACTGAGAGTCAAACTACGTCTCTCTTTTCTTTTCTTGGCTAATACTGCTGTTGTGTTCTGCTAGGCTGCAATGCGGCATCAACTTCATCATCCCCTCAGACAGCCAGCATGGCAGGTGTCATCAATCTCTCTGTGAATTGAGAATGGGCTGTCCAGCCTGTATCAAAGCCAACAAAAACTCCTTACCTGCTCGCGGAAAAAGACGAGTAGATCGACGTCGGGGGGGCCAGGCAGCGTGGGGAGGTCAGGAGGTGGGGGAGGGAGGGAGCCATGGATGGTGGAGGGGGAGAGACGGAAAAAAAAAAAATGATAACAAAAGAAATTAAGTTTGAGGTAACAGCTTCATCTTTCTCAATGCAGAGATGAGTGAATTATTTAAGCGCAACTGCGCCGCAAGCAGGCAGTTTATAGCACTACTAAAGCGGTTTAAAACTTAAATATCCCCTCAAAAAATATGCAGTCTGTAGCAGGTGCCAGACAACTTCAAAGTAGCATTTAACCAGTATGATGAGTAAAGAACGAATATCTTTCTTCTTTATTTAGTACAACCAGTGAAAATAGGACACCTTGACTGACTGTGACCGTTTTTTTGGCTAACCGATCATGGGAGAATACATTTCTATCACACCCCATCGACACTACTTCATTTCACCGGCGGGTTATCAAACAACGCGGTCATGTTATTAAAATTTGCTGCCCGGTGAGATGGAATACCAGAAAGTTACGATTTGGGTACCGGTACTTTTTTTTGCATTAAGTTCAAAAAAGTGGACGAAACCTCTCCCATACTGATTTGTTTTGGCCTGCAGCACTGCCAATCGATTCCTAACACACACTCACTCACTCTCACTCTCACTCTCTCTCTCTCTCTCTCTCTCTCTCTCTCTCTCTCTCTCTCTCTCTCTCTCTCTCTCTCTCTCTTTCGCCACATTTCTTTATCCAATCTCAGACAAGCTTCCAGTCCCTACGGTCTCAGGAAAAATAAATTCAAGCAAAATGAAAACAGGAAAAGAGAACAAAGTTGATAAACTCAGCTGATAAAGAACCTTTTAAAAAGGTATTCATATATATATACACATACATACATATATCTATATATATATATTTAGAGAACGAACAAGAGGTCATGAGATGACTGAATTTTTCATGAGTTCAAGGGAACACAGTGCCTCAATATTAATGACCCTTCTCCTTGCTTTAGTATGTGACCAAAATGTAAAAAGCCCAAAACACGGAGCGGTGCAAGGGACTGACAACAACGATACTGGTTCAAGAATGCCACCTTTCTTTATGTGAAGCCACACGTTTATGGACCTACTGCCAGGACCTCCTCCGGCTCCTCCTACTGAGGAAGCAGCTGCTGCTAGTGCCTGCCTGCTCATTAAAACCCCTGTGAGTAACTTCTCCTGGGTGTTATGTGGTGGCTGATTGGACGACCTTGATCCCGACCTCCAATCAGACACAATGAAATCCATCTTGACCAATGAAACGGCAGGGAGCCCGAAATAATGTATAATGCCGCCCAGATGGGCCGCAAACTCTCAATGAGTATTAATCTCTAGAGTGCTGAAATAATTAAGCATTGCTGTTTTACAAGTGTTATGTTTTCATTAGTCTTGATGTCTTTCATGAGGGCTGATTTCCTAACCGTTGAATGCAGTGTTTTCACATAGTTTCAATACAAACGACAGTAAACAAAGGTTCTTAAGGCAGAATAGCTGTTACTATTAATACCATACCCCGCTCACTATGCACACATAATATGTAGCAAGAATACAGTAAAATCCCCAAGGTGGGAATACAAAAGCACACACAATGTAGTTTTCCCATACACCTGCAACAGCAGGCATATATACAGTCCATGCATGATTACACAGTGACTGTCGGCTAATCAAAACATTGCCTCTGAAATCCTGCAGAGCAGGACCAAGAAAGTACTGAAGAGAACGTCTGTTGAACCTCCAGTGGCTAAAGCCATTCGCTTTGGACTCGCCAGACGCAAAACTTGTGCTTAACATAGATGACAAACAGTGTGAAAAAGAGGGAAGATAAAGCAGGAGTTGAGAAGGACAATGTTTTGTCCCAGGCCACTCGTGTGACGTCGTCAATAGAGACGGGGACGGCAAATGATAACGAATCACTAGAAATAGACTGATATTACCGTCACACTGTTAGAAATTGTTAAGCATAGTTCATCCTTGGCCTTCAGCAGACATGTTAGAGTCTGAGACAACACTAAGCAGCTTTCTCTGGAAAAGCGACAAAAAAAAAAGAAATACTTCGAAGAAAATTGTGTGTGGGTATTATGCTGAGGTTAATGAAAAAAAGCTTATGGGTTTATCTACTATAGACGGCTGTGATCTTTGAACCAGAGAGGCTGAATATCACATGATATCTGATGTATGGCATTGTCATCAATGCATGGCTCATCATCATGACTACCGCTACTTCGATTGTGTATAGTTGTGTGTATAGTACATATCTAAATATACAGTACATATCTGGCTTCTAGTCCATTTTTGATGGTACTAGAAGCCAGATATCCCTGGTACATCAACTACCACTTAGCTCCAACTTCACGCACAAAGAAACACACACAAATACACAAATACACACACACAAACACACACACGCACACACACACACAAACCTCCATGGAATGGTTGGAATTTGGACGGCCTGCATTTGAACCACAGTCAGAGTGGATCAGTCAGAATGTTGGCCCTCAGACGCACTCACAGAACTAGGTACTGAACAAGGAATCTTCCTAAATAGGTATCAAGTTTATAGGCAACCTCATCACAATTGAGACACAGCCACTGAAAAATACAAAAGTAAAAAGGAAACATCAGGGATAGGTCAAAATGGAGGCCTGCCTTCATGAAACTGCTTTGTGTCTGAACGACACACGGATGACAGAGACAGAGAGAGAGAGAGAGAGAGAGAGAGAGAGAGAGAGAGAGAGAGAGAGAGAGAGAGAGAGAGAGAGAGAGAGAGCAGAAGGGGACTTTTTTGGGGTGTGAAAAATTCTCCCTACACTGACAAAAAAGTCCCAGTAGGTACAATGAGTCTCATGCTTCCCAACTTGGACACAAACTGACACCCAAACACTCACGCTCACATTCACAAGTGTACAGCCAAGGATGTTCAAATGGCAGAAAGTGGTTTGTGCCGACCTTGAGAACATACCGGCTATCAATTTGGAACACAGGAAAGAATGCTATTAAAGGGATGAAAAGCTGCATGTCTGTTTGTAGAATTGATAAGAAGAGCATGGGGACAGGGAAAAATACATTGATTTTCCAGGGCACTAAAACTAAATCTGTCCATTGGCTCATTCGTACATAAATACAAACCTTCCACTCGCGCCCACAGGGAATTATCGATAGAGTGGATCAATGGGGACAGCAACAACCCCCATCAGCAAACAAAAACATGTTTACATCCTTTCCTGTTTTTTTGGGGGTTATACCTACAAAACCAAGTCAATTCTTTTGTTTTTGTAAATATACATGGCGATATAGATTGTATATAATAATAAAATAACATAAATCCAATGCCGATTCTGATATTGTGCCTAATTCTTTTGTGTTATTGATTCTTAAAAGTATTGGTTGTCACTAGCTTATTGTGCTCTATGCTAGTCCCCCTAGCAGAAGATGAATGATGGACTGAAATGGATTCCTGTAGAATTTACTGCTCTTTTCTTATATCTCTTCACCCCTTTGCATATACTAGCAGGAGAATTGTATTATGTTTATTTCATGTAATGGATAAAGAAAGTATGATATAATATAAATTATTTTAAACGAACAGCAATCAGATTCATCCTTTTGTTATTGGCTTTTTATTCCAAGTAACGACATAATGCTGTAAGTATAGTCACAATAATGTGTGATTCATATTCAACCCGTTATGTTTTCCAATACTCTTATATACCCTTTGAAGGTGATGAAATAATCAAAGGAGTGTGGTCAAATGTGACACACTAAAAACTTCAGTATACACATGAGTACACCGACGGATTAAATTGTGTTTTTTAACGACAGAAACACATGCAGACACACAGGTCTGCTAAAATACTACACTCGGTCAAACTCTAAGGAGCTGGTCAAATTTCAAAGCCCAAATGGCAGGCTAATGTCATTCGACGTCAGCATTTCTTGCTAACCAATGACATGTCTCTGTCTGCTGTCTCTCAGTCAGCAATAGGGCTGTTCTTTGCATGACCCGACTGACAGCGGAACTGTTAGATCCTTCACATCTCATCTGTCTTTTTTTACTTGTTCTCTATAAAACTCATCGTGATGTAAACAACGATTTGGGGAAAATGAAAGTGAATGTGTAAAATATGAGGACAGGTTTTCTTTTCAGTAGCCTACATAACTGCCTCCAGACTCTATTCATGTGTGGTACTTTGATGGTGGAAGAAGCTTCCTGCCTTGAAACGAACTGCAGAATCCCTCAGCTATCCTAAACAGAGAGACTGAAGAAGACACACCTGTTCGAAAACATGTCATAAATGTACTTGTGGAAGGAGCGAGTTTTAAGCCCTTATTGAATTTAGAATTCACTTTGCACTGATGAACTGTCATGGCATCTCTGAGATGCAACTATTATGCATTATTAAAAAATATAGACATTTGAAAAATAGATTCTACTAACTTTGAGTTCTGATTCCAATAGCAATTCGGCATTATGCCCGTCCGTTCAGCTTTTTACTTTTACTACTATCCTTTTAGTAGAATTGTAATGCAAGATACAATGGCTTTGTTAATACACTCTTATGCCCCGATAGAGCCATAGCAACATGGCCTTTTCAATAATTATGTTGGGCTTAAACATACAAGAAGAAACCATTCTTGAGTGCATGGGCATCCATTTAGTACCTGCAACCTTGCTAAACTGCAAAAGGATTTGCTCCCATAAGACATGGTGAGTGTTGAAATCTCAATATCATCTCAGTCTGACCACACGCCACACTCCGAAAGCGCTTCACTGCATTTAGCAAAATGATGTAGGCCTACGCATTCAGAATAGCAGTCCACTTTGAGTTGGCTGCAGGAGCTACAGTCACTACGGTGTCACCATTTCTCTCTAAGCGGTTCCAAGTGGTCACACACTTACACACACAGACTTTTTTGGCCTCGTTCTTCACAATTATGTCAAATGTTTGAACAATAGGCTGCAGAGGGATGTGTCTTTCGTTTTGGCTGCTGAGAGAGAGAGGACGCTCACATCCATACACATGGTTTTCCATCCAGCATTTGCATGAGGTGGATTGGATAGACAATGGGCACAGCGCCCAGCCTCCTCCGAGATGGCCTTCGGCAGCAGAGCGTATTTCTTACTCTTGTTGGCTTTCTTTTCCCCAAGTAGGTAAAAGGTGAGCACACAGCCAGCTCTGAGTCAGGCCAATAAAAATCCATTTCGTGACTGAAAGTCTATTAGTCCAGATGTTGTATTAATCATCGTCCCCCTTTCATACGTCAGGCAGCAGCTATATATCTTAAGTCATAATATCTTGAATTATTCATGTCCCTCCTCTGAGAAGTAATATCTTTTTGAATTATTAAATTACACAATTCCGGCGTAAAGTGGCTGATTGGCCTGTTAAGCCACCAGTCTCCCAATAATTCATGCATTTCTTGCAGGCATTTCTTGGACTCCTTTTTTTTGTGGGGGGAGGGGAATTAATTCAGATTCCTCTTGCTTTGAGCTCAGCTCTTCCAAAATGAAGTAAGGAAACAAAGATTAAAGAGCCATTCCTTGTTTCTTTGATTTTGTTGCTTCTTTCAAGTTTGTCATACTTAAGAAACAAAGGTTTTAAATACCTTATCTGTGTATCTAAAAACACACACACACACACACACACACACACACACACACACACACACACACAGTTGCTTAGATCCACGCGTTGCAGTTGTGTTGCACAGCCGCCAGCCCAAGATCAGCACACAATCACAGTGTGGGGGGGGAACTCATAATCAGAGACACACCCTCAGTGAGGGCTCTTGCTTAACTGGGACACAAATAGGTGAGAGAGGGTGAGGGAGAGAGAGGGACAGAGTAAGCAGGAGCTACACACCCTCTGCGCTCCATTCCTATTCCCAGCTGTGGTTGAGTTGTGGGTGGTGTTAGAGTAGTTGAGCTGTGGGTGGTGTTAGAGCAAAGCTCAGGGAGCCTTCCAAGGACCCCGGAGATAGGACGCCTCTCGCGCCATGCTCACTTTCTGGAATTGGATTTTATAACGGCACACACCGTGCAGAAATATTCGTCCAGGTTGAACTTTGTGCTTCGACACAGAGCACTTGCCAATCGTGCGCGAGCTATGAGAAATAATGGATTTTAACGCCCCCCACACGCACACACACACACACGCACACACACGCACACACACGCACACAACTGCAATGCTGACGACTTGTGCCAATTTAATGAGCACATAGTATTTTTTTTGTCAACTGGAGACTATGCTCAACTTCACATCCAGCGATAACACAGCTAGCACATGCCACCCATCTAATAATAACAACAGCCTTAACTAGTGTCAGTCATGCAGAAAGGGTGCACTTCCAATCATATAACACACACACACACACACACACACTCACAATCACACTACACGTAGACACTCATACTATCACGCATATCTAACATACACACACTCACACTAACACAAACGCTCACACTAAGACGTACACCAACAGGCACACATGCACACACTAAACACTCTCACAAACACACACACACACACACACACACACACACACACACACACACACACACACACACACACACCACTTAAAAACTCTTTCTAACACACATACGATTATTCACACACACTCACACAATCCCACTTATACACACAGACATGCACTCAAACACACGCTCACGCACACCACAGAACATCTACTTGATAAACTGGTGGGAATATTGCACAACATGGCATTTAAAAGGTATGGGCGTGTTGCATAGGAAATGGTACGCTATGAATTGCCAAACACAGCATGAAGAAGTCTCTCCTCTCTCATGCGTGATGTATCATTGGAAATGTAATTATATCATTTTGCATGACATAGGAAGCTGTGGATGTGTATTCATTATGGGCTGAATCGGTGACAAGGGTAAAGATTGATGGTAGGTTGTCATTGGCTAAATGATGCACGACAAGGCTGTTGCTTTTGTAATGGTAGGTCTATGTCCAATTATCTGAGCCGTCGGGTGTAAAGGAAATGTCATATGAGATTGTGTTGGAGGCTTTAGAAGTTTTGAAGTGGCGACCTAGATGTCCTCTTTTAGAGTACATGGGAGTGAAGAGTGTGGACACACGATTCATCTCTATCAATGACCCCCCCCCCCCCCCCCCCTACATGTCCCACAGAGCAAAAAATACTTTGATAAATAACAACTTGCAACAGTTGGCTTATTTGACCCCGCTGACACATTTCTGACATTGTATATGGGACACAGAAACCCACAGTATCACATAACCCATGCACATCTAACATCTAACAAATACTTAAATCCCAAGGTCATTTTCATAGGTGCATTTAAGAAATCGATGTATGAAACCTGTTTTCAGCACACTGTTACGGCACACTGTTGTATCACATCAACCATAATAAAATACACTGTTTTAAAAAATATGTATATATCTTTACATAATACTACATTGTGCTATACCTTTTAGCATCACTGATCTCTGTATAAAAGGGGCTGCCAGATTATTTCAGAACCGAGCTCTAATCAAAGGATACTCAGGATGTTAGTGTCAACACTTTGTTGTCAGCCCCATCAGGAACACAAAGACATGTTATGGGGCAACGCCAGATTCGGCTGATCTCACTTACAGTGAAATAATTGCTCCAAGCCCATTTCATATCTTTCATTTTATTTGCCACCTAAATCCCTGACAGCTACTGGGGGGCTTACAGAAAATATAACAATACGATATGAATCATGTTGATACAATGAACACCCAGAGTGCCTTAATAAAACGGAATGTATTGGCGTTGCAATAAAGTGGTTATTTTCCGTGGGTGTGAAATACGATCCGAAGTGTTTTCCTCCTACCGCCGCTGCTGCTGCTATGGTCATTAAGGTGTGTGGAGACCGAGGTATATCTACTGCAAGAGGTCCTGGGGAGAGTCCTACCTACCGGTGGTTCTCTTTCAGGAGAAAAAGTCTGAACGCATGGAAGCAAGTAGTTAGCGTGTGTTTTCCTCTCCTTCTCTTTGAGCCGTGCTGGGTTATGTTACCAGCAGCAATTGGCTGCAGGGCCCACCTTATCTGGCCCAGGCAGATTCCTGGAGAAACCCTTAGTTGAATTTGAGGGAATTGTGTGTGTGTGTGCGTGTGCGTGTGCGTGTGTGTGTGTGCGTGTGTGTCAAGGATTATATAGATGATTGGGATTCAGTGTAGCACTTACACTTGTAATCAAAATCCACCCTGAAAGATATGACACTTTGTATTGCCAATACTATAATTCCATTATCATGTATTAAGGTCCAATGCTGTAGAAAACATTCAGGAACATTTTAAAGCTACACGTGCTGAAACTAGAGAAGCAGTTAGAGACATGGCCTGCTTCAAACACTTACATCAGCGCTGTTGTCAACACCCCTCGAGTTACTAGCTTTGGTTTCAGGGTGCATGTGTGACTAGTTTCATTGTCAGTGTGTGTGTGTGTGTGTGTGTGTGTGTGTGTCTGTGTGTCTGTGTGTGTGTGTGTGTGTGTGTGTGTGCGTGCGTGCGTGCGTACATGTCTCAACAGTGGCATTCACCTTAACTCTAAAGCCTCTTTTGACTTTGAAATCCTCCTCGTTATCTCCATTTATTAGCATCCTCTATTCACAAGGTATTACCTCAGGTTAAAACATTTCTGTTTACATTCAATTTTATCTTTGACTATCTGTACTTTATCCATTAGAACGTTCACTGAATCAATGTGCCGTGCCGCACGCTGCGAACGACACAAGTTGAAACAAGCAAGGCGAGTTAGCATAAGGCTAATGAGGACAAGCGCCGCTTTGACTTGCCCGGCGGCGGGACCCTTCGAGCAACACCCCCGCACCCCCCGGGTACCTCTCCGTTCTGTCAGTCTCGTATGCAGAGCTCAAGAGATAGTCGCCTCCAATTTAGCGGCTCTAGAGCACGAAATGAGCGGGAGGCTTTTTTCTTTCAATAGCTGTGGCCGGCGGATAATTAGTGAGTGTTTCATGAGCTGCCGAAGGTGTGACATAATAACGAACATGGGCCGCGGGTGCTCAATATGAACGCCACCGCTGCAGAAATATTCCCTTTAAAAGGATGGAGGAGAGAGGAGGGAGGAGGAAGGAGGAGCCAGAACCCTTCCCTCAAGTTTAGTCTAATCCTAGGCTTTGCAACAGACAGTGGGGAGGGAGGTGACGACAACATCATATGTCCACAAGCAACTCAATCCTGATGGATATTTAGGCCGTTGGCAGTTGGGAGCTATCGGTTTCAAAGCAGGAGGGGGTATGGGGGGGGTTGGTGGTTTAATTAACTGTTTACTATTTAGTCATCCCGCAGAAGCTTGTATCCAAAGCGACTTAAAAGTGAATAAAAATGCTAGGTCCTTAACATCTATCTTCGTCAAAATTTGTTTTAACTCATTTTTCCCCCAGGCCATCCTACTCTAAACTAAATAAAGAGAAAACAAACTCGAGGAGGACAAGTGAAGGGAAGAGAAACAGGTCATATTATCAAAGAAGACCCAGTCGGCTTCCAAAGCACTGGTTGCTATGCCAACAATATCTATGAGTCCTTTTCCGATGTTGTGCAACTTAAGTTTGTGGTTGAGGATAATTGTCTCACATTATAATGATACAGAGTTTGGACATTAGAACTGCCACAGATTTGTTCGTTTTTTCCTGACGTTTTTTCATGTTTTCGGTGGGAAAGCAAACCCAGTTGGTCTTTATTTTCCACATACCAATTAAAAAGACAAATAGATGGACCGAAAAAATCGAGTTCATAGAACTTCCCTCTAAGTGCTGATTTCACTTCAGCGTTGCAGTAGCAGTGGCGCATGTTCAACCAGCAACTAATGAACAGGGTTTGGGCAGTTTTTCCTTTCCCACCTCCTCCTCCCAGGGAAATCTTAGGGTGAATGTAATCATTTCAATTCACTCACGCTGAGGGACTGTGTTATATAATAATACAGTCGTAAATCAGGTATATTAAAGTTCATGATCTGGGTAAAAAGTAGATAAGCATCTAAGTTTTCTAACATATATTTTACTGGCCTCATTCAATCAGGACCCTGTAATTCTGTGACAATCTGAATCTTCCCAAAGAAAATGTATTCAACATTTCTAAGGCCTCAGTTCAGTGGGTTTCCATTTGATTGATTTGAGCAAAGAGCAGCACAGTTTACTTAAACTAAGAAAGCTGCACCAAGGCCAATATGGCGAGATGACGGATGTGGACACAAGGGGAAGGGTTTTTGATGACCAACAGCGAATGTCAGTGCTTCACTTGATGAACCGCCAGGGTCTTTTCTCCGCTCCCCTCCACATCTATACTACCCCATGATCCCTCCTATATATAACCCGCTTCCCGTTGAAAGGCACAAAGTCTCAGACCTTTGAGTCCGCCTGGGGTGGCACGACAGAAACCTGCCTCGATCTCTATAAAATCCGCCAGACCCTTGGCTGCCACCTTTCTGCTGAGGCCCTCGGAGACCGGCATCAATCTCACTCTGAGATTTTGTGGCTTTCTAGACAAGCGGCCACTCCACTCCTAAAGAGCGGTCTGAGAGGGCTGGACCAATAACTGGAGGATGGGTGAGAGTTAGACTCCAGACCAGACGGAGGAAAAACTATAAGAGGTTGAAAAAGATATACACCGAATGATGACCTTTGAGCATGGCACTTCTGTCCCTGCACGTTTTAGCAGCAGGGATGTCTGAGTTGTCAACATCAGAAGGGCTTGTTTAATTGCCAGTCAGAAAAAAAGAGGGAGGAAATGTGCTCAAAAAGCTGATAACAGGGATTTCATTAACAAGGTTAATACGCACATCGGTACAATAGGCGGATGTATACTACCTCACAAACAGAAAACGATATCATTGAAAGTATAATATTCTTCTCTTTTTCTTTAATTACCAGAAGCACAGATTGGTGTGGAGCATATTTTTTCGATACATTATTTCATACATAGAGCTCGGACCCCTTTTAAGGCTCATTATCTTTGAGTGGGGAATAATAATTAGAAAAAAAAGCCTTAATTTCATGTTTCACAACCACAGTAGCTGTGAGGTTGCCATGCTGTCATAGGACGCTACCGCTAAGCAAAAAAGGCATTTTGCATTCTAGATAGTAAAACCAGAGGTGCTAGAAGAAGATAATGACGCCAAATGCTCGGGATGAATATAGAACAGAGAAGGAGAAAATAAATTATTATTTTATTCTTCTTTCAGCCCAACTTTAACGTAAATTGTTCAGAAATTGATCGGGGATGTTTGCTGGTGGGTGTATACCCTCTCCTCTAAACAAATAGAGTTGATCACTCCATTTCCTTGAATGATCTGTTGTTGTTGTTTTAGCACCTAATGCACTTCGCTAGCTGTATAATTCATGAAAGCACAGGGTGGGCTGAGCTGGGTGTTTATCGAGCGTCCATTTATGGGAGGATGCACGTTTCACAATTTCCCCTAACCATTTGAAATATCTGCAATATCAATTCATTAACCTGGGATTACTCAAGCAGATAAATACATCTACTGAGTCAAAGCCACTGCACATTGCTGAAGAATGAGAGCACTAGGTCTGGACCACTTGTGTGGAAACCACAATGAATTCACAGACGTCCAGCTACTGCTACCAGCCGACTCCTCTATGCCTGGAAAAATCCTAATCACAGATTCGAAAAAGAAGCCGGCCATGGAAAGAATGAAAATGTAATAACGGCTTGAAGAAAACGACTGAGGCAGTTTTTATTAGATCACAATACTACTAGCATGGGCTTTAAAGGGGGCCTCGATCGGTTCAAAGTTTCCCGTAATCTGCCCTTAGATTCCTTGGGAGGTGGGAGGGATGTCATTTCTTGCGAACCAGATCTGTGTACGCATATCATCCGTGATCCCGTGATCTTCAGTGTTGTTCGGAGTGCAACAGCGTATCTGAACTTTTATTAGAACAAAGTCTGTCAGCAATCCCAACGGATGGACCTGCTAGACCACAATAATATGATATTTGAACCCAAGGAAGGAGGGAGGTTGGGGGGTGAGGGGGTTGGGGGGGGGGGGGGTAATGCAAGCAATTCAAATGATCCGTGAAAGGCCAAAAAAAAAGGGAAAACACATCAGCCAAACACTCCCAGCCTACGCCGGGGGTGTCCGACGCTAGGAGTGTTTTGAGAGAGAGAGAGAGTGAGCGCATTAACAGAGTCTGTGTTTGAAACGGTGGAAACCCACAAAAAAAGGGGAAGGGCGAGAGACTATTTGTGTCCAGATGTGCGACGCCTCGTGTCGACTGTATGTGTATTCAAACAGCAGGAAGCAAGGACCCTCCCAGCCCACTTTTAAAAATAATGGTGCTCGGGGAGCCAGAAGGAAGGCGCTCTGTTGGCCCCATCGGCTCACCTCTTCAACAGACGGACGGCCAAACATACACAAACAAACCCCCTCCTCTTCCACCCCAGCCTTACATCCGTACTTAAGTGCTTAGCCTCATGGATGAAAGGAATTCTGGTTTGACGGGATTGGAGATGAGTCGCAGATTAGGGGTGTGTATGTAAAGATTTCAGTCTCGTTTGCGACTAATCAAGGACAGCTGGGTTTGTTGTTTCTGATACAAGCGCAGTGCAGCCACAGGCATTGGATGGGGGGAATTCAAATGGCAACAACAAGGAAAACAGAAGAAACACACGGAAGAAAACCACCGGCACTCCATTTTAATAGATGGGGTTGGGTGTTTGTTTCAGGTTTAAATGTCCGGTAAGTATGTTGTGAGAAAAACATGAGAAAGTAGCTCCAGGCTGTGTGTGTATATGAGAGAGAGAGAGAGAGAGAGAGAGAGAGAGAGAGAGAGAGAGAGAGAGAGAGAGAGCGAGACAGAGAGACAGAGAGACAGAGAGAGAGACCATTTCCCATTCTCACACTGGATCAGAGAAAATATGGCCTGCAAAAAAATAATATGGTGTGTGCTGAATGGTGCTGATTTTGTCGACAGCGTTTGGATTTGGAGCTGTGGTGATGAGAAGGAACAAAGATGAAGGAGGTTTATGTGTGTCTGTCTGCGTCTGTCTTTGCACGCGTGCATGTTTGTGCGTGTCTGTGTTTGTGTGTGTGTGTGTGTGCGTCCGCATCCAACAGACCAAGATTCCTGTCTATTCTTCCCTGTCGGATGGTTCATCGACCACCCCGCCCCTCCCCCCCAATCTATTGTCAGCCAATGCCAACAATGCTTTGGATCACTGCATCACCTCCTCTGAAAGAGAGGCTCAGCCATCCTTCACACTGGGCCGTCCTCCAGGACAGCGTCTCTATCATGGGGTTGGCCGTTTCTAAAGGGAGGGGCTCTGGGGGGGGGGGGGTGGTCCACAGCCAGTGACTCTGTTCTGCCCAATGATCACACGATGACATCGTTATTATCAGCACAATGAATGCGCTCTGGTAGTGTGCATTAGCATTTGTGGCTGTCACTTCAAGTGCAATGCACCTGTCAAAGTTGCGTAATGTCTAATGTCTATTCTCTGAACGAATATTGAAAATGGGAGCCATAGCTCATGCAGAAGTAAAATGTTATCGTATGAGGCTATTGTAACTGCCGATGACGGAAAGGTTAATAAATGTTGGCAAATGTAAGTATGATTCCTACGTTTCAAGGAAAGTTATAACACAAGATAAATGACATTAAACCTTTCCATCACAGGCTGACGAGTGACACCCTGATGAAGAATGAACTGAACGATTTAAAAATGGTCCAAGCAATGAAAACACTATCAGCTGCTTGGCACAAAGCATTTACAAACAAATACGTGAATAGGAAATTAGAAATAGAACAGCTATCGACAGAAAACGTCACTCTACGTGAACCATGCTGAACTCCTTGCCACCTTTTTTCCCACAAATATATTTTCACCCAAAAACATCGACCTTGATCCTTGTTGTTCTGCGCTGCGGTGATAACATCCTCAATCAGGAAATTGTGCCCGTTGCCGCCGGAAAGTTCCAGTGTTTAATTTACATCCTCCAGAATCCTTGGGAAAAGGATTACCAGTTCTGACTACCTGCTACCCCGCTATTGTTGTCCTACATGGGGTGCCAGGTGATGCTGATAAGAGCAGAATATGTACTAAATCCTCGTGCCTCGAATATTCCTAAAGACACCATTTTCACCCCCCCTCCCCCTCCCACCTCATCCGTACAATCTCTCCCCTTTCAATTTCCCCCCAGACAGTTCCATAGTAATTCTTCTTTCATCCTTTTATTAAACTAGAACTTGAGAATGATGGGCAGCGGTGAGCCACACCAGGGTTAAGGCAGCAGTGACCCTTTCCCCCAACCCTCCCCACCACCACCACCTAAACACCAGCACCACCTCAACACCGGCACTTCTCTTGGAGGAAAAAAGGGGAGCCCTGGTTCCCCCAACGCGTACAGTTCCTATATTAAATCCCACTCATCCTCCTCTTATTGTATTTCTAAAGAGGAGAAAGAGAAGACGAGCGATGCACCAGATTTCATCCCCAAGAGGGACGACCCTGTGGCCCCTCAGCAGCCACTATCGCATTACTAATGAAATTACTTTTTTCTTCCTCTAAGAGCCTCTGTTTTACCTCACTTAACAATCTGGGAGTGCGGTAACACTGTTTCCTGGGTCCCTCTATGATTGTTTGTGCCTTTGGCGATAATTGCCTCTTGCTTCTCAACCGCTCGGAGCGTATTCCTTTATTTGAATGTTATACTGTTTGTGCTAGTTGACATATTGTGCAGCTTTAGGTGGAATACACCTGTCTAAACCTGCCCAGAATCCATAAACGTTGACGTGTTGACTCAAAAAAACAAAGTAAGAGTCCTGTTTAAACAACTTTAGAAACTTATTTTGTTTAAATTGAAGAAAGGCAATCCAAGGAAAGTAGGCTCATCACATCTGCATGAACAACATCCTCACCGCAGTAACGATTAATACAAATTAAAAGCACACGACACACATTGTGGAGCCATTGTGGTTTTGCACTTCTGAAAGTCACAGCGATGTCCTGTCTTTATTCTTTCGGCGCCTTGGGGAGGAATAAACGGGATTGTGGGTAATTAACTAAGTGGCAGGGCCCCTCACCCATTGTGATGCAGCGCACCCATCTGTGACCCACGAGTCATTCAATCTTCACGCTGCTGCTAATGGAAATGTATTGATTCCCGCCGCTTCAAAAAAAAAAGAATCCAATATGTTCAGTTGCACTTGCCACAGAAGACATTGTTGTGTTGGAGACAGCGAGGCATTGTCGTGGTTTAGAGGAACCACAGAGCCAAGAGCCTAAGCACAAGAGTAGGGATGCGCAGAGGCAATACCCTGGTTCAGTTCAAAATACTATTTTTAAAGAGAAAACAGATCAATCTGCAATCTGAAGTGAAATGTGAAGCTGTTGGTCAATTGTATTGTTGTTTCATGAAAGCACATATTTTCATGGGAGGTCAGAAATGTATTTTTGACCGGAGAGAGCTTAGTCAAGTGTCGCCCAACTCATTGTGTAAGTGAAAATCATATACTGTGTTGGGGGGGGGGGGGGGGGGGGGGGATATCATTGTTCAAGACGAAAAGGTTGCCTAACCCAACACATAATCTTTCTTACCAATTCTCAACATTACAGTATGAACAGACAAAATCACATAACTATCAAGTTGTATTTAATGGCATCCTAATCTTCCGCCGACCTTTAAATCCCAAATCTATGCTGGAGGGCACCTTCGTTGAAACCAATGAATCGTCTTTTATCACTCTGACATTTACGTAACATCGGCCAATCAATCCAGCCAGTGTTTTTAAGCTTTATTTATGTCTAACTTTGTTTGGACCAACTTTTCTGATAATTATAATCAGAGATAAACTCTTCAATAGTGGGTTAAGTTCAATACCATTTCTTAGGAGGTTTTCTAGATTGTAAAACTAGACCATGGCCGAACAAGTTTATTACATTATATAAGGAAGACGGTATTCACTTGCCGTCTACCTCAGCTGGTACGGCATTGCAATAACACTGCAGGGGTTACGGGTTCAATTCCCACTGAGTTACCCATACAAAGAGTGAATGCACTCAGTTTTATGCTACCAATTCGATAAAATTGTCCGCCTAATGGCAAAGCACTATTCCTGACCTCGGTGCAAATAGGGCATTGTAGAGATGCACTCAACATGTGTCATGTAATGTGTATGTCACATGTAACATGTGCTATACTACTGCTGATCCAGGAGCTGTGGCAGCACAGGCACAGGGAAGAGGGTTTGTTGTCTCGTCATGGCAGGGAGACCTTTTCAAGGAGCTTTGAAGGCTGAGAGCGAAGGGGACCGGCAGATCGATGATGCAATCGAGGATTCAGAAAAGCCATTATTTGTCTGTCAGAAGTGTTGAATTAGTTGTCTTTAAAAGGATGCGTGGGGTATTAATACGATTTGTGGCTTGGGACTCATTTAAATTAGATTTTGCAATGACAAAAGAAAATCTGATTAAGAAGGTTGTAATCAGTGCGGTCTGTTTAACGATCAGACAAGACAGAAAGCATCGTTTGCGAGGTGTGTGTATAAATCTACATATAAACACACACACTTTAGTGCAAACAGATACGTCTATTGCTTAATAATTGGGCACTTTAACATACTTTTTTTCCCATTTCCCTGTAACTGGGCAGCAGCAGCCCGGAGCTCCAGATAATAATCCAAGGCTCTATCTCCTTCTCCAGGGACCACGAATCAGCCAATTAGCAAAACTTGTCCAGCACCTCAAGGAATTGGATCGCAGAGACTGAAGTGGGGCCCAGCGCCAAAGACCTTACAATTGCCAGATCTTTGGTCATGCACCGCTGCCCTGGCAGGTACTCCCTAGTCTACTCAATGTCCACGGATGTGCACTGAAACCCTTTCAATGATAGCGCCCTGAGTAAGGCTAGTATATTGGCGCCCCAGAAGGATTTTAACACCTATCTGACCAATGATCTTCCCTGTTCAAGCTAATTAGAAAACGGACGGACGACGATGATTCTCCCTGCTTTGGGACAGCTGACTACGAACACGTGGTGATTGTGTGAAGATTTGTCGTAAGGATAACCTGGGTAATCCAATTTGATGTAGATATACCTCAATACCATTATACATAGAAGATACTATAGGGAGGTTCCAATGGAATCTCATCACACTGAAGCGTAGTTTGATTAATGTCTGGAAACCCCCCCCCCCCAATCATCGTTCACTAAGAAACTGCTATCTTCTCATATATCATCTCTGCACAATTAATTTAGATTGGAACACCATAAGCTGATACAACAGTATAATAATGATAATATTGAAGTTCTATTGCAACCTGTTTCCCCTTGTAAATCACAAAGCGCATGCTGCTGTCCGTCAATCCCACATGTCACTCAGACACATATTTGAAGGGTCACCAAGGTCAAGGCAATACTCTGCTATATGTCTCAGAATTCCAGAGAACTTTACCTGAAACCATGGTCGGACGCACTCTGATTACATCTCAAGGTGTGAGAGAAAGGAGGGCAAGAAAAATGATATCTAGACAGTTCTGATGGGCTGTTGTTCAAAGTTAGGGAGAAAATGACTTGAGGGTTTGATTTAAATATATATTTTGCTGATATTGCGATCGTAAAGAGGAAGTTGCTGACACAGTTCACCTTCCTCAAAGCCAATGTAACAGCGTTGAGGCTCCCAGAGGCCCTCGCTCTCCTTGCTGTCTGTTGGCTTTTTTTAAAGCTTTAAAGAGTTTGGTCAATGTGCAGCAGAAAACTGTGCAAGCTTCTGCAAGTTCTTTAGTGGGGCCAGGCGTTGTGGACAATTTGGTTGGATTTCAGGTCGTCTTCAACAGGGCAACATTTTCTCTCCATGCGTATTTTGAGTACTACTAAACGCTTTATGGAGGAATTATTCCACAACTCTTCCTCTTACAACAATGATGCAAGTCTGTTTACTGGGATGCTGATGCACGCTTGCAGTCCAGCGCTGCCAAATACTGCTCCACTCTGGATCATCTGATCTCCATCCAAATGTTCCACACTGTGAGACTTTTTAGCAATATTTCCATTTTTACTTACAAAATACTAATCGTTGTTGGGGCACATCTGCTCTTATAGTGTAAGACGTATATTTATCCATGCATATGTTGAGCGCAGATCTAGATCATTGGAATCCTATGGTTGAGCCTTGATCTGAAATGGAAAATGGTTGTTTCAGGTTTGTAGCCACACTTTTTTGTATGAATTATTTATGCCAATCAAATCATTGAAATGGGAGTTTGTATTCTTGGTTTTTGTATTTGTAAGTGAATGGTAGATGTTGTGTATCAATGGTTTACTAATCAATAATTACTTCTTGGTCCAGCACAGCCACTTTGCCAACATTCAGAGACTCCTCTTGAAGAAATTATATTTTCACATGTTAATCACTGTTCACTGTTGACATTTTGGAAAATTCAGTTTTTTTGGTAAAACGTTTCAATGATGCTGTCTCAGAAAAAAAGGCACAGTATTGATACGAGTCATTCAGTCTATCGCATGGTGCAGCTGTCGCAACGCTGATAGGATGTGATTATATATCAAAGTAAAGTGTAAAATGTAGGCTTTATCAGGGGCATTTCTGTCTTATCAGAACACGAAGACAAACCTTATAGTAAAATCAAGTAAACCCTAGACACTATTTACTCATGCTGATTTTTTGATTTCTTTGCATATTTTGGTCAATAGGTAAACCAATACACTGTCATGGTAAAATACGATTTACTTTTCAAAGGAATATTGTTACATTTAAATATGAACTGCAATGGCATTCTTGCCAGTGACATTATGTGAGATGAGGCATGACCAAGTAATGCATAATTGGGGCGGAGCAAAGCCAAAAAAGATGTGTATTGATCCTTCAGGAGTTGATATGCTTGCTAAGAGGACGCCTGAACTCTCTAATCAATACTATTGGTGGTTGGAATGTGATGCAAACCCCCCCCCCCCTCACACAGACACACACACACACACACACACACACACACACACACACACACACACACACACACACACACACACACACACACACACACACACACTCTTGGTGGAACAACATTTTGGTTTCAGAGGGTGAGCTGCCAAGATAAAACATCAATTTCCGTAACATGGTGCCTTCCAGCCAGGGCAGGATTCACGAGGCAGTCCAACGTGGCAGCCCAAGCTAGTTAGACTGACTAACATCGATACCAGGAGAAGTAGAAGAGGCTTCTACACTGCAAAATACATAGTATCTGGACAGATTTACAGCGGCTAACGCACAACCAGAAGATGAAATTGTATAGGTACTGCATAGGCTGAATACGAAAAGCTATACTGACTTATATACCCCCAGGTATTGTCTATGCCTGTACTTTATTGGGTTGCATTAATTACAATGGGCATTGAAAATACAGAAGCGCACTTCATCTTTTTGCTTGCTTACCTCCCCAGAAAAAGCTGAGGCCTTCGTTTCTACTGGTGTCAGAAAATATGCAAACCCAAACTTACAATCATTAGGAAGCACAAATCCGTGAAGAACTACAGCCATGAAGTATGTTTCATCTACATAGATCTACTTCTTCAATAACCAGTTGGTCTATAGGCAATGCGGTACAAGCAGGTATTAATCAAAAGTAAAAGTTCCCCTGATATACATTAAAAGATGAGGCAAAAAAGCTAACGCAGCCACACAGCACAACGAGAATGTGCTACAAGGCCACAGCGTAGCTAGCATAGCACGGTGGCGTGTGAACGCGGTGGAGATGAGCAGAGTTAAGCCATCCTTCCAGAGATATAATTAAGTCCCTTCCTAACAAGGGAGAAAACATCACATGGCAATAAAACTCAAGGGTCCTCAAAGAAATACTGTGGCATTTGCAATTTTGTGAAATTGTTTTTCCCTTCACCAGACACTTAAAAAACTGCAATAAATTTCAGCCTGTATCCCTCTGTACCCTTTTCTAAAATGTTTCCTGGCTGTATTTCACAATAAAAATCTGGAATACAGTCAAACGAAAAAGATGGTCATAAATAATACAATATTCCATTGCATCCGGCGTACAAGAGCCGCAAAGCGCTGGAAAAAAAAGACAGACATTGAAGAAGATTTTGTTTGAATACAGTAATGGGCTGCAGGTCCGTTTGAACTGTTCCTGGGTTTATTTAACATGAACGTGCGAAAAAGGGAAGTTCTCTCTTTGTGTGGATGAGTGATGATACTGCCAGCACTTTAGCTTGGTGAATCGCTATCTATTGATTTCCATGCCAAAGCGCATGGTTGTTTGTGTGTGTGTGTGTGTGTGTGTGTGTGTGTGTGTGTGTGTGTGTGTGTGTGTGTGTGTGTGTGTGTGTGTGTGTGTGTGTGTGTGTGTGTGTGTCTTCGAGTGTGTGTATGTGTGTGTGTGATGGAATCCACGGTGAATTAAAGTGTTCCGGTAATGGGCCGGCTCTGCCTCGCTCCTCAATGATCAGGGCTTATGAGCCATATCCCACCTTGCAGACAGTCCAGGCGTCAAAGCAGTCCATTACCCCCCCCCCCCCCCCCCCCCCCCCCCCGCACACACACACAAACACCCCCGAGCACTCCAACAAACAGCTACACGTAAGCAGTGCACGTCCCGTTTATTACGGCGATCAGATTTTGAAAGAGTATTGTTGCTCTTTATTCAAAGTCATCGTCATTACTCAAGTCTCTGTAAGCCTCTCTCCAGTCACCACAACCATTTCAAACCATGTTCCCGTTTACCAATATCTACCCAAGCATCTTCCCATTCACCACTAACTAGCCAAGCTTCTTCCCATTCACCACTACCATATCAAAGCCGCTTCCTATTCACTGCTACCATCTCTAATTCTCTTCCCAGTCACTGCTCCCATCTTTAATTATCTTCCCAGTCCCTGATACAATCTCTAATTCTCTTCCCAGTCACTGCTATCATCTCTAATTCTCTTCCAAGTCACTTCTACCATCTGTAATTCTCTTCCAAGTCACTGCTACCATCTCTAATTCTCTTCCCAGTTACTGCTACCATCTCTTATTCTCTTCCCAGTCACTGCTACCATCTCTAATTCTCTTACCAGTCACTGCCCCCATCTCCAAGCCTCTTCCCAGACAATATTTTCAGACGATATAGTGAAGTGAAGAAAGCCACCATTCCCCAACCATAACCAAACATCCATGTAGTTTGCCATCAGAAATACAATATATGCCAACAGTCTGCAATAACAACAAAATGAAGGAAATTACTTTTATGGAAATGTTTAAATATCTATAAGTGGGAATGAGGATCTAAACGATTCACTCAAATAAATAAAAACATTGTCTATTATTCTGTTAGGTATGTTAGCTTGCTTGATGGAGACAAGCAAGCTGGAGACAGCTAGCTTGACACCAGCTGTCTCCATTTCCTTTTCATACGTTGGTATTAAAGTCACACTGTGATGATTCAAACGTGCCAATCCGTTATTTTGAGGGTGAGAGAGTGAATGTGATTCGGTCAGCGAACAGTTTCACCAACATCTGGAAAACCAAAACGGAGAGAATGTTCCCAGGAGCTAGCAAAATTGCAAAGCGGCTCTTTGCTAACTGTGTTATCAGAGAGCTTCAGGAGGAGACTTCAACCCAAAGCTTCAAACGCATTCTTTAAAGAGCCACTTTGAGAATCCTGTGGGGGTGTCTGAACAGGTTTTTGCACATAGAGTGTGAAGAATGAGGAACAGCTAAGAAAGCAGCGGAGCCCATGAAATTGTAACTTATTGTTATTTATCTTTGGACTAGACATAAATACATGTCTGTTATACCATATTATATGTATGTATACTGTCTGTCTGTGGCTGCCTGTTCCTCTATTTGGCTCTCCATTCGTCTGTCCATCTCTCTTTGTCCATCCTTCCAGCCGTCCGTCTGTCTGTCATGTATCAATCCGTCTGTCTGACTGTCTATCTGTCTGTCTCTTGTATGCTTGCAGTCTGTCTAGCCATCTATCCATCCACATGTCCGTCAATCTGTCTCATACTTCAGAATATATATTAAGTTAAATTACCTCCCAGAGATGGGATAATGTGTGCCAGGAGTTGAGAACTTTTTTGGTGTGTTAGGCTTTACTGTGGAAACACATGAATGTTTTCCCTGTCTCTGCATACAGAACGGCAAAGCCCCAAATCTCGGCCCGGGGTAGAAAGGGAGAGAACAAATAAGAGAGACTCTAACCCATGTGTATAACAGGAGCACTGCAGGACGTATAAAGTGAGCCACGTGATCCTCTGACACAGGAGATCACAAGAAAGAAAACTGCGGTTTAGGCTGGAACTTTAAAGGCAGATGTAGGCTATAAATGATTGGAATGGCTAACTCGCCTATAGCGGAGAAACAAGGAGGAAAACCTCGACATGATTCAACTGTGGCGTCCAAACACTGGCATTGAACCATCGGCTTGGGGCTCCAACAGTTCTGCAAGGCTTTTCTGTTCAATTTCTGACTCGAGATTTGAGGGAGATGCCTAGTCGTTATCTGACTGCAGCTCTCTCTTTATGTGCTGGTGCACACGCTACCCTGGGCCACTTCATTTAATCTTTGATAACAAAACCATGCAAGGCCGCATAAGGACATTTTGTTCCAATTTTTCTTTGCAATCACCCTTTCTTTTGATTAACTACTTAAAAACATGTATGCGCGTATGCATGGAATATTAATTTTGTTCCAGATTAGAGGGGCCATGTTTCCTCATTACAGGATAGGTGGAGGAGACTGGGGATGAGGCTGGGAGAAGGATGGTAGAGGCATTTGTATTAAAATGTAAGTAAGTATCATGACATAATAGTTGTGGCTGGAATCAGATTCATCCTGTCATGGTCAATTGAAATATTGCGTATAAAAAGCAGATGTCTCGTTCAAAGCTAGAAATGATTTCAGCACATGCCATAATAGTCACATTTTAAAATTAAACCACCATTCCAATATAATTGGAGTCAGGGGATGTGGTTACATTTAAATTGTTTGGTTGACAATTATGCTTCAAAAGAAGTGATGGTTTTCATTCTCTAATTGCGGGCACCACACTCTTTGGCTTTCAGTATTTGCTATTAGCCATTAGCTGGGCAATGCTTTCCATTCAATTTACCTAAAAGTCCATTCTCCACTCTAAACCTAAATGCTTTTGAAGCAAGAAATAAAACCCATCCAACCCTAAATACAAAAGGAAAGGGGGTACAATAGGCTTTCAATTGTTTGAAAGGACACTTCTTGCCTTCTCAGTGGAAAGCAGATGAGCTTTAACAGAACCTTCATATTGTTGTCATACAATACAGAAGGGTCCTCAGGCAAATACACTTGTATTCCGCTTGCTGAGACTCTGTGTGAGAGGTTTATCTGCCTCTTAGTGGAACAACCAATCAGACGGAACTGGCCTTGTCATTAAAAAAGGTATTTCTTCTTGTAACTGCTGATTGGCACAATGGCGCAAGAAACTACAACAGATATTGTTCTTAGAGCAGGAAAAATCCAAGCATACGGCACGAACAAGATTAAGGTATGCACATTTAGACAACAGCAATTGCCCTAAGTGCAACGTTTGAAAACTGCGGCATGAGTAACGTTTCCATCCAAAGACTGAAATGATAACTTCACAAGAACTCCTCGATGTCTCACATCATCTCTACTCTTCCTGGCTCCACCTAATGCATCATCAAAACGCCATCACTTGGGTTACACATTATGGGTTTGATAAAGTGGAAGCACCCAATTGTCGGGTGTTTAGCAAACTTTCCCAACAAGTTTGCTTCCTCCCCCCATTCACAGCCGCAGAGACGCTCTCACTAAGACATGGGGCAACAACAGGTCCACTGGTTGCCATGGCAACATTTTCCTGCGGCTGAATGGAAGTGGGGAATGCACCCGTGGAATAACAATAGGTGCCCGGGCACAAATGCTGACTTGAGAGAGGGGGCCGAGGCCAGAAACTCTCTTCTCTGTTCATATGATGACTAATCATTTCTACTGATGATCGTGCGGCTTCCGCCTCCCCAGCCGATGAGCCTCAGTGAGACGCGGGTGCAGTCGGAGTGGAAGGGATAATTGTTTCGTGTTCATGTTTGATTCATGTTTAATTTTTCATATTCCATTTTCGAATGAATTTGAACAAATCCATTTCAAATCCTCGGCGTATTATCTGTCGATTAGCCCAGAGGAAGAAGGAAGTTCCCACTGCTTTAAGCTTTCACCATTATGCAGCGTACTTTTTTAAAAATTACTTTGACAGTTGGTGTTTAAGAAGTTTAAACGGATAGAAACTGAACCCTGTCAAAGAATGAGCCGTCGCAAGGGAGTCTGATTAACCATTCGATTTAAACAAGTCGGTGCGGGAGTTAATACAAGGCTAGCATTGTCTGTTCCGGCTCTTTAAAAAAAAAAGTAGCCTGCGCTAATGGTGAGCGACGTGAAGGAATATAGCTATATCTCTTGAAGCACCCAGTAACCGCGGGGAGGCCTACTACCTAACTTGCTGATGTTCCCTGACAGGTTTGTAATGAACACAGTGTCGGCTAGCACCAAGTCTAATAAGATTTCACTCAGGTTCAAAAGGCTGTCTCGGGTTTACCAGAGTGATAACTGATAACACTTGCAACCCAACATCGGCCCCAAGGAGCTGCAGAACAGTTGCACAGCTTTTGTGTTTATCTGCCTCTGGGGGGATGCGTCCCTCCTCCTCGTCTGATTGTGTGTGTGTGTGTGGTGTGTGTGTGTGTGTGTGTGTGTGTGTGTGTGTGTGTGTGTGTGTGTGTGTGTGTGTGTGTGTGTGTGTGTGTGTGTGTGTGTGTGTGTGTGTGTGTGTGTATTTGTAGGTGGGCTCGCTGAAAGTAGAATATATTTAAAGTGTTGTCATATGCCGACCTCCTTTTCTCTCAGTCTCCTCTCGTTGTACTTTCCTTTAAGTCATTCTGGTAAAAAGAGAAAAAAGAATGCTGCTTTTCAAGCTAAGGAATAACTTCCGGGCATCCTAGCCCCAAGTATTAGCACTCACAAACACACCTGCCTGTCATGTTGGCTGTTGACGCCGCTGCTGTGCAGGAGCAGCTAGGATGGAACTTGTAATAAAAATACGGGATGAAGCTGTGTACTTTGTGAAAGTTTTCAGCAGAACAAAGCCTGCTATGCTGCAACAGCAAAACAGGCCAGGGGTAGAGGAAAAACGAAAAATAAACTGGTAACTATTTTTTTGGTTTCCAGCGTGTCTCTCCTACTACACATGGTGGAGGGGGCTTTAGGAAATAGCGCGAGAAAGAGAGATAATATTTCTGTTAGTAAATACTGCAATCATATGTCTCTCTGTATGGGTCGAGCACCAACTGAGATATCCGTAAAAATGACTTCACTTATGTTGTTGTTTTGCGTGTGTTATGAGCCCAATTTGAACGGCAACACCATCTATGTATATTTTTTAACATGGAATCTTTGCAATGTTTTCAAAAACACCTCTAAATGGTGTGTGTGTTGGTGTGTGTGTGTGTGTGTGTGTGTGTGTGTGTGTGTGTGTGTGTGTGTGTGTGTGTGTGTGTGTGTGTGTGCGCGCACGCGTGTGTGCGTGCGTGCATGGGTGTGTGTGTGTTCATGTGTGTGTGTGTGTGTGTGTGTTCATGTGTGTGTGTGTGTGTGTGTGTGTGCATGTGTGTGTGTGTGCATATGTGTGCGTGCATGTGCAAACCCCACAGGAGGTGGTAGAAAACCCTAGCTGGACAAATTGTACTTTCTAGTGCATTTGAAGCATGGATAACCGCTGCTGGGGGGTAGCCTCTGTGGCCCACTAAGTCTCCCATGGAGAGAGTTGGGGGGGAGAGAGAGAGACACACACAAACATATGGAAACACACATAGACGGACGGGCAGAGAGAGATAATGTTAGCGTAGGTAAAATACACCTATGCTCAATAGTTACGGAGCATTTACCATAGCATGAAAGGCAATCTCTCTCTCTCTCTCTCTTTCTCCCGCTCTCCAACTCTCTTTCTCTGTAAAGAACCTCTCACATTCATCCTAACACAACTATTCACCACATAGGTTTTCAGCATATTTTAACCAAGCTGTGGGCGGGGTCTAGACTCCCGCTGCATTCTGGCTCCCCTCAGCTGTAGACGTTTCCATGGTCTCATTCAGAGGTAAGTGGATTGCATCCACGTAAATCCAAACCTGTCCCTCCAGTTAAAAAACAAGGTGAATTGTGGTTCCACAAGCTAAGACCATGTATGTAGCGAGCCTGCCAAACAGCATTAATTGACCTCAGATGAACCCCAGAACACAAGGCAATCCATGTATGGAATTGACTCGAAAACACATTTGACAGGGGCGTTCATTAGTGTAGAACCGACAACGTAGAGATGGCGCTCAAAGACATACACACATACACACACTCGCACACACACACACACAAACAAGAGACGTTGACGTTTTTCTTGCTGTGTAAATACTAAGATAACCTGTGGGTTTTGTCAGTTTACATTATTTAATAAATGTACCGTCGTCTCACCTGCCTTGCGGAGCTTCATTTGTTCTGGGCTCAAGCCAGAGCAAATGACAAATGGCGAATATAAAAAAACATCTCCCTGGCAATACTGAATGTGTCTGCTTTACAGTGACCTTTTCCTCTCGCTTCACAAATTACATAAAACGCTGAAATTAGAAATACAGGATTACATTTCTTGAAAGGAGGCTCCAGATATCAAGTAAGTACTGTTTAAATAGCATATCTGATACACATCATAAATCTTGAACATCAAAGCAGGCCCTGGAGTATATTATTGAAATGCTTTAATAGAAAGACTTTCACCTAAGGAGACATTTTTGGTATAGAATATTACGAGTGTAGTCCAGGTTGAAATATATGTACCAACCATTCACTGAATCACTGGGTATAAGTGGTTAAAACTGCGTAAATACAGCATTATATAAATGCATGACATTGTTATGGATTTGGCGAATCTGGGTATAATAGTGATTTTTTTTATTACTCCTGGTCAAGTCCTGCTCTGTAGCTGATCTTGTTGGTTGATATAGACTGTGGTGATTCCTGAATTCCCCTTAAGGGAACACGTGAATTAAATGAAAAAGTAACTGTATCTGAGGCAATATGAAAGACCCACAGCCAGGAAACCAAATCTCAGTATATTGATACTTAATACTCTAAGTGTTTACAGGAAACATCAGGGAGAGGAATGCTTCTGCTAGGCCAATGTCAATACACAGTAAGGAATATATCATGTCATACTGATAAAATCGTATGATAATATCAAACGGCCACAGTAACACAGTTAAGGTGCTTATATATCCTACTCCTACTGATAAAATCACATTATAATGTACAACTACAAACCACGACAGCCATCGCATGACTATTCAGTCCAAAAAGTTTAGTAACTGGATTCTTCGAGGACCAGCCAAAAGATTCTGAGTTTGATCCCCAAATGTCTGCAGCATACTTTAGGCCTCAATATACCAGCCACCTAACCGCTAAAATCTGCAAGGTATTTTCTTTTACCTGATTCTGAATTCGCTGCCGAGTGACTTTTGATCAAGGCATCTACTATGTTTACTAATGATTAACTATGTATGACTTAACAGTAATGGATATGTAAAAACACAACCACTACCTTTTAGGCTGAGCACTTAAAATAATGAATTTAGAGAATTAGCCGCAGCCGTGATTGCCTTCATTCTGATGGACTGATTCGTGTCATTTGCTAACTCACACCATTGGAACACTACCCATGGCCCGCGGACCCACTACGAAATTAAATGTTTCACACCAATTTTATGCAGCCGAGGTGAACTCACACAACCCTGTCCTTGTTCAAGTGATTCAATTGTAGACAGTTGGACTGACAGACAGGACGGCAGGTGATGGTAGAAGGACAGACCGGTGATGTAAGAGAAGAAGACAGGCACTTGATGGTAGACAGACAGACAGACAGACAGACAGACAGACAGACAGACAGACAGACAGACAGACAGACAGACAGACAGACAGACAGACAGGCCGTGATGATAGACAGTTGCGGGGACAGAGAGACAGGTGATTGAAGACAGACAGAAATGCAGGTGAAGGTAGAAAGAAAGAAAGACATACAGACAGACAAGCAGGTGATGGTAGACAGACAGACAGACAGACAGACAGACAGACTAGTGGTGGTAGGACAATTGCATGGGGAGACAGACAGGTGATGGAAGACAGACAGACATGCAGGAAAAGGTAGAAAGAAATAGAGACAGACAAGCAGGTGATGGCCGAGACAGACAGAGGGATAGAAGATTTTAGACAGACAGACAGTAGTCCGTTTTTCATCCATTCATCCAGTCAGTCAGTTCTATCTGCACTGCCTGAAGCAGAGGTACTGGCAGGGGAACAGCATGTAAAACACTGTATGAAACCAGTGGAAATAATTGCAGCCCATCTCACACAAAACACTTCTATGCATGCATGAATCCATATGCTGGAAAGAATGTCCATATAGGACAATGGGAAGCTGGGGAAGACCGAAAAGCAAGCTAAGGTACAAATTCAACCACCTATATTCATTCCAAATAATCCTCCTATTCTGAAAGCCATTTCACTGCAATACAAGCGTAAATGTCTGGCTTTGCTATAATTCGATTTTTTTTACCTCCCCTCTTTCCTCTGCTCCGTCCCATCTTTCCCTGTCATTCTTTCATATTCTTTTGACTCAGGCACACTCCCGTCAGGTGTACTTTTTGCTGGAAAACCCTTGCATGACAGTGTCTGTATAGCTGTACCGTCTCGAGTGTGAGAAGTGCGAGATGTGCACTAGCAAGCATGACAAAGAGAGGGAGAGGGGGAGAGAGAGAGAGAGAGAGAGAGAGAGAGAGAGAGAGAGAGAGAGAGAGCGCTATGGAAGGTATAAAATGGCTCCAAATCTTTAATGCCGTAAAGGCCTCCCGCACCAAGATCTCAAGGCCAACTGTCCAAGCTCAGTGGGCCGGCAGGTGTTCCTACGTGTGTGTGTGTGTGTTTTTGTGTGTGTGTGTGTGTGTGTGTGTGTGTGTGTGTGTGTGTGTGTGTGTGTGTGTGTGTGTGTTTCTTTCAGTCTGTGGTGTTAAATGGTTATTTCTGCACAGTTCCCTCCTACAGAACAGTATCTTAACTCTCTACTATTACTCCTTCTGCCCCCCCCCCCCCCCCCCCCCCCCCCCCCCCCCCCCCTCCCGCTCAGTGACCTTGTGATGCCAGTCGGGCCTATCTGCAAAAATGAAGAAAAAAAACTAAAAACGATTGGCATCAAGGCCAGGGCGTCAGGGTTGGGGGGCTGGCTAGTTGTTGGGTGGGGGGGGGTACATCATGCGCAGCAATGGAGTACCGACATATGCAGTAGGGTGGGGGTGGGTTGGTGGCTGGTGTTCAGCCTGCCAAGACAACTGTGAAATCTATTCAGGGATGAGAACAGACAAGGGCGAAGAAAGAGAGAGAGGAATAAAATCTACTCCTCGTCCATGTCAAACAGACACCTGGCTATTGTGTCTCTGTGGCGGGAGAGATGGGAAGAGTAGAGGGGATGAGAGGGGGAGGAAGAGGAGAGGGAGGAGAGGGAGGAGAGGAACAGAGGAGAAGAAGAGAGGGGAGGAGGAGGAGAAGTGGAGAAGAGGAGGAGTAGGGGGAGAGTAGGAGAGGAGGGGAGGAGGCGAGGAGGAGTGGGAGAGGAGGAATAGGGAGAAATGAGGAAAAGAGGAGGGGAGGAGGAGAGGGGAGGAGGAGGAGAGTACAACAGCGATTGTGGCTGAGGAGAGCAGCTAGTGGAAGCGGAGAGAGAGTGTAAGATAGTGGCAGAGGAGAGGGGAGGAGGAAAAAACAGGCGAAAGGTGAGAGGAGATGAAGGGAGGGGAGCAGAGAGAAGAGGCTGAGAGAGGAGGAGGGCGGGAGAAAGGAAAGGCGATGAGGGGAGGGCATTGGAGAGGAGAAGGGGAGAACAGAGGTAGGGAGAGGAGAGGCCAAGAGAGGAGAAAGCGGTAGAGGATAGAGGAGTGGAGCAGTGAGGAAAGGAAACGAGGCTATAGGAAGGAGATGAGTTGAGAGGAGTCCTCTCTAGACAGTATACATTTGCATTTGACATGCAACCCCCCTCTCCCCTCTTTCCTCAATCCCCTCCTCACCATGCATGTGTTTTCCATTTCTATCTCCATACATTATAGAAATCCAGGGAGAATCTAGAGTGCAGCTCTGTGGCAGTTTACAGCAGTAGAAAATAACCCCCCTTCCTACTAATAATTTATGAGCAGGGCATGTTGAAGGTATGTCACCCGCGTGAATTATTTACCATGTCGAAGTGATTGTGACTACAAGAGCGGAACAGAGTTAACTTCTGAAAACATCATAATATGAGAAGATGCTGCATGGCCGAGGTTAAAATCAGTATGAGTGTATCACAGATCCAGGCTTTCTGATACAACTTTCACCGCCTTCACGGACATTTGACCCCTGATGCTACATCCACATGGATTCAGGCCGACGGTAGTCGGCCGACAGACAACACCTTCTGGAAGCCAGGGGAAAACAAACCGACCGACCGACCGAATGACAGGACGGCCAAACGAAACCCCTAATGATATGTGGCTATGGTGGTGTTATATTGTTTGCAAAGAATGGAATAGAGTATATTGAATAAAAGTATTGTATAATCTCGGATGTTGTTGCACCAAAAAGATTCGCTCCTCGTTATCCAGATCGCCAACGTTTTCTCAGTGTGTGAGGGAGTTATGTAACATATGTTTGTTATCTCCGTGACAGACGTCAAAAAGTTTTAATATTTTAAATTTAGCCAGCAAAGCTGTCTATCGCTACTGCCTCAACTAATTGCATCGTCCTGCACTTGTCCACTAAACTGATACCTGGTTTGCCATATAGCGTCAATCTTCTGGTTGAACAGGTCGTTGCCAGATTAAGGTGTGTTGGCATCTGTGTGTTAATATGGAGAAATTTGCTTTTTCATTTTTTCATTATTCATCATTTGTATCATTATATTTCACTGCAAAATATTTAACAATGTCAACACCTCTCTCTGTCCCAGTCTCTCTGGCAATCTTCCTGAACGATTCAATACAGGCTCACATATGAGCCTGACAGCCACTAAAAGCATTATCTGCCGTCGCTTTTTATTTAATAATTATTTGTTTATATGTAATTTAAGTGCAGTAAAAATACATTGCCCGTGTAGCCCCAGCTGGTGCTCAATCTACATCCTCCCCAATGAGGAGAGTAATATCACGATATAAAGTGATCCATGTTCTGTGCAAACGAGAAATGTCTGTTGCAGACAAGGGGTAATTGTGACTATTTGCCATAATACAGGGCGGGAGCAACGGAGCAACGCAAAACCTGAAAGAATAAAGGTGTCATGCTCAATCAGTTTCTCGAGTGTGATGGGCTCCGAAGGCCGTCTCCCTTCGAACATCACCGGTCTTAATTTGTGAATTGGAGCGGCTTGTTCGGGGTATGAGAAGGGGTCAAACGAAGCAACGGCGGCGCCCCGATCGCGACGAGACTCGACAGCGTGACGTTTCTTTGATGGGATCAGGAGTAGATCAACTTGACCATGTAACCATGAAAAAAATCATTTGGATGTGCTCTAGATGAGGCCTACAGTATGATGTTTTAACCAGTTTTGCTTTAATAGATAGGGCGCCACCCGGATACACATAAATAATGCTTACAGTTACATTTGCTTTCCAAAGGCCTGCATGTATGTTGACGTTTTGCTAAGCTACTCGTGAATGCCGACCAACAATGGCTTAGATTTCGATGCTGTACAATACTGCACGATCGTGTCAGGGTGATATATTTGTAAAACAAAGGTTAGGTTGTGTGCATAACAAGGCTAATTTAGGTTTAATTACCACAACTAAAGCCTAAGGCAACTTTGTGTGAATGGTGAGGAAAAGTATATTCATCTAACGTGAATGACATAAAAAATGCATTTGTTGGAGAAATACCAGGCTGCCCCTCTGAGTGGCAAAAAGCACAAGTAATCTGTTTCCAAGCCCTTTTATCGTCTGAGACTTGGATACTGCACATCCAATAGTTCCATATATTTCTTTTTTTACTGACCCGTCTGGTTTGAAAGTGTCTCGTTCTGAAGGTCTTGACTGCTCGCTCACTATGAGAGGGACCTTGCTCCTCAGGTGACCTGCCATCCAATCGACGCAGACAGTGAGTGCTACTGAGCTAAAGAGATGAATGCGGAGTTATCATCAGACTGATTTCATCCACCTCTCTCTGATTCAGAGCGCAGATAGAGACCCGGATGCTTTTCACCTTACGGCGTGGTATCTTCGCACACTTTGTCAAAAAAGTGGAGGAGGATAACAAAATGGTCTGCGAAGGTGCTCAAAGGCTCATTGATTTAGATGGAAGGGGATTGACAGTGGATTAAAGGGGAATTGAGAGCGCCACAGTGTGAGCGCACGGTGAGCGGCGTGCCACCGGATTTAGAAATGTGCACGCCTGGGTTGGTGGAGGCGAGACGACCACCCACTACAATGAGGATCAAGCTAACTCCCAACAGTCCAACGCCAGCCAAGATGGCTTGAGGTCAATTGCTGCCCAGGGACGGACACAGTATTGGCCTGTCTCAATTGCAGTGTGTGTGTGTGTGTGTGTGTGTGTGTGTGTGTGTGTGTGTGTGTGTGTGTGTGTGTGTGTGTGTGTGTGTGTGGGCGTGAGAGTGAGAGCAAGGTGAGAGACGGAGAGAATGTGTGTGCATGTGTGCGTGTATCTGTTGTGTGTGTGTGTGCCGGTGCGTGTGTGGGTGCGTGCTTGCGAGCGAGCGTGCGTTTATGTGTGTGTGTATCTGGTGTCTGTGTGTCTGTGTGTGTCTGTGTTCGCACGCACGCGCACGCGTACGCGCGTGTGTGTGTCTGTGTGCATGAATATGTTTGTGAGTGCATGTGTGAGTCATGTGTGTCCAAGGTCACACATGAGTCGTATTGCTAGCATTTCGTTTGCAAACATTCTCATTTAATGAGTGAGGTCAACCCCATGCGTTTTGTGTGTGTGGTGTATTAGTGTGTATTAGTAAGTACTTTTATCATCAGTAAGTATAGTATACAAAAAAGCAGACAAATTATTGTTCTGACCCCCCAAAGGCAGTCTCTCTACTAAAAGAGGACGCCAAGAGAAAAACAAGAGTTCCTTTTAAGGGTTGAGTGGGAGGAGTAGATAATGTTGAATTCACTTTGATCTGTGTTCACTGTGATCTGTGTGAACTTATTCAGACTTGGAACTTCAGTCTTGGATGAAGGATGAAAATGATCTCAAATGACCTATGCCTCTTTCCATGAAGTGGTCCACAGGATGGATAACAACCAAAAAAACATTTTTTTACGTTACGTTGTTATGTAATAGATACCCAATGACCGGCAATTTAACGATGCAACCTGACATTATTATATGAAAATCTTAGAATATGTCCCACTTGCTTTTCTTGTTGTTGTTCTTAACATTGTCGAGCAACTCTCTTTAGTGTTGGTGGTTGGGTTATGTTGCGCAGAGGTTGCCAATAATGCAAACATGTTATATGCAATCTAACAACTGCATATAGACTTATGGCATGTAAAAGAGTGACAGTATTGCGAAGTGAATAAAAAAAATAATAATAAAAAAAAAAAATAATAATAATAATAATAATCTTTCTCTGCGGACCGGTACCAAATGACCCACGGACCGGTACCGGTCCGCGGACCGGGGGTTGGGGACCGCTGCATTAGAGGATGCATCTAGTGTCGGTGCGCTCCAAGCCTGCATGGTTTCATCCCTCCTGAATGCCCCACTGGTAACCTTGGTTCTAATGATACCATTTTGGGTATGGTGCGAAAGTTTCTAGAAGACTCCTTCCTAAGAAACCATTATATTTATTTTTTGTATGCACTGCAAAACATACTTCCCAAATAGAATATATTCTGTGATAAATATAGCGGTTTGAGTTTGAGTTCAGAACTAATTTATAGGCAGATATTTAGAGCAAATACTGCATGGTGACTTGTTTTCATGGTTAGTAATCTCACAAACACTCATTTCATCGTGGGTAATGCATGATCTTAATTGAAAATTTTGAGCAGCAGGTATGATTGAAAAAAAGGAGGAAAATGAATTATACGCGGGCTCATGATTTAATATTGTAATATAACAATTCACCAATTAGTTAA
>NC_044054.1:23345800-23480800 GCF_902167405.1 Gadus morhua | reverse complement strand
GAGCCCCAAATTGTGTTTCTTTGCAAATCAGATCCCCTTGTGCCCGGTCGAGGCAATTGTTCTAATATTTGCACTAACAGCTTGTTTCAGAGCCAAAACCTGCAGCCCCAGATCCTGCGTGGTGGTGGACCATTAATACGGCCCCCTGCACTCCGTGCCACTAACCAAAGCACTAAGTTTATCCTCCTGTCTCAACACTTCAAATTCTGCAACATTGTCAGAGTTTAATAGGCTGTGCCGGCTCTGTGCCATGATAGATTGTATTCACAAAAGAAAGATTTATTTATTTTTTAAATCTCTTTACGACATTTGAAACGTTCTCCACCAGCCTCGTCTCCTCCGGCGGCGTTCCCGGGCTCCGCTGAAGGAGAACCTCTTGGTCTTCCAATTGAAGCGCATTCACTGCAGCTGTCAACGCACCACGATTTATTTCCCTTATTTATTTTTTAGGGTGTTTATTTCATTATTTACTCGCTGGTGACTTGTTTCAATGTATTTTTTTATTTTTTTGAGGTTACTTTCCTGACAGCCACTTCAACGGGAGAGGAGGATCCCAGAGAGGAGATTGGAGAAGAGGGGTCTTGTCGGCTTCCTCGGCAGTCAACCCCCCCCCCCACACCCCCTTCCACCCCCACCCCCCCAAACCTCCAAGTGACGGCCCAAGGACCACAAGTGCCAGAGTCCCTATATTTAAAGATCCCCCCTTATTATTCTGCGGTACAAAATCGAAATTCACTCGTCTGAAAACGGCTGCACTGCCCTGACCTTGAAGATGTGAATATGATGCTGGGGCATGTGGGGAAATTGTCATATCATGATTTTATTTTCTTACTTTCCAGGGCCTAAGTAAGACAGTTTTCCATTTTCAGACACAAATCACACTCTAGAAAGATGTCTCCCTTTCTCCCCTCCCGCCTCCATTCTAAAATAAAAACAGTCTATTCCCATGTCAGGCTTTTGTGGAACCAACACCCGAATAATATTGAATTCTCACACCATGAAAACAGTATATTGCCAGGGCACGGGTCATATAAAATGGTGAATTCCTAAGGCACAGCCCAGGTTACCCATTCAAATCTGCAATTTTTTCTGGAACAGTGGGGGGCCGGTCCGAGGCTCTCGCCCCCCACCACCACCCGAATGAAAACACCAGCACCACCCAGGAAGCCAACCTAGGCAGCCCACGACCATCCCCAACCACTGACTACCAGGGATGTTTGCGGTGAAAAAATGCTCAACCAAGTGGGTGACAGACAGACAGGAAGCCTTTGGTTTCCCTGCATGCTCAGTGAAGTGGGGAGGAGCTGCCAAGCAGAGGCCCACTCACAATTAATAAGGCTTTCCGATTCTATTTCTATGTTTTTTTCCCATTCCACTGATGGTACAGAGGGGCAGTGGCCCACAGTTGAGCAGTATTCGTGGGTGTATATATATTGCAGGGGATTCTTATTTTGGTCCTTTCCAAATTTAGCAAGGGTAGCGAGGGTAGAAAATGGACAAAAGAGCTTCCGGACTTTTTTGTATTTCAACCAAGAGTGTTTTCTTGGACCTCAGCAGTTTTACCCGTTGTTTATTCTTCTCTTTTTTCTTCTCTTTTTTACTTTTCTTTTTCACTGAGGAATGTACATTTAATAACAAGGAAAAAATGTTTCCTCTCCCCCCCTCCCCTTTTCGCCCAGGCCCTTGTGATAAAACGTGGTCATTATTAAAGTGGTTAACATTGTAGGCAGACAGGCCTTGACAATATTCATACCCTGGGTCAAAGGTGAGAAGACAAGCAGGTCCATTGTCGAGCGCCTGAAGCGACCCAGTATTGTGCCCTGGCCTTTCCCAGACATTGTTGGCGCCCCTTCTCCACTGCAGTTTCCAAGCGCTGACCTCCAAACCACCCCTCATCGCCCGGCTCTCATGTAGCGCTTCCACATCTACTCCTGGAGCGACCAGAGCGTTCAACACAAAACCTGGCATTTTGTCTCTCGGCTGTAATTAGAAGCGGTAAGCGACGGCTAAGAGTGAGATTATGGGAGTCCCTGTGGAGAACTTAATGTATTTGTTTTCCCCAGCAATCGACCTTGATGTCATTTAAAAAATCCTGAATAGAAAGAGAACGATTTAAAAAGGGAAATGCCTTGAGGTGTCCTCTCTTACAAAAAAATAATCGATTCATCTCGTAAACGGTTTCGAAAGATGGCACGTGTGAGTGACAGACGTTTAGCGAGCGTCTTTCCAGGGACCCACCACCACACATGAGAAGTGATGCTATTTTTCCTTAAACATTTCCAGATGGAAAGCAGAAATGTAGCGCAGCACGATAGCCCATGAGTAAGAGCTTCGACAATCAAGACGAGGCTCCCTCGAATATCTTCCGCAGTCGAGTGCAGGAAGTTACACTCATTCCACCCCCGTGGGCTGGCGGGGGCATTTATTCCACATGACACTCAGGGTTGGGTGACTCGGTCTAGACGGAGGTTGGGAAATGTTGTAGATTACTTTTGCAATAAAGACCCTCCGTCCTCTTATAACCCTACACTTGAGTTTTTCCGTCCATTATAAGTGCAGGACCATGACAAAATCCAACCTATAAAGTCTATGAGCCAAAGACAGTATCTGTCTGGAAGAGCCTGTGGGCCCGCAGATTTACTTCTGCAGGACTAGTTTATAAGACTCGATGGTCAGTAAATTCATTGGCCTGCTAAGCCGTCCTGGTACAATGGAGTGCATCTGTATTCCCTCCAATGTGTGTCTTGAGGGCTTTCTTGCCAGATGAATAGAATGTGTCATCACTATATGAGACGTGAAGTTCTTCCGCTCCGATTCTCAATGAGTCATTGATCAGATGCGTTTTTCCGAAGCCACTTGCAGTGAAAGGTAGATACATGTCAATAAGGAGCAGGTAGGGGTCGGAGCGTCCGTGGACAAAGGGTTCAAAGAACACAGAGTCGAGCACCCTATCCACTCGCCTACCCTGAGTATCGTGTGCCAAGATAAGAGGACAAAGATGAAAGGGCTGTGGGCTTTTATCTTAGGAGAACCATACATAGGTCATATAAGTAGACCATGTTAATCAGCTTACATCATTTTTGTGACAGAACAAAAATAACCGAAATAAAAGTGTGGGCAGCGTTGACACAGAGGATCTGCTCTGTTCAAATAGACTCAAATAGAGAGAGTCTGTGTTTGAATAGACAGGGGTAGAGAGTCTGTGTTTGAATCGACAGGGAAATAATGTCTGCGTTCCAATGGACAGGGTAGAAAATTGGTTAACATAGACAGGGGTAGAACAGCAATTTTCAAATGGACATGGATATGAAGTCTATGTTCAAACAGACAGGGGTAGAAAGTCTCTGCCACCAAGGCTGGCTACAGGCCTGTCACAATTGACACTCATCTGGCCACATTGCGATGCACAGCCAGGATATTAGCTGTTGATGCACTGTCACATGTCACACTCCCACACACAGAAACACATCTGCTCCACCAGAGTCTGTGTGCTTGTCTGTGTGTGGGGATCTGTGTGTGTTAGTTTCTACAGATGCCATGATGTCTTTACACCACGTCAACCCGTTCATCACAAAGTTATTCCCTGGCGATTTACTGTCCCTCAAATCCCCCCCCCTTCCCCTCTCTCTCTCTCTCTCTCTCTCTCTCTCTCTCTCTCTCTCTCTCTCTCTCTCTCTCTCTCTCTCTCTCTCTCTCTCTCTCACCTCTATCCGTCCCTCCCTCGGCCTCTCCCCAACAACACAAACTAAACAAGAGCCATGTCTGCCAAGGTCTGTTGGGCGTCAGCGACAACACTATGAGACCCAGGTAGATTGTACGCCCCCCTCCCACCATGAAACAGCGATGGAAATGTGAAAGAGAATTAAGAAAAGCTCAGTCGGTGACACCTCAGAGCGTTAAATATCACAGTGGACGGCGTTGCGGTGTAAGTAACGGAAGCGGGCTCTGGCGCGGCGCTAGAAGAGTGTTCTGCCGTGTGGAGATGTGAATACATCAAAAGTCCAGGGCCCCCAAAAAATCTTTTCATTGCGACAGACGCGTAGCACAAATGGTTCACAGCTGCTGGATGTGGGGAGAATGTGGCGCGCAAGCCGGGTGCAGAAGAGAAGAGCGACGCGAGCAGAGCCCTCGGGTTCCCCTCTTTCAATAGACCCGAGGGTGCGCCTCGCGCTCAGCACTTTCAATCAGAGTCTGACACAGTTCATTCATAACGTGATGGAGGCTGATGCCCCGGGAAGGTTCTGTTCAGCGTAACCCTCAAAGAGGAGCACGGCATCAGTGTACATGATTGGCAAATGAAGAATAAAAATAAGTTTTCTGCAGCAATGCCTGAGCAATCCATTTAGTTTTTCCCGCAAAAATCGACGAAAGGCAGAGGGAATGAATGTTACGATTTCATGGCTCGTCAGGGAAGAGTACAGGTTATTAAGAGGATGGTTTGGAGATCTTATGTGTTATTTGAGACTGCATGTAAATATATGTCATAGTATACATGCACAACATAGCCTCAGCATGAATCTTAGCCTCCTCGAAAGTTACTTTGACTTAGTCTTAATTAAGGGACATACAACCATTCACTACATTCTCCATATGCAATCAAAGAAAATCATGATTCACCAAAACTAATACTTGTCCCTAAATTTGGTTTAAACTATTGAGTTATTAGTTCCATTTGTTATTCAACTTTTCTTATTGCACAAAATTTAGCGAACCTTGCCAGAAAACATGTTCAACAAGAACAATTTTTTTTATTTTATTTTTCTGTGTACAGGAAATGGCCCTCAATTTCATCATGTATCATTTTTCTTTTGATGCACAAATGAGGAAAAAGCTGCCTTGAATCCTTTCTGGAACCCCAAGCTTGACCTCATATCAAGCATTTTCTGAATAATCAATGTCAGGGCAGTGTTCACTGACAGCAGGAAAGATGATTTCTGCCAATATCTGCCAGCGGTGGGGATCCAGGGTTACAGAGAGAAGGGGGAGGGGCTAGGGACACATTTGGCGGGAAGCACTCTGCTTCAGTTGGGGGGGGGTGGAGAGAGAGAGAGAGAGACCATGGTTGTTGGAGTGGGGTGGGTGAGTATCCCCTCCCCCGCTCCCCTTTCTTATTCCAGTCCACGTGTCCACTCCACTCAGGTTCACATGGTACTTAAGGGACCACGAGCAGACATAAATTAAAGGGGTGCCTTCAACCATTATGGAGTCCCTTAAAAAAAAGGAAATGTGTGTGGTTGAGGCAGCTGGGCTTCCTGGTAAAAAAACTAAATGCAACCATACATGGTGCTCATAGGTCGTACACAAGAAAGAAAAACAAAAACTACATTCACACGGGGGCACAAAATGTACCTGGCCGTGGACGAAAAACAACATGCCAAATCAACAAGGAATGCCGCCATTTTATTTGGTATCGTTTTCCCGTCATGCGTGTCCATCTGAGGGGGAGGGAGAGGGATTCTTTCATGAAGAAAGAAAAAGGAAAATTAAGCCATCAAACAGTTGCTCAGATGGTGCCGGTGATCCGGTTGTGGCGGCTGTTCAAGACAGGCCATCCACTAGGCTTTCCTTTTAGGGTCTCCAGTTACCAGCGCGCTCAGCGAGCTAGAGCCAATGTGTCTAGCAGCTGGTACAATGGGGAGCAGTCCGCCCTAGGGATTTAAAAAAACCTATATGGGGGGGGGGGTTGAAGGGGGGGAGGGAGACGCCAGCCATGCACAGCTGTCTGGACAAAAAAAACTACAGAAAAGAGATGGACTGGATGCCGGGCCACAGGGGAGCACATATACACGGGATGGCTCCGACGGGACGGAACACAAAGCCAGACTATGTGGTTCTGTTGGACGCTCACTTTCACTCTAGACGACTGGAAATACTTTAATGGGTGATTCATTATTATCGTTCACATCATGACTCCATGGTGATGAAATCTGGCGAGATGACCCGTGTATCAGGTGTCGGAACGGTTCCAGTGTGAATCAACAGGGGGCCTGTGATGTCACGTCTGTCCGTGTGCGCGTCACACAGAGAGAACGCAAACAACAATGGAGGGAGAGCCCGGAAAGGGAGGAAAAGGGATGGTGAGGCCGCAATGTGATTTATTTAGGCATTATTTAGTCGCACCATTTGATGCGCTAGCCTGGTTTCTAACGCTCTTAAACCACTGCCGTGAGTAATTGGTGAGTGTAAAACAAATTACACGGCTCAACCTATTTACAGGGGTTCACTGAATTGCCACAATAAGTATGGTCTGAGGTTGTTAAAAAATATATTGTCTTTGCTTTCAGAATGGGATTCTTTCATTCATCCACCCCGTGACATATTTGCTCAACATACAAAGAAGCTAATTCGAGCAAGACGATCACAGATCATAGTCGTGTGGTGTTTCCATTTTTTTTCCATAAGTGACGCCATTTTGGGATTCACCATGTTGGCGTTAGTGAGTGTCATAGTGTCGATTCGGTGTGTTAAGCAACCAAATGGCCACCTTATCCCTTCCAAATCCACTGTCATTATTGAGGGAAGGTCTGGACCCAAATTAATCCTGGATAAATCTCCCATGTGGGCCTGGTGGCTATTCACAGAGCCTGGATATAGGCTGAGGTTGAAAAAGAGAGGTTAGGTTTCTCAGCTATGTTCTGCGGGCCAAGTATTAGAAACACAAGCGCCATTATTTTGAGGGGAGCAGTGGCACCTTATTTCCGGCTTCAGCACTGAAAAGAAAAAGGAAAATAACCTGACCCCCTCTGTGACAACAGCAATGAAACCGCGGAGACTTAAACAAATATAATATATTTAAAAAGAAGTGCTTATGAAAATACATTCTAAAGAGATGAAAAAAGGAAAAATGAAATGTATATTGATGAACGGAGCCGACTGCCAAAATAAAGAAGTGATAAAGCAACTGCTGGATTATGCTACTGAATTGATCCAGCAGTTGCGATTGTCAATACTGGTGTTTGAATATATCATTCTGCCAGTTCAAATAAATCTGGTTTGTTTGAGAAGCAGTGAAAGGCAATGTACAGAGGAATATTGGATATGACTGGGGCTGGGGCTGCAATCCTTACTTTTTTGATTAATAAAACAATTTCCTCGCACTTTGGCCTCAGAGATTACGTTGTCAAATCCCATGATTTGACTCACCCCCAGCAATTCAAAACTATCAACTGGCTAAGTCTCTGACCTTTGCCACTCATAAGCCCTCAGAGTTGAGTGGAAGTTTTGTTCAGTAAATAGGTTCACACACTCACTGGCGACCCCACACAAAATATGTTATTTGCCAATTAGAGCTTGATTCTCATGGGGGCATGGGTGCATCCTCTAAGACAGGGATGGGCAACTGGCGGCCCGCGGGCCGCATGCGGCCTGCATCCTCACTCAGTGCGGCCCGCATCCTCACTCAGTCAGGCCCGCACATAAAAAAAAAGAAAAGAAAAAAAATGAATAATAATAATAATTGATTGAGTTACAGAAAACTCGGTCAAGAAAGATGAGAAGAATTCATAGAATTCGAAGGCAAACCCATGCGTCTAGTTTGCTTAGAAGCGATATCAGTCATTAAAGATATCCACTTAAGTCGCCAATACAGCTACAACAACTGCTTGTTGGGTTTGAGTTCATTGAGTTGTTGCACTTAATGTTGGGCCACTGTTTTTCAGTTTTTTGACTTCATTGAATGATGATGTATGTGAGCCCTTTGCACTGATAAAAATACTGACCATTCATGTGGCTGTTTGAGCATGGAAAACATGAAATGAATCTATGTTGGTTCAATTAACATACCGTACATAGGTTATGATTCTGGATTTTTTAGGTAGTGGCCATCCCCAAAATGCACCAGAATACAGGAAATTATATACCAAATTCAAAATTGTGTAGCTTCTCTCAGCTCACGTTTAGTTGAAGTGTGCAGTCATGTGGCCCTCCGAAGGTTATGATGAAAAATGTGGCCCTCTTTATCATGAAAGTTGCCCATCCCTGCTCTAAGACAAGGGGGAAGGAGAGTCACCATTCAAGTTGGTGAATTGTGCAACCAAAAACCATTGTGGCACATTTCTGTTCATTATTTTAGTGTGTTATAACCAGTTTAAAAAAGATACCCACATGGATGTCCAAGTGCATCTGATGTGATATTTAAATATATCTACTACTACACTACAATATTTCTGATGAGGAACTGGCCATAGCCTACATGTAAGGCTATCAAGTGTAGCATATTGCTCCAAAATTATCATTTTTATTAAGTAGCCCCAAGTAGTTAAGGTCCACAACTAATTAATCAAGTTTGTTTAATCAAGTTTGAGGTGGGAAATGTCCTCCTGATGGTAATATCGAAAATGAAATAACCTTCATGCTCAAGCCTGACTAAACCAAATGCTTTGATGCTTTGTCTTACAAGGGATATTATTTTTCATCCTTAAAAATAGATTACTTGAGGTGTTAAAAATATTGCAATAATTGAAGAATACAATCTGGCATAATGGATAGTTAGTATGTACACAACACATTTTTTTCAATACAACACAAACCAATATTTGTTGGGTGAGATTTAAGGCATGTTAAGGTCGATGGTATACAAATATTGTTGAATATGCATGACATGTAAGGCATTATAATAATAATAATGAGGGGGGATGAAAAGCCCTCCACTTGTTTACAATTCTTCATGTAAGCACATTCAGCATCCAATGGAAGGCGTTAACTCCCCGCTAATCCTCCCCAGTGCCAACACATGCACAAACACACACACACAAAAACACACACACACACGCACACAAAGCCAACAGACACACACACCCAAACACAAACACACACAGGCCAACACACACACACACACAACTCAAGCTAAAAGTTCCTCAAACAGAGGGCTGCTTGGTGAAGACAATAAACTGCCATGTTTAAAAAGATACACCGAAAACAAACAAACTGCCTCTTGAACCTACAAGTTGGGTTAGCGAAAGGAAATTATGGATTTTTTTCCAAGATCAAAAAGATTTCAACAGGGCCCAGAGGAGGTCAATATACAAGGAAGAGCACGGATTACACGATGTGTTGTGGCATTTGTTTCAGGGGATCACCTTTGTTGACCGATGACACGCAACCTTTATGGGAAAGTAGAATTTTAAACCCATCCAAGGCACATGACAGGATTTCTAATAACTCGACTAAAGCTCAAAGGTAAATGTTAGATTCAGGAGCCTTGTACAACAGAGGCTATGTACTGAGGCTTTTATCGTTCTCTGTATGATGAGAGAACGATAAAAGCAGTTTGCTCGGACCTGTTTCGGAAACCCAATCCCCACTTCACCGTTGTCTATCCTACCATTTGAAACAGCTTAACCGACGGCTTGACATAGGCTCAGATAAATCGGAAGAACCCCCCTCGATAATGTTCAATATTTAATCAGCTGACGATTTGATGGATTGCCGTTGTAGGTTGTCAGGGTCCGCGTTGCCAACATCTTTTCACTAGACAAGCTTAAGGCGATATCCTGGCCATCATTTCCGGTGCAATCTCAGGTTTCGGTTTTCAACATGCTACGATAAACACCGTGGCAACAAGGATTCAGTTAGGTTGCAAAAACAAAAAAGATAACATGCATGCAGGGAAGTCGGCCGCCCTCTGCTGAAGGCTGACAACCGCTGGGATGGAGTAAACAAATGTGAGGAGTTTGTCCGTCACCTTGATGGAGGAATTCAAATATTTACTGGAGCAAGTATCAAGTTGGGCAGTAAACAATTTCCTATCGGAAAAAAAAATACATATTTGACAGCCAAGAGACTGCCAATCTTTCTCTTTCACTCCCTGACTCACACCGACACACAGAGATGCACACAGCTTCATGCACACACACACGCACATGCGCGCACACACACACACACACACACACACACACACACACACACACAATCTCACACTTACTTTAAAGAGCTCTTCCTTTATGCCCTTCAAACACTTCCAGCCACCCTTAGACGTATAATTGCAGCCAAATTTAATTTTGGCAAGCCAGGGTGGCTGCTTCCCCTCTTCTCCTTCTCCGCCTTCTTCTCCTCTTCTCTTTAACTCGCCCCTTTCCTCCTTTGTATTTCACATCCGTGTTTGTGGCGCCATGTTTTAAAACGTTGACGTTGCTTCACACGTTTGGTGGCATCATCTGTAATTAGCTGGGATGTGTCCCCACAGACCACAGCATATTGCACAAGGGAGGGCAATAAGTCCCAGCTAGTTATTCAGTAATATATGACATTCGGTAGAAGGTTTTATCAAAAGCATCTAAAAAAACATTGAGATGCATTATGAGAATGGGTAGTGGGCCCAGTGGGATTAAAAACCCAAAACGATGGCAGTGTTGCAATGCCAAGCTCCACAAGTTGAGCTGATAAGAGCTATTCGAATTATTATCTGTCCCACAAAGTGAACTCTTACTATGTCTGTATATGTTGTCTGTATAGTCAGAAAACCTGACCCATCCCACCTTCGTGCCATGAGCTGTTCCTCAATTGCTGCTCTATGACTTAAAGCCCTGCACTCAGCATTGACTTGTGTGTGCTATGGTTCTCTGCCAACTGAAGTAGGGGGTCATTAATATTTTATTCATAGCTTATCAAGTATGATAAAAAAGTAGACAGAAAATCTTTTAGAAATGTCTGGTTCATAAGGAACGATGAAGCCAATAAATGACTCGCATTTTGTATACTTAATTAGTCTTTTCAAATGTAAAAAATATCGCTCACTGTAGTCAAGGGCAAACTTTCATATACAGTATATATAAACTAAAACACATTTAACCTAAAAAAAAACGAAGGGCAATTTGATGTTTATGTCCTTTAAGTTTGTGTCCTTGCCTCAATGGAGGCCAGACATAACTGAAGCCAGAACAGGTCAACCCTTTTATATTCAATAGAACAGATCTATTCAGTGGCTGATGCAACTCTTACATTGGATGTGAATCCCCGTCTCAGGCGAGTTCCTGCCTACAGGTGGAGGATAAGGAAGGCTAATCGACGATCACATCCTCACCGTGTGTCTGTGACTAAGAGTCAGCGTGCAGTGCAGTGGCTGTGCGCCCATTAACCAAAACAGGGATTACGATTAAAACCCAGGCCTGCCTGTGCTACCTCACAGAGGCAGAGCAGAGCCCGATTGCCATTGAGGTTTGTTTATAGGAGACTAGGATAACTGGGTTACACTGAGCAGCAAATCCAGCCCGCATTTATCCTGGAGGATTGGAGCTCATGCATTTTCGAGACTGCGTATTGTAACGAAAGCTTACGACGAAGTCTGGAAAGCAACAGGCCATTGTCATTGCAATGAGGAGGATTGTCATTGTAATGTTGGAATAGTTAGCAGGATCATTTAGAGTAAAGATGGTGACTACAGTCGTCGCATGCATATGAACATATCCGGTTAACGTTGGCATGGATTAAGCCTATACAAATATATCCCGGTTATAGGCATGTTATTCTTCCTGGAAGGCGAGGGCAGTGCGCGGCCGCTTGGCAGGAAGCGAGACCAAACGCTTCCCTAATGGCCGGCGGCCAATAAGCACATAAATAAACATTATAACGGCAGAGCCGTTCACAGCAGCAGGTGGCGAAAGGTTGGTAAGTGGTACAGAAAGCGAGAAAGGGGGAGAGGGGGAGGGAGGGAAGGGAGGGCGCGCAGAAAGACAGATCCACCATAATCAAGTTTTGGGGGTGGAGCCGCACGCCAGGGGATCTGATTAGCCATAGACAGGAGGTCCTGTGATTTATACGGGGAGGAGAAAGAGGCGGGGGGGGGGGGGGGGGGGGGGGGGGGGCTTTGACTAAACCCCACCATCCCAATGCCATAGCATTACGGCCTGGCCTCACATTTCCATCCTCTGAGAGGGATCTGAGCCTGCGTCGTCGATTTCCGGACTTTGCGTAACCATGTCTTTCCGAGCAAGACCCCCATCAAGGCAATAGAGCATAGGACCCCCTATGGGGGGGGGGGGAGATGGGGGGGGGGGGTGGAAGGGTTGAGGGTCATGGGGGGGTTGTCCAATCCAATACAACAGATAAAGGGGAATCTAGTTACCGACTTCAAATAGCCAGATAACCGAATCTCCTTTGGCTGGGTAACTGAGAGGCGTAGATCGACTTTGGAGATGCACAAACCACTTTCACGTGCAGCTAGCTGTGTCCGAGCCCCATCTGTTCCTCATGAGAGTGGGGCGATCGAGCGGAGGAAACTACCCGGTAGCTTTTCTTTTGAGGAGGCCGACGGCCGGGCTTCTGGACAGGATCTGTGCGCACTGACTATTTCGTCTTCATTAGAGGTTATTTTTGGCTTGCGGATGCAGCCGACTCAAACAGGACTTTTTGGGATAATACAACGACAAGCAACAGTGAATTCAAGTTAAAAAATGTCTCACTCATTTGAGTAAGATGTCGCTTGTTATCTTGATGTTTTAATGGTTGCATATAACAACATGATAGGGCTGTCCATATCATGCAATGCAACAGTCTTTGTTTACTTTAATTTGGGTTAACAAAAAGAGTGAACACACAATCCTAATGCATGTACTGCACTCGCCAACTGCTTAGATTACAACACACACGCAGTCACACACACATACACCTAGTGCTGCTCAGTAGCAGCAGGAGGACAGCAGGATTCCGGTGTTCTGTTGTGTGGTGGAGTACTGAGGAGATGGAGGAGGGGGAGAGGGAAGGGGGTTCCCTGTGTTAGGAGAGTAGCTAAATCTGACCAGTTTTAATGTCTGCCTGGATCTCCTCGTAGCAGCTGTTGTCCATTAGCCTGATATTAGCCGCCACGCAATTAAAGCCTTCACCCACGCGACCAAGGAGGAGAGCTGGGTCCCTCGCAGCCCCGAGCCACTACAGTCGATCTGGAAAGCATTATCTATCTGGTAAAGTTAATGCGCCATAGTAAACAAATCGGATAGACGATTCTTTTCTTCTTTGTTGTGGTTGTTTCTGTACTGGTACATTAAAAGAAAATGGAGCTTAAAGTGTTTGACCGGAATGACCGGAACAATTGAAAGCTTTTGTTGAAATAGTATTAAAGTATTGCATCGAGGAATTTTATTTTCCATCCACAAAAGGTTCCATTTGCTGAGGGAATATTATGAAAACAAACTTGATAAATATGAGGAACAGATTTTCAAATGGAATGAATATTCTTAAATATTTCATCCCTGGAAAAAAAAAGTGGTGAATTGCAAATAAGAAATGTGTCAGTGCTTTTAAAAAAGCAACAGGACCAACATGAGGTAAACATACACAGTGTGTTATTGTCACATTGAAGTTAGGCTAGTGGAAACTGTCAATTAAAAACTTTAGTTTTGTTTCTGAAAACGCAGAAGTGACTCCATCCATTGTACTATTATAAACAAGTCTAACGGACAAAATTAGCCTTTTTTATACAAAATAACCATTTTAATCACTGGACTGCACCTTTAACGAACCAGACATCCTCCAAGTAACAAAGCTGTAATCCTTTAGCAGCATGGTACAGAGTTCCATTTTATTTGCTGTCCGCTGCATAAACAGCTTATCCTCGCTCATATTTGAGGAAAAATACCAACTTGGAAAGCACAATCATCGTGGCACTCATGGTAGAATACCAAGGATACGGTATTGTGCTCAGGCGACTATCGGAACACAGAACAACAGGGTGAGATGCAATTTGCTCAAGTGGTTCGCTAACATGACCTAGCAGGCATGTTTGTGAACAGTCAACATCTGATCGTGTACGACTCGTACTGTAACATGGTGCTCGGCAATTGTACGCAGATGACCCAGTGCATGTGACGAAACATTCCTTAAATAGAGCAGGGTATAAAAAGCCGTGCACGGCACAAATCCTGGCCTCGCCCACATTTCATCTGACCTCTTTTTGGAAATCAACACTCCTCCCTCGCGCTGGCCCTCTAAACCTCCCAACACTGTAATTGTGGCTGCTTGGGTGGATGCTTTAGGGGGGAGGCAGCCCATGTGGCTCTTTTTTAAAGGCCGTTAGCGTCAGTGTTGTTGACACTGACAAAAAAACAAAACATGTTTGACTTCAAACATCGTTGCTTCGACTGACAGACTAGAGAGCAACACGGAAATTAATCGGAATCTGTTGGTGCAGGATATGTCATTACCTGTGTGTACATGTGTGTGTGTGTGTGTACATGTGTGTGTGTGTGTGTGTGTGTGTGTGTGTGTGTGTGTGTGTGTGTGTGTGTGTGTGCTTCTGTGTGTGTGTGTGTGTGTGTGTGTGTGTGTGTGTGTGTGTGTGTGTGTGTGTGTGTGTGTGTGTGTGTGTGTGTGTGTGTGTGTGTGTGTGTGTGTGTTTGAGTGAGTGAGTGAGTGAGAGAGTAAAGAGAGATAGAGAGAGAGATGGGAGTGAGTGAGTGAGTGAGTGAGTGAATGAGAGAGGGGGCTTGGAGAGAGATGGGAGTGAGTGAGAGAGAGAGAGAGATGGGAGTGAGTGACAGAGAGAGAGATGGGAGACAGAGAGCGAAGGAGAGTGTGTGGTGAGGTACGGGTGGTTTCAAGGTGTGCAAGATACAAGCGTCAGGGAGGGAAGAGGGGGATGGAGGGAGAGAGGACATGGAAGGTGAGGGATGGTAATGGTGGGAAGGACAATGAGATGTGTGTGTGTGTGCGTGTGTGCGCATGTGCGTGCGTGCGCGCGTGCGTGCGTGCGCGCGTGCGTGCGTGCAAGCGCACATGCCAGTGCTCTGCAACCGGTATTCTTTCTGGCACGCGGCGACAGATGGCAGGGAGCGGCGCGTGCCACCAGCCGACGGCACAATACCTCACAGCTGTCCGGCGGGGCAAGGGTGTGCAAAGGGGGAGAGAAAGCAGAAACCAACGCGCGGCACAGCGGCATGTGGAAGAATGCTCATCTGCGCGTATATCAAATGAAGATTTATCACGCTCCTCTTCCTCTCCTGTCCCGTGGTGACTCAGCCGCCCGGTGCACTACATGTGCACTCCATCCTCCCCATTAGGGTGCGACTCAAACGTCTCACATCTGACGCGCTCGCACGGAATTTCATTAATTACTCTGGTCTGACAGAAAAGGAACAATGTATGACACTGTTGTGATGCATCAGCGTGCCATTATTATTTTCATCTTTTATTCCCGGGTGAACAGAATGCTTTTTTGGTTGTTGCTGTTGTCACGACAGCACGCCGCTGTTCAATAATAGCATGCAAATTTGAAAGGATGGCCTTGCAATTACAAAAAAAACTGTCAATTGCAGCCCGACATCTCTCCCGTAATGACATCAAGAGGAGCAAATGGATTTGAAAGTATTCATTAAAAAAATGTATTCATTCAAATCATTTTTGTTTGTTGTTTGCTGCTATATGAAGGGTGGTTGCCTTGAGATGTGCTCAGACGCAGGTGCGACTCACTCCATTGTTTCCCTGTGGTAAACGTTGTGCCCGATTTCAGAGAGGGGAGGGGCCAAGCGCCCGACCTCGCTACGAGTCGGGGATTACGGGATTCACTTCGCCGTTGAAACGATGGCAGCTTTGACCGTCACCTAGCGCGCTGCGAGGCATAACGCAACAGTCGATAGATCGGCAGTTCAGTCCGAAAAGACAGCATGTTTTGAGCAGTGGGGGAATTTGCATGTGCCTGACCTAGCAACACGCGCAGGGTCTTAAAGTGATAAACCTGTCTTGTAATAAATCACAATCAATTATTATTGTAAATCTAGTATTTATATCTATATATATATATATATTGATATTAATATTGATATTGATATACATCTGAGACAGCTTCCCTGTGGAAGCAACTGCTTAATACTGCAATGATTACCGCTAGGAGGCAAATGGCTTCCATTTCCTATTAAATCACGTCTTTATGTTACTCAATAAACAGCAGATGTGAAAAACACAAGTGTTGGTTGTTATTGAGAGCTCAGAACAAACAGAACCAGCGATGCCTTGTTTACAGCGCTGGAGACATCAGCGATGCAACTATATGCGCAGGCAGCACTTGGCTGCCACAGGTTCCATGCTGCTGAGAAACGGAGGAAACGACGCGATGTCACACACTCTCTACAGCTGCTGTGTCTGCGTCCGCCACACCACAATCATAACTAACTTCGCCTTTTTTTCGATTGGAAGCCGTCCAAGGTGGGGGTCTCCCGGGGTCCTGCCGCCCCGAGCTCCTGTTTGAGTTCACACACTTCCACTAAAGTTTAGCTGCTCCTTTTTTAAAAGTCCATCCACCGGGGTCAGGTGCCCGGGGGAAGTGGTCCATATAATGGTGCATTCTAGCAATCCATCCTCCGCCACCACCACCACACCGCCGGGCCATAACCCCTTTAACACAGCCCTGGACGGGTCACTATTTGAAAACAAGTCTGTTGGCCTCCCGGACAAAAAGAGGTCTTGTGGGTTTTTTGTCGTGCACCAGGAAAAGGCAAGCCAAGAGTAGAGCTGCTGTAAAGCAAAGCTAACGGTGACAAAAGTCGGTGGGACCAGGATGCTTTACACACTGCGGATACCGACAGAGATGTTTGTCCTTGTAAGGCTAAGACACTTAAATCATGGAGTGATTTATGGAGTAAATGTTGATATAGTTCAGGGATAGGAATGTAATCTAGTTTGTTTTCTGCTATTTCTCTATTCTGTTAGAAACGTTTAGGTTAAAGGTGCTGGAGGTAATATTTGAGAGTGGAGAAGAGAGAAAGCGGAAAAAGCTGAAGCGAGGAAGATTGGGAACACAACCCAGAAATCCCACCGTCCCCGTCTCCATCCTTCCCTACGTTTCTCCGCCATTGAGAAGATAAAGCAGAGGGGACAAATGTGACCGTCAAGGTGGATCCCCTGAACCAATCCGGGAAGAGATGCCCTGATTGGTAGGAAATTAGCCTGGAGCGGAAATTTTCCGACACAGAGGAAGGCGCGCAGACCACCAGTACGGTTATTCTAACAGAGCCTTTCACACAGCAACAGCTGTCGGTTGGCTGGTGAATTTCTAACAGATTACACTCAAATTGTAGCTCTAGTTTTACCTAGAGCACCTTTAATCACGGGTTGACTTCATCAAATCTTGAGGAAACACAACTTACTGGTACAAGGTACCCTTTGAGGGGAGGCCGCGATGAATTCACCCCCCTCCACCCCACCCTTTTGCTCAGTGTTGGGTGACAAGGATGTAGTCTATCGCAATGGATTCATCCGGTGACGCATACAGACAGGAACAGACATAGCACCACCCTGTATCACCTCTCTGAGAAGGTGGCCATGACATCGTATCCTCCCTGCGGAGAATCAACCCCTTGCCATACTTGTTGGGAGATAAATTCACACTGGCGTAGGGGGGGGGGGGGGGGGGGGGGGCTGAAGGATTTATGGAGCAGACAGTAGCTTTTAACTGAGAGACCTTGGGTGCTGAGGGGGTTGGGGGGGTGTTTGGACAGGATCCAGAGATCCTTGGCGAGCAGTTTAATCACAAGCAGATTTGGAAATTTAAGACAAAGTCAGTGAAACACTAGCAAAATGTGAAAATGTTAAACAGGGAACACAGTTTGTGTGTGTGTGTGTCTGTGTCTGTGTGTGTGTGTGTGTGTGTGTGTGTGTGTGTGTGTGTGTGTGTGTGTGTGTGTGTGTGTGTGTGTGTGTGTGTGTGTGTGTGTGTGCAGAGCCTCTCATTCTACTCAAAGCATTTCAGAACTCCCAAGAATTTGACCACATGTTAAATTATGTGAATCACATCTGACATCAATTAAAATAATTCTCTCGATTGAAGGCTGAACTTTAGCAGTTCCGTTCACCACAACACTATAAACACCCTGTGAAAGCCTGAAAGTCACTCACCTACGGAGGCAGACACAGGGAAACAGCAGGTCACCAGACGATCAAACAGACGATATGTGGGAGGAAGAGAGAGAGAAAACATTTGTTACAAACGTGGTTCTGTTTATACAATAAACTACGAAATATGTGAAATTTTAAATTATAACATAACAACGCTATTATAATCAGGAATCAAAGATCATAACTCAGATCAACCTCAGTGATGAAATGGAACCCATAACAAAACCTAACACATAAGAAAACTAGATTATTCAGGACAAATGTTTTTCCTATGAAAATTGAATAGAAACAAATTTTGGCTCAGATTGTGATAACAAGTCAGGGTCTCTGTAAGAACTAGAACATCCAGACCTTGAGCGGTTTTGAAGGTCGCTTTTGTTGTCTAAATTGTTTTAAAATCTCCCACTGCTTAGAGTGGCATTGTTTGCGCTGCCATAATTGAATTTGTATTGGTTTAAAAGATTATTCACAATCTTCGTTCAAATCACAACCTTTAGTCCGCCCGTGTAGGCGGTGTAATCTCGGTTACATGCCTTCTACGTGTAATTCATTTATTTACACGTCCACATTTTATCTATGACAGTGGAGAGCAGACATCTTTCAGCCGTCCATTCTCAGCTGTAATAGTATTCCAAAGACATTCAAAACACCATCCCAGACAGATATTGTCATCAAATTGCGAAATGTAGTCTGCGATGCTGACAAACAGACTGTATAGTGGTTGAGTTATAGTTTGCCTTTTTGTTAGCATTTTTTTCTTCTTCTTCATCCTCTTCTGTTATACACAGCCAGACCAAATAAAGGGGCAGCTGTAACATGTTGACCACAGATGCTAAACTTAACTGTCCGCTCTCTCTGTTAGGCTGCACTGTTCCTACGACCCAGTCAATGTATTTTCACAGGCTGCATCCTGTTCCTTTTAAACAGAACAGAATACTATGTAAAGACAAGAAATGTGTGTGTATGACACACAGTGTCCTGTGCATCCACATGCACAGACACAGTACTGTATATACTGTATATATACAGTGTACAGTCCCATTCAGCCCATTCAATTCCACCCTGCAACCGGCTGACACCCCAATAGAACACATCCTCATTCTTTTCCAATTGAAACAACCAAACAACCAAACACAACAGAGGTGGACTGACAGAGTTATAGAATGGCATAGTGGAACGAGGTTGAAAATGCAGGGTTGAAAAGACGAGCATTCCTTAAGCCTTGTTAAGGGGATAGTCATCTCGGAGGCAGACATGTGCAATGCAATGGGAGAGGATGAGTGTGCCTTAAAAAAACAAACAGGCCAAACAGCGGATTTCCACACTGGATTACTGTAGCGCTATTGAACAGTGACAAAACACACAGCACAATAATTCCTTGTGATATTTGAATAAGCACAGGATAAGAGCAGGCTCTTACCTTTGACAGGCTTTAGCTTAACTACTGGGAGTAGAATTTGAGAGACGCACACACTCCACGTATTTAACATACGATCAATGCGATGGCATCGATATATTTAGTCATAGGTATTCATGCTAAGTGGTTTAAAGCTTCACTCTGTCTTAATTGCCCATTGGTGTCTGCACTTGAAAAGCCAGACGTTTAAAGATAACATCAATCACAATTTTGATCTGGGAGCCCCCCCTCCCCCTACTTAACCTTCTCCAATTATCATGGAAAATGACTCAAAAACGTTGTTTTTTTAGCAGCAATGAATGTAGTGGATGGAGTGCAAGCAATCACTTGGAGAGAGCGGCCATTACGAGAGAGCAAGAGAGAGAGACAGAGAGAGGGAGAGAGCGATAGACAGAGAGAGATAGAGTCTGTGTGTGTGTGTGTGTGTGTGTGTGTGTGTGTGTGTGTGTGTGTGTGTGTGTGTGTGTGTGTGTGTGTGTGTGTATTTGTGCATGTGTGCGTGTGTGTGTATTTGTGCAGTGCACATATGACAACATTAGCCATTTCCCCTCACCCTCCACGGATCCTAAATCCGGATCATCTTCCAAGTTATCCAATATCACTCTGATGTATTTATTTGTAGCATGCAGGATGTTGAGATGACATCATATAGAGCAAAATGTTAATCAAAAATAACATGTCCTCTCATTGCTCTCTCATGAGCTCCTTCTGTTCCGGATATCTGCAGAGATCCCTGCAACCTGCCGCACTCGCTTTTCAAAACGTACTATTCAGGAAATGGATGCCACTGAAAATACACAGCACTGGTTTCAAATTTGCTAAATATTTAAAGGGGCATGAAGAATCCATTGCTTGTCCCGGAGAAGAAAGGAACAAGTAATTACTAACGGTGCAGCTTGAATAACGACAACACAACCCAAGGTACAGGAACAATAAATACTGGTTTCAAAGAGGGGGTAAACAAATTCCCTCTGTCAGCGCAATCCTCAAAGTCCCTTCCGTCTAGACCGGTAAGAGACCAGAACGGGCCTACTATTCCACTCCTATCTGGCATGTTTGCCCCCTGGGAACGAGACAGAAAGCCGTTGTGATTTCCATCAGTAACCTGTCGCCAAACAGAGACGGATGTTCCTGAAGCCTCCTGTTTGATAGCATCTCCTCCCAAATACACCTGTCACTGTTTTGTCGAACCACAGCCTCATAAGATCCACGCTCAGTCTCTTCTGTTTTCACTGTGCAAAAAGATTTCCTCGTCAGAAACCAAGACTAGTTGGATCAGAGATTGACGGGTTAAACCATTGTGGAAGTTGTAATGCTATGTTTTTTGCAATCGTAGCGCAGACAACCGACACATTTATTTTAGACGTGGGCGCTATCAAACAGGCGTGTCATTTTCCCTGCTCAGTGTCTAATAGTGACTAGCATGCAATGCAAATCCAGATTACTTAAAGATCAGCTGCCAGCGTCTGTACAGTAACTGGGCACAAAGGACAGCTTGACAGAACACCTTTTTTATCCATTTTTCATCCTATTTTCTAGGGAACGGTTGAACAAGTGGCCAGATGCCAGGCGAACGTACAGCTACAACTGTTCTGTTGCTGCGTATCTAATCTCTCCAGTGGAAAATCGCAGAATGAGAATTAATTCCCTCTGCAGGAACGCAAACCCTCATATTGAATATCACAGCAGGATGAGTCATGCGGTGAAATGTAAATTATTAGAAATAATAACTATGGTCTCTGCCACTGGAAGGGAAATAAAGATTATGAGAGTCACGAAGAATGGGTGTAGGTTGCGTTTCCACTAAGGTGTGTTTCCTAGTGGCCTGCGCCTTGTCGTTAGACAGATTGGCTGGCGTAATCTCTCCATCACTCTGCCCTCTTTTAAGCCCCGCCGGGCCATATCTGTATCCATCTGATAGGCAACAGCACCGTGACCCTCTGCTTATCATGGCTTTGCGCGTCCCAGTCCTATACAGAACTGTTCCCCCTTTTTATTCCCCTCTTTTTTCTGTCCTGCCTTTTCTTATTATTATTATTTTTCAGCTGGTTCCAACATCCGCCAGGCGAACACATGGTGCAAAACGGTGTTTGATAGGAAATTTGAAAGCCAATGTAGCCCTTTGAATCTATTCCAAGGGTAAAGTGAAGATAGACACCGGGATCCGTGTCCTCGGAGCGGGGAAGGATGCGTGTGTTAGCTGAGGATAGTATAGGCACAGTGAACACAAAGTTCAACAGCTCGGCTCTTTTTTCCGGTAAGGTAAAGCAAGGACTCTTTGAAAGGCAGAACTCACGCAATCGTCTGTCCGTGTGTCCTTTCCACCAGCCAAACAAAGGAGGACTCAGTACAGATTTTTTAAGACAAGAAATAATGAAATAATGTCTAAAGAGTTGGAAGTTCAGTAGCCTAATATCCGTGCAGTGCTTCTGAAGAGGTCCCGTCCTATTTCGTCTCAATGGCTCCCAGATGTTACTTGCCTTAGATCCGCTTCTTCCAATATACTATAAATTAAGACAAGGTTGGCGGGGCATGAACCAGTAAATCTGAAACATACCACTAGGATGGTCAATAGACCTTGAGGTCTGGCAGCAAGCTAAGGTTCCATAGGCAAAGATATATATATAGAAACGATCCCACTGAACACTCTAAAGCAATAACCAATGAGACTCTAATGTGGTTTTGGGGGAAGGGGGGGTTCAGGAGGTTGCAATGGAGTGTGCCATGCAAAATCTTTCCCCGAAATGTATAGCTGCCATATGTTGTAGGTTTTGATGTTGGAAGCGTCATGGTGGCCTATGTCAAGATACACATGACCGACGCACAAGGCTTCATATGATCCATACTGTATACTGCAGTAGGGCTGTCAACGAATATTCGAAGTTCGAATATTCGTTCGAAATGTATCCAAAAACGCGAATTCGAACGTGAAAATTAATATTCGAATGTGAAAAAACACTCCCACGGTACAAGCGCCTCTATCTGCTTTGTGAATGAGCCTCTGTCTGTTCGCGATGTCCCTCATAATATTCGAATGTGAAAAAACACTCCCGCGGTACAAGTGTAACAGACTAGTATTGTGAAGAGCGAATGTATTTTATCCCCTCGGGGTTTCCGTACTTGGATATAGGTATTCCAGCTCGGCTATGCCATTCAATAAGCATCCGAAGTAGAGCTCAGGGAGCTCGTAGTCTGGCTGGTGAAAGCTGCTATAACGCAATGTTCTCGGCAAAGTCCGAGACAGCTTTTTTTTCATGAATCCGAACGGTGCGTAGTGCGAAGTGCCCTTTCGCTGGCATGGTGGAAGACGTAGGCGACATGCATATTTTTCTTTATCGATTTTAATAGGCCTTCTCGATAAATGGTAACTTGGTAAGCAAAGCAAGGAACGTTACCACTAGCATACTTTGTAACATTCAGAAGCGGGCGTCTTCTTCAGATTACTATAGTTTGCGCGCTTGCAGGTGTGGTGGTGAAATGCAAGCGATACAAAGTTGTGGCTTTTCATGATTAGGCCTCCACGTTACTGGGCTTATAGGATATATATATATCCCGCTAATTTGAACCATGGTTTTGTCGCATTATTGACATTGACGGCAACTGCGTAAAATAGGCAACCAGATATTCGAATAGTTCGAATTCGTGATTTTTTTCCAAACGAACATTCGAATGTCATTTTTGAGCAATTTTGACAGCCCTATACTGCAGCGGCCATTTTTTATTCATGCTCACATAGAAACTGGAGATAGGCCGACCTCTTTCCCCTGCAAATGCAAAAGAGACACCCTGGTGAATCTGTGTTAATATAATTCAAGTTCACATATTAGAATGTTTTCAGATGGGGAAAACTTTGAGGAAGCGAAAAACCTGCTGGATCAATACAGTATAAGAGTCCAAGGAGAGTCTCCCCTGATACGGAGGCACAGTTCGTCCTGCTTAATAACTTTAAAACACAGGGATGGTAGCCATTTTGCCATCTCAAGGTAATGCAACTACAGCAAGCACCTTCTATCACGAACCAACACGTACAATACAATTTTTATTGAATTGGGACGTAGCGGTGCCCATAAACCATAACCCATTGACGTGTTTCCCAATCTGCAAATTATCAACAATTGACAATTTGTTAATGGATATGTGATAAATGCTAAGATGTTAAGTGTTTCTAATTAGGCCAGACAATTTGTCACATTGGCAGGGAAACCCTGACGTTCCATTTAAGTGCAGATATTAGGATTGATCAGGCAGCTTGTTGACTTGTCTCTGGTTGTAATAATTGGGGAATAAAGGCCCTGTTTTACTTAAAATAAAATGAATGTGCTAACATAGGCTGTCTCTGTTTGGTTTTATGTTTCCAACAATTGGTTTTATGTATATCAGGGCCTCAACCCATTATGAATTTGAATTGTTCAATTTGAAGCTTTCCTCACAAGTTCTAACGACACAAATTTGACCAAAAAATTGACATTATCATCAAAACGATGATTTCCATAATGTACACCAAGGACAACAGATTAGCAACTCCATTGTTTTTTGTTATTTAATTGTCATGCTGTCCTCAGCCTACCAGAGGTTAGTGTATATAGGACAAGCTTGCTATCTACAGAGGACACTAACTAGACTGCTGGGGAGTGGAGTGAGCTGCTTGATAGTTGCAAATTGACAAGAGACCTGCTAATCCCCTTGACAGAGCCTGCCTCTGATTAATTAGAGCCAGAGAGAAGATGGAGGAAGAACATATCTGGACTTCAGTGCTCCTGTAATCCCTTACCCGCTCTCCGCCTCTCCCTCACTTGCCCTCTCTCTACAGAAGCCCTGAAGGCTGTGTGCGTGTTCGGTCATGTGGGAGAGACAATGAAGATGACTTTGTCAATAAGATAGGGTTTCCTCTCTTTCACCATCTCTCTCCGTCATGCTCCGTGCTCGGGTGACAACCCTCTCTCCCGCTTTCAAAAGAACTCGAAAAGAAAATGCTAAAATATACAAGAAAACAAGAAAATTAATACATATAAAACCCAAATACCCTTCATGTCTCGCTTTTTATTTTTAGCCATCTTCAGCAAGCTCTCACAAATCCTCCTGGCTTTAATAAATTAATTATGCAAGGTTTTTTCCTCCAAAGCAGCTCACTGTGTACTTGAGATTATAGCGTAAAATTGAAACAGAGCATAAAAATTATAGAGGCAAGCACAAAATGAAGAGCAATCAAGGCAGACTTATTGAAAAGCAAGGGAAGGAATTAGGAAAAGTTGGTTTAGGGTGGAAGAGTTATTGGAGGGAGGTGAGGGAAATCAATGACAAATATTTTAGTGTGAGGAAAAAAAATGCTAATATATTGGGGATGTTGGCGGGGGGCGAGACTTCGAACAACACCTTGATTTCGGTGCTTAAGACATTGGCTCCATTTTGATCTTCAAACTTGAACCTTTCCAAAGATCACAGTACATTTGCTCTTCTTCGTCTCGGCCTCTTTGCAGCTGCCATCCCTGCCGAGTAGGAATGCTCCTCGGATCCATACAGAGCACGACCCAGAAAAGTGCTTTCAATTACACGCCGCTGAAGTCAACTAGCTCACCCGCCGAGTGTATTGAAACTGAACACCTGAGCATTATATAAGGCCAACAGCTATGCCCGCCCACCCCTCACCCTCCCTTCCACCGCTGAGAAAGACAAATTACCCAGCGACTTTGGTGTGACGTAAGAGGCGTAACCGGAGAGGAAAGTCTGCCCCAAATACCATGATGAAACAAAGTAGAATGGTTGCTATGAAACAGCGATGACCTTTGCCCTCGGTTCAAGTCAAACATTATGGTCAAAGGAGATGCAACGCTTCTCATTTGGTTCTCCTTCGCCTCCGGTGACCGCCCCAGAAATGGTTATTAGTTTTAGGTAGTAACACTGACAACAACGAAGTAACCACTGGAAAAAAGCTTATTTTCTAGCTCAGATAAATCATTCAGCCGCTCCAGTCGGAACTTGAACTTTGCATGGGAAAGGCGAGATGTAATGGATGGTATTCCTTGGGTAATAATTGGGATCCTTTTTATGATGGCCATTCATCGCTCAACTTAGACCAGTTTCAAAAGGAATTCAATGAGGCCATTATTGACAAAGCCGTGACGGGCGTGTAATGTCAAGCAGCAGTGATCACCGGGAGTTAGTTGAACCCTAGAGGATGGGATGGCAGGGCCTCCCTGTCGCTATTCCTACTATGAATAGGCCATGCAGCCCTGACTATCTACGCCTACTAGTGTTTTATCTGTTTAATCCATTCCATTCATGCACTACCGTCTCCCCGACGTTATGACACGGAGCTAGTTACCTTATCAGCTTATTTCTTCTTAAAATAAGCTCAAAGGCTTTTCAGTCTGGGAAGACGGGCACAGCAATTCAAGCATGAATAATATTAATAGCACTGCGGGCTCTTTCTCTAAGTACCTCGGCGATCACCATTTTAATTCCTGAACAATCGCAATGCACATCCCTGCCCGTTTTCCTCCTACTTTCTGTGCTTTTATATTCCCCTACTCCTCTGCAGTCACATCAAGGAAGCAACGTCGTTTCACCTCGTCTTCAAAGCCTATTGATCGACTTCTTCATCTGCAAGACTCTTGTCGCCCATCTCTCTTTCTCACTCTTTTGGATGTCGGCATATGCTATGAATAAAAATAGATCAACAAAAAAAATAGATCTTGGTTTATCATTCCACTGCTGCACTGTGCTGTTGAATGCCGTTGTCGACAGTGTATGCAAGTGTACACCGCCAGCACCCGCAGTGGGGTGCCAGCGTGGCGTAAGCTGGCGTCAAGTCAAGGTGCCGAGGACATAGGAGAGGCGTCATCCTCCTCATCCTCCTCCTCCTCCTCCCCCTGCCACCCGCTTGCCTAAAGCCCATTCCGCCCCCGCAGAGACTCCCGGGAGAGAGTGCAAACGCCGGTCACATTGATTTGCAGTGTCAGAGATGAAGTTCATGTTCCAGGCCACCCCTCCTCCTCCCCCTGTCCTCCTTTTCCCTGAAGACTCAGATTCCCAGACTGTGATCCACGATGGGGGAGCTCGGGCAAGGCAAGAAGGGCCAGCATCAATCACTGTTAGCGGGGGATGAAGTGCGGCTGAGGCTAGCAGTGATGATGTTCTGCAAGTACTAATAATAATAACAATGACCATCACACTCGCGCATGGAGGGGGTTGGGTGGTTGAAACAAATTTACGTCCCATACTTTGAGCCAACTTTCAACGCATGACAGTGTTAAAGATGGACTGGGTAAAGAGGGGGGTGGGGGGGTAGGATGGCAAGAATAGCAGGCTGGTGAATCATGGAACATTTCTATGAGGTGGATGGGTCAGAAATGTCTGTTTTTTATTTCTTCTGATCAACACCAAATGCTGGTGTTGAACCGCTAGCATAGCTCTGGCTATTTCCCAGACTGAATGAGAGTGTGTGCGTGTGCGTGTGTGTGTGTGTGTGTGTGTGTGTGTGTGTGTGTGTGTGTGTGTGTGTGTGTGTGTGTGAGTCTATGTTCACCTCACCCATGACTATGCGAGTGTACTGAAATACCTATTTAGGGAAACTATTTTTTAATTAGTAACGGATGATTAAAAGGATAAGCAGCTATGAATAATTGTCTGAAATGATCGGAAAACCACGTATGCCTTGACAATTTCAAATTTGAGTACTTCATTACACTCCATTAAGTGTAATTTCAAAAGTCTCTTTTTTTTGTCCCTGGTTTGACGCCAGTCACATAGTTCTTTGGCTTTGTAGCTTTTACAAATAGCTTGTGAGCATGTCCCTAGCATCACAAGTCATTCAATTCTGTTTGTAGTTCAGACAATTATAAAACTAGCTTTGAGAACTCTCATAAAACATTTACTAAATGGGTAATAATTCATACAAAAACCATGGAAAGTAAGCAAAACTTTAAAAAATAGCAATGAATAAAAGCATTATCGTCACATGCAAACGGCTCTCATAATTCTTACTTAACATGAATTATTTAAACAGTAAAAATATGTCAGCATGTACTTTGTTGGTGGGCTGTTGCTGTGCATGTGGATACACTAACCTAATTAATCACCTGTATTTGTTTATGCATGTGACAAGTGGATGTAATCTTTCATTGAATCGAAGGCTGCATGTGCCTTTATTAAAATGCTTCATAGCAAAAATAAATCTTCCACTGTTATTTGTTGGAACAATTGGATAAGTGTGTGCAATGTGTGAAAGTATTTTCGCTTAACTCTGTACAAGGTAAGGCAAAGTTTTCATTTAATTTGAAGTATTGCAGTCGAACCCTCAAACAGATCCAAACTACGGCATTAGAGTCTGGCACTGTTTCATCACCGGACACATTTCAGCTCATCCATGAACAATGATCAATGGCAGGCCCTTTAATTTAAGCAATTGATTCAAATCTATGCTAGCTCTCATTCCAATGAAGAAAGCATCAGCTCTGTGCCATGCCCTCTGAAATTGTCGTCATCAACCACCACCACAATCCATAGCTGGCATTGCGGTCGACAGCGAGGCAAGGGGTTGACACAGATGGGGGAGGAGAGGGGACCACATCGCTGTCATTTGTGAATCTATGGCTAATAGAGAATAGATTGTGAGATCATGTAAGAGGTGCTGACAGGAAGCACAGCCATGGCATTCCTTCATTCCATCCGGGCGGCGCCATTGGTCGAAGTGAAACAGCTGAACAGTCCATCCCTCTGGAATCCCTACCAGGCCACTCAATAGGCCCCATTGTGGTCCACAAACTCCAAAGCACCGTGGCTCAATACCGCAAGTGGCTCAGTATGGCACACTTGACAATTGGGGTTTCTGGGAGAGAATTTGCAGGTGGGAATAGTTTTGAGGGTTAAACGGGAGATCACTTGAGATGATCATCGCTGTGGATTCTTGAGAGTAACGCATTGTGTAAATACCCTTCCGTTGTGCTTGGCGTTTAGAGCTTGAGCCTCAGTTACAATAAAATCCTGACAACACTGAAGGTTTTTTTTCAAACCGGCAAAGACACTGCAAACTAAAAACAAATCCACTTTGAAGATAAAGATGTCGAGTAGGAGTAGGGGTTTGCCTCCCTCGAAGACTGCTATTCTTGCATTCTGAACTATATTCCCTTCTCTAATCGGTGGAATGTTGTCTCTTTCATCAGTTGAGCTTGTGGGATTTGCTTATCCGAACAAGTTACCCGGGGGATGTTAGGCTGGGGTTTAACAGAGGTAGGAGGGTTTGGTGGGTACTGTTCCAGCATCAAGAGAAATCAGGCTGTATCAAGGCATGCCTGATTTCCATTTGATGAAGCTAAAATGTCCAACCTCTGTAACCTCTGGTTTGCCATATTTGAGGTCCTCGACCCCCACACCCCACCCGGCCCCCTGACTCTCCCTGCCCCTATATTATCTCAGACCCCCTGCAAAAAAAACCTCACGTGTCTATAAAGTAAAATTGTTTTAGACACAGGTTTTAAACAAGGCATGGAGGTATCGTTAGGGTTTGTTGGCATTATCCCCCACGTAAATAAACCGACGGTACATTCCATTTGTGAAAGCCCCCCCCCCACACTCTTGCCACCACAGCTCCAACATTCACACATCCCTCACCTCGGCCGGAGAGCCCCCGCTACAACTACGACTTCCATGGGAAGGACCACCGGGTGGAAGTCTCATCTCAAATTACTATTTTCCGTGTGTGTGTGTGTGTGTGTGTGTGTGTGTGTGTGTGTGTGTGTGTGTGTGTGTGTGTGTGTGTGTGTGTGTGTGTGTGTGTGTGTGTGTGTGTGTGTGTGTGTGTATGCTTGTGTGTGTGTGTGTGTGTGTGTGTGTGTGTGTGTGTGTGTGTGTGTGTGTTTGTCTGTGTGTCTCTCTTTGCCTTAACAAATGTCCATTGTTAAGTGATATCTTTTCCAATGTAGGCTCCGTCTGCTTATGTAGGTTTAGGGCAAACAGGGGTGCTGGCTCCGACAGTGCGGACCGGGCTCAAGGTCGGAGAGGACACGCCATATTGTTTGACCGAGGCATCTTGCTCCTCTTTTATTATTCCAATCACCCCAGGGCTATGGAATAAGCATGAAGCTTGCGAATGACGGTACCGGAACACCTATATAGGTTACACATATAATCTACAAAAAAAAGGTTGAATGTCTATATTAAGCATAGCGGGGGATTACACAAAGAAGAATCTGCCTTATGCGCAAGATATAGTAACTTGTGGGTTTGTGGTTGGAAAAATAGTTTCCGTGTGTCTATTTCAGGCGAGTGACGTCTGCTTTCTAAGTGGTTTATACGAGGAGACAAGGATTTTTCTCCAAATGCATCTTTAATGGAGGGAAAAGGTGGGGCTCTTATCGCCCTCTCCGGCTCAGGAAACTGTGTCACAGGCTTGAGCAATGGCTCTGCGTAGTTTGCCTGGAGAAGGGGATGCTAAAAGAAAAGGCAATTAGATTTAAGCTAGCGTGGCAGCAAACACATTGGCGGGGGGGGGGGGGGGGGGGGTGTTGTAGGTGGGCATTGTTCAGGTTTTGGCGAATCAGAAGACAAGAGGAAGGACGACAGATGCATTGGTGTGGAGAGGGGCTTGTTTAACCCATTGACTGAGCAATACGTAGAGGTATTCCTGGATGGGGAATTTTTGAAAAGCTGAATCATGATATTCCTTATTGGCCACCACTAATAATAGCTCATCCGCTGAAGGACAGACAAAGTCTTGAAAGAGCACTCCGTGACAAATCCATCCATACAAAAAAGGTCATGAAATCCAAGAAGAATACAGCACTACCAAGAGTGACAATCAAAAATGAGAGTGAATTATTGAAAAAGTAGCAATTTAGCAAGACGTCTCTACAAAAAGATCCAGACTAACAAAAGGCTGTCAATGGCTAGAAACCAACTGTGCGTAAAATACAGCTAATCTCTTCACATTTACTGAAAATGATATTATTTTCTGTAGCCATCTCCTGGCCGATATTGCTAGATTTCATGAGATTGTATAATTGGAATTGTGAATTTCAACTTCCATTGTAAAGCTTTAGTTCTGAGTGCAGGGATCGATAGTAGATGCATTACACAAAGGAACATGAGGATGCACCAACTAGCCTACATTTGGCCTATAAAATGCTACATGGGAGATCAAAATGTCCAAATCAATGTCAAATAGGGCAGTGCAACCTCTTGCTGCTTAGAAATAAAACAAATTACTTGAGAATAATTCCAATTAGTTTTCCATCTCTTTCCTCCTCCAGCTCCATAATACACATGGAACACTGAAGCTAGCGTAAACAGCATATCAATGTGTGAACAAAGAAAATGAAAATCTATTTGACGATAAGGGTCTAGCAGAAACACAAAATGCCTAGTATACATCCATATAAATATGGACGATATATTGAACATGTGAACACACATCCATTGCATAGACATCAGTTTGCAACGTGCAATATTGACAGCTTCAGGACTCATTTGGTAGACACATCAAGAGGATATAAAGAGTTAAATCTGAAGCTGCACTGGAAGGGCATTATGGTCTGGTCTCTCGAATGACCACAGACTCTGTGCCATGACGTCAGCATGTTAATTGTAGGTTTGCTTGTGCAGACATGAGCAATAAGAAACTCCTCCTTCCTACACACACACACACGATACAGACAGACACACACACACACACACACAGGTACACGTTTATGTGTGCTGTACTGTGTGTGTGTGTGTGTGTGTGTGTGTGTGTGTGTGTGTGTGTGTGTGTGTGTGTGTGTGTGTGTGTGTGTGTGTGTGTGTCATTTGCAGGCCTTTTATGTGTTTCTTTACAGACATTTCATCAATTAATGTTTGCATCAGCTTTGTGGAAGTACTCTGTAATTGTGTTTGAAAAATTCACCCTGTAATTCAGTTTTACTAAGGGGCTTGTATGTGTGTGAGCGCGGGCGGTGTTTATGTCTACAAGTGTGTGTGGTACGGATGTATATTTACTTCTGCGTGTGTGTGTGTGTGTGTGTGTGTGTGTGGTCTTATGCTGCACATTTTTCAGTTCCAGCTTGGCTCTGTGACACCCCCCCCCCCCCCCCCCCCCCCCCCCCCCCCCCCCCCCCCCCCCCCCGCCCCAGTAGCCCCCCTCCTCACGGCACCAATCTGCCAGACCGCCTCAGCATCTCAGAGGAAACCAGGCAGATAACCCCACCACCCAGACACTGCCACCAGCCGCCCCTCCCTCTCCAAATCCCAACATCCACCTAATGCAATGCTAGGTGTGCAAAGGGACCCCACCCCCCCACCCCAGCCGAGCCGGTCTGCTGCCACTGTGTTGGGGCTAACTGGCTTGGGAACCTCCCTCCCTATGGGGCTAATCATCATGCACCTTCTGCTTGTCCCACTGGCCACCCACCAGGGTGGCCAGGTGGGGGCCACCTTCGCCTGGTTCCCCTCGGAGACGGCGCAGGGATAGGAGAGTTGGATGTGTAACAGGGGGTTTGTTTTGTTTTTGTCGGCTATTCTCCTTAATCAAGCACAATGCACCGCTGCAGACGTGGGAGGGGCCATGTGGTGCAGACAGTGTGTCTGGGCGAGATGGGATGGTCTTCTGAGGCCCACTGTGTCCTGGGAGTTACTGCCTACTGAAAAAACAACAGACCCCCCCCCCCACACACACAGCAACCAGACTCCGCTCCCCAAAATCCATACTAAAACGACTTTGGCCGTATATGGGTTAATTTGTGTAAATGGTTCCTGGTGTCTGTTGCGAGGAGGAGGTGGGGTCGTTTATCTGTCCTTTAATCCTCGCCGTAATGCTAGAAAGAATTGTCAAATTGTTTTTAGATTTGGACCTACATTTCCGCGTTTCCACACAGTCATCCCGTCTGCTTAAACCCTTTGAGCATTTGTTGGCCAGCAATCCGCCTGTAGCCTCCCACATAGCAGATTGAATCACCGCACAGAGTACATATGTATCGCATATGGGGAGGATCATTATTCTGGGTTAATTCCGGTTGAGTAGACATTCTGAAGAGGTGCCCACGTTGAGTCATTGAGCTAGGAACATGCCATCGCTAATCTGATCCATTAGCTCATCTTAACAATAACAGACGTATACTGGCAGCTTGGGCCTCATTAATATAGGAAAATATATATAATCCGCTCTCCTTCAGACAGACATCCCGCAAGCCTCAGATTTGTCACTGAAGTAAAATCACTCCTTAGATCTTGGGAGGCGATGCATTCTAGCGATTGCACTAGTATATGATATAGTATGCTGTTTAAGCCAAGATATCCGCCGACAGGGAAATGCGTCTTTTTGAAGATAACAACATCAGATAGTAGACGCACTCTGTTGAAATCTCATTAGGGCACACAGCAGTGCCCCCGCGCCTCAGACCCAAGGCCGCACCTTCAGTCTGCACATGGGAAGAGAGGAGGGGGGCAGGGGCACTCTGAACCAAAACAAGGACCTGTGAACCCAAGGGCGCGTCCCATCCCCCCCACAGGGGACAGAGGTGGGGAGGGGGGTTCAAGCGTTGGGGAGGCAGCCAGCCTGCTGCTCCGTGGCTCACTCACGGCCGCAAGGCCTCTCGTTTCACACTCGTGCGCGAACAGCAGATTGTCACACAGTTCTCCGTCTCTCACGAGGGGCGGAGGTGGCATAGGGTGGAGAAGGGAGCAGGGTACGTAACCGCGCAGGGGGGGGGGGGGGGGGGGTCGTTTCGGTTCAACCTCAGACAACGCCTGCTCTTCCTCCCCTTCTCGACGGATGCCTTCGCCCTCCACCTCAGCACTGCGGCGCTGCTAAAGACCTTGACGGCGGTCTGGTGCTGCTACCGCCGCCGCTGTTGTTGTTGTTATCTCCTCCCCTACTCCGGCGTGCTCGTGGGGTTGTTTTTTCCCAGAGCGATCCAGAGCACTCGCATTAATAGATTGCGGTGCGAGGCGCGTGTGTGGCGTCCAGGGAGGACAGCTCGTCTTAGTATGCCGGAGAAGAGGCGCTAGCTGCCGGGGGTCTGACTTAGCGAAGCCATGCTGTGCAGGACCACCCATCCCAGTCCCACTTTGATCTATCTCAGCCCTGCACTGAGCCGTGTCGGCTTTGTACAATAGGATAAGTTTGTGTGTATATATATATATATATATATATATATATATATATATATATATATATATATATATACTGTATCTATATATATATATATATTTATTTATTTATTGCACATACAATAATATTTACATTTATATCATATACATTACTTACATATTACTTCTGTTTTGATTGTTTTACTGCTTACCATAGAGATAACAATTCATTGCAGCAGTGTTATGAAAGAGGGTTCAGAACGAGTTCAATCAATGGAAAATGATTGAATACAGGTCTACGTTGAATTTAATCGCATATATATATTGATATAGCAAATGGAAAATAACAACTGTTCTGGGCATATATCATAGCAGCCGGGGAGAGAAAGTACCTACCAGCCCACTGCAGGACAGAACAGCAGGATAAATTAAACACACTGTTTTGAACACTAATTCGATTTGTTACACTTGGGCTGCCAAGGATTTAACTGCCCCAACTTCCCCGTTAGGGTCCTTTCGTCTTTGGTTACATTTCCAGGGAAAGACAAACAGGTGACAAACAGGGTTTCTTGGTGCTTTAACATGCCGCTGTATTCTCTTGCGCTAAGCCCCGGCTAGTTGGTTTGAAGCGGCGTGTTTGTGTTGAGGATTGAACGGTAGCCTTGTTCCCCCCTCAGTTTGGAACCAGGCTCGTTCCTCACCTTGTCCTGTGGCCCCCTCAGGTCCACCCGGCTGCTTGAGTCAGCCGAGCTTCACTTCAATGTTTCAAAATGTACTGTTACTTTGTTTGGAGTCTCTGGTTGCCAGAAAACCACATGGTTCCCTGTAGTTTAACCAACACTATCATTTCTCACACTATTTCTTCTGAAGACTCGTGTCCTACAGGAACGATGTGTCCAGGCCATATGTCTGTGTTTTGTATCCAATGTGATTATTCTGAACTAGCAGCACTGTTCCTGTTAGCGTTACTAACACATTATACTTCTAACACTTTCTCGTTCTACACGAATGAAGGACCGGCCCATATGTCCATTTCAAACGGGACTGTTCTTCACTTCCGACATTATTCCCGGTGGTGTTGCTTACATTTTATCCTTCTAACACCTTTTCTTGTTGTGCAGGAATGACGCGCCAGGCCATATGCTTCCCATACCCTGATCTGATGTGTCTGCTCTGTACGTCCAACACGGCTTCCCTATAGTGTTCCTCCTTATTCCAACACTATTTCATCCCGGCCCGTGCGCCACAGATAAGAGTGACCACGCCATATTTCAGTGTTCCCTATCCATCACCCGGCGCGGTATCTGTTACACACAAAGAGGAAGAGCCGTCGGCGGGAAAACACCCAGAATGGCACTGAGAACCGCTCAAAACTGGATGTATTACGCAACTGAGTATAAGCACTTGGTGCATGAATGCATCCAGTCTTTTGGAAAAGGGGAAAAGAGGAACCAACAGCATAATGCGGCCCAGCCCACCGCTAAGATGGCGGGCCGTGATGAATGAGGGCAGGCCAAGAGGGAAGGCATCCACTCCCACCCCAGCTACATCTGCGGTGAATCGGGGGCAGAACGCTCAGAAGACAGAGAGCGGACGTGTAATGTGATTCAAGATCCCAACTTCTCCCTACCCCCTCCCAAGGGAAATTTGGAAATTACACCTGTGTCTGTCTCATCCCTCCCAGCAGGTAGTGCTGTAACTGACGCACAAGTGGTGACAATAATCAAGCGTTCGTCCCCTTAATGTTTTGAACGCTAAAACTCTCAGAGACTCCATCGTTCGCTCCCTCCTTCTCTCCCACTTTATTTGCGGTTCTCTCCACTCTTTTAGCTACAGAGTCCCCGGAGATGTTGATCGAACCGCAATCTCGCTATTTAAACACAGCTGCATTAGTGAGCCTCCATCATCACAATACACACACACATAGAGGCAAATTTGCCTCATCGCCAGCCCTGTGGCGAGCACGTCTCTGCCCCCCCACCACCGCCATCAACCCCACCCCGCTACCCCATCACTCGGAAACCAAGATATGCACAGCTGCCGCCTGGTTGCCCAGAAACTAAACATCATTTCAGGAATGCCCACCCGTCCTCACCCCCCATCATCGCACGCACAAGCACATGCACACAGAGACACACACACACAGAAACACACATGCACACACACACACACACACACAGAAACACACACACACACACGCACACACACACACACACACACACACACACACACACACACACACACAATGTGGATACTGTTACAGGATGCATTGTAAAGGAGCCTGGGATCCTCCAAACTTCATTAAGCACGTCTCAAGCTGTGAATTCTATACATTTCCTTTCCTGCGCAGCCATATAACGCATCCATTTGCAGGGGTCACAGGCCTCTAAGAAGAGTTCAAATGTAATTTAAATGGGCAGATAGAGAGCAACTGAATTACATAGTTGTGTGAAACTTATAGGACACCTCTAACACTATTACGATCTCACTATTAACGCCATTATATATTTTTCTTTGGCTGGAGAGTGCACTGGAAGGGTAACCGAACACTGCACGTAGACCGCAGGGGCTGCACCTGATACACTCCCTAACACAATAAGCACCTGGTGATGTCATTGACATTGATTACCGCTATTCAATAAATAAAAAGCGGTCTCTCAGGCCGGGCTGCACCCTCTAAGTGGCTCGGGTTCGGAAAGGCAGCTCTCCCCCCCCCCATCCCACCCCATTCATTTCAAACTTAATTTCATGTCTTCTCTACTTCAATGTCTGATATAATTGCAATACAAATGGAATCTCTTTTATGACAAGCTAACAAAAAGGACTTCATTAAAATAAAAAATAGCGTAATAGTCGATTTAAAACGAAAAGCCTTCTGTAGAAGTGGGGAATAGGAACAGTGGAGTACCTGGTATGTTATAATCTTTCTGTATTGGATTGCATTATAATTAATCTCAGAATATCCAAGATATACCCTGCTGTCCAATTGTTCGCGAGTTTCTCCGATTTCTTTTTCGGCGAAACAGAGAGCAGCAGCGATGCTGTTTGGTCTGTGTGGTTTCACCTCAGAAAGCTGGCATTTGAAAAACCCTCCAGAGACTAAAGCCACAGGGCCTGGCATTGAAAAAAAAAGCACAATATCCGTAAAGTGAACTAATTAAAGCTCCTCAATGTCCCTGGTAAAACGGTGCCCAGAGACAGAGCTTTTAACAATCCCATTAAGACCAAAGAAGGAGACATGCTATAGACAAGCAACAAATAATAGATGGGATAGATTGGAGTTTAAGTCGGGTGCAGGAGTCCGTTGTCCAAATCAACACGCAGCCCACAGCAACGCAGGCAACCTAAACCGAGTGCATGTGAAGAGGGGCTTTGGGGGGGGGGGGGGGGGGGGGGGGGGGGATGTTTGCATCCCTCCAGCCCTTCTTTCCAGCGCCGCGCGGAGAAACGAGAATAGCTACACTGGTTAACTGAATGCAGTGTCTGTGCTCTCTCTCTCCCCCCCACCCCACCCCCGTCTCTCCTTGTTCTCCCGCCCCGGCCGCGCCGAGCCTCATTAAGGCCCATAAACAATGAGTCGTGCTCCCTAATGAGAGAGTGGCCGGGTTAAAAAGAGGCTCCTGTCTTTGGGAAGCCATGTCTGCTGGCCGCACTGTATCTCGTCCGGTTCTCTGTAGCCTGTGGCTAACAGACTCTTCATTCTTACGAGAGAGAGAGAGGGAGGGAGCGAGGGAGAGGGGGAGGGAAAGAGGGACAGAAAGGAGTGAGAGAAAACCTTGATTGCAAACCCTCAACAATTGGAACTCTCATCCTCTCTGTTGTCCGCTCATTTGCCGAAGTCCATTTCCCATGGACAGCTTCCATCTTTCTGCTCTGGCCTCGCATAAATAGGGACTATACACTCAACACTTTTCCGGAATGTGTCTGACTGGCCCATTCATTAGGACTGATCTCTGAAGCTGACCCTCTCGCTCACCACCACGACATTTCTAAAACGTATACATTCATCACGTAGCTTTCGAAGAAACGACAGGCGTTGCGTAGCGTGCTCGAGACATCGCAGGCACATCTTGTTGGTGGGCACTGTTAAACTTTCATTGTCAGTCCCCCTGCCCTGTTTCATTCAACATAATTGAGCCACCCACTGTGGTCTAAGGTGCTGAAAACACCAGCCACGGATGGCCACCACAATACCACCTCCTTGGGCAGTGGTGTACTTCTGACGGCTCGGTGGTGGTAGGAGTGATGGAGGGGGGGATGGGGGGGGTTCTACCAGGTCGTCGCTTGAGGTCTTTCTCACAGGGTCATCCGTGCTCTGCTCTAACTAGGGTTCCCGGGGGGTCGGGCGAACACAACAGTCACTGCCCCGAGACAACAGAAGCCTTTGAGTGTGTTAGCTGGCCCTGGTGTTATGGGTCCCTTCAGAAGTGAGCGGAAACAAGCCAATGGGGGTGAGAAATGATGATGGACCACAACAAGGCAGGGAGCATAGTAACATAGTGGCCCGCTGTGTTGAGAGGTAGTGGTGTTAACCAATAATGAGCAACGCGCCACCCCCGGAGGTGAACCCTGGAAGCTAAGCTACGTCCATTGCCGAGTCGTGCCCACCATTCCGTGCGATGGGAGTAGCCTTGTGTTAACAGGACTGCTGGTATCAGATGTCAACCCACAAAACCAGGCGAACATGTGGCACGCAAGTGGGGATGATTACCAGGCTGCAGGCTTTATCCACCATGTGGAATATCAAAGAGGGAAGGGGCTGACATCAGATACCACTTTTTCCGACACGTGGAAACATGATGGTTGCCATTTACAGGACACATGATGATCCAGGGGGAAATATTGATTCTGCTGACCGATGCACGAGAAAGCTTTTACGACGTGGTGCAGAGTGTTTTTGGGTGATGGATTGCAAGACAGTCATTATTATGGTGTTCAAATGGGTGTTAAGGATGTACCCCCATGATGTGTTTAAGTAAAGTAGGCTAATGGATTGGAGGATTTTTTTACGGGGATTGGTACTCACAAAAGATCTATCATCACTGAAAAAGTGATACTAGTGCTTCACTAGTTATTACCCTACAATGCAATTGCATTGCTTTCGAATTATGTAAAACGTAGGAGATTTAACCCATAGCGAGATGGATTGCATTGTTAGCAGCCAATCGCTTCCTCTGGACAATCAACGACAGAGGCACAGGCTGCTTCGTTAGCGGCTCCTATCTGTGTTTTTGAAAGTTATTTGGACAACACTTTCCATCGGTCAAATTGTGATTGATTCCTTCCAACTGGAGCGTGCTGCATGCACTCAAGCTCAGTTTAAACATCAAGACAACAGTAGGATTTATGCACTTGGGTTCTTCTCCCAGAGCGAGGCACATGTTTTTTGCCTGGTTACTTATTGGCATATACGTTCTTATAATTTCCACCTTCCTTCGTCTCGAAACGAAGACCAAAAAGAAAATGTTTGTTTATTTTCAGCTTCTTTTTTTTATTGTTTTCGCTGTTTTTTTTTACCGCCATTACGGGGGAGAAATTACCCACTTAAAATACTGCCCTTTATAAAGAAATCCTGCAGTGTACGTTAATAGTAGACAGCTGCCTGCCGTTTCCAGGCATGAGAGAACGTTTAAAATATGGATGTTGTTGTTATATATATCCACTGCAAACGTCGGGGAAGCAGGGGAGTTCATGAGGCACGGCGAGGGCATGGTGGAACATTTCTCTGGCCTTGTTATCAGGGTTTATAATCTGACTTGAGCCATTCCATGGCTAGGAGTAAAGGGCAACCCCTCGAACCCTTGGAGGATGTAGAAACCAGCCCAGATTTGGCCAGCCCGCACGCCGAATAAGCATCATTCAAACGCAGTGATATGCCCTCCCCTATTTTTAAGTTGAATTATTGAACTTATCAGGGCGTGGGTTTGTTTTTCGGTTGAAACACGCCATGGGCTTCATTGGAAATTCAGTTCCTTATCGGTCACTGTTAAGGGAGGAGAACGAGGAGGAACATATTTGGTTTGGGTTTGACCGTACCTTTCTAATCTTTTAGGAAACTAGCCAAAGGTCATATCTAATTGGTCCTTACCATGAAATAATTTGGTTATCCTTGGATAGGATCTTTTTCACATTTCATATGCCGTGCAATTTTCTAAGGGGTAGGAGGCCTGAAATACATTGGTTTCTATGGACTCTAGGACATTGCATTCACACAAAATGATGTCTGAAATGTAGTAAAAACAAGTTTTACATTATCTTTTTTGAGAAATGGATCTATAAAGTACTTCATCCAATGCTATCTTATCGGTTCAGCTATCGCCGCCTCCCACCACCTTCCTTGTTTATCGCAAGTTGCCATGCCATTACCCAAACTACCCTGACGCTCCTTTGGCAAGCAAGTATGAGCCAAAACCAGGAGGTAAATGTAACTCGAGGAGGGATTCACAGCAACACATCTTTTCCCCATCGTGTGTAGCAACATTATCGCCAAACACAACACATTGTGGAATGCTACACCGTAGCGGCCAGGAAAGAGAAAACACCTGCGAAATCCACCTCCTCAACAAGAGCGTTGTGTTCCAAAGCGGAAACAAATGAAGCAATGATAATATTCTCAGTTTATCTCTGTGTGTTGTGCATTTTCTCCGATTGCTCCATAATTGCGCTGCTCCGCAACTCGGCAGATGCAGCAGTTTTTGATGATAGCGGCATGTTATGCGCAAACAGCAGCCAGCAGTTACATGACCGACAGAGACAGCTGTCACTCATAGCAGCAGACTCGGCTGTGACATCCATGGTGGAGGGGAGTTCGGGGAGGATGATTACATAGCACATATTCAAATGTGGAAAGGATGGCTTTTGCCACTGTGTTCTTTTCAAATAACTGTTTTCTTGGTGGGAGTCAGGGTTGAGTATTGACAAAACCAAACTTGCTTGTGGATGTAATGGGGGAGAATTAAGACATGGAGCAAGAATCGACGCAGGACAACGACCTTTGAGGTCATGGTTTGGGATGGATGCAGATGTGAGATTGAAAACTGTGGCCCGGGAAAGAAGTCTTTGGTGTTTTTCACGGACAAAAGGATCCCAAGGAAAATAAAGGAAAACAATTAAAGCAGGAGTTGATCTCCCCCCCCCAGTGCAGTGAGAGGTCAAATACTCTCTATTGTGCCCCCCTTCCCCCCAGCCTCTGTTGGCCCCTCTCTTACCTCAAATAGACAGACCGCCAGGGCCTTTTCCCGCTCTTTTCTGTCTCTCTGTGTGTGTGTGTGTGTGTGTGTGTGTGTGTGTGTGTGTGTGTGTGTGTGTGTGTGTGTGTGTGTGTGTGTGTGTGTGTGTGTGTGTGTGTGTGTGTGTGTGTGTGTAGTGGGGCATGTTGGGGGCTGGGTTTCTGACAATTGCTCTTCATAAATTACAGGCCCCTCCTGCTTCAGAGACAGCCGTCCCACTATAAAACACATAATGGGAAGCCCGCTCCTCAGTCTTTAGTCAGGGTGCGTAGGGGTTGGCTTGGGGTGGAGCCGGGGGGTACAGGCTAGATATATGATGTGGCACTGATTCCTTAGAAACATGGCACATGTTTCACAGTGAATTCGGGAGATTTTGCCTCAATTATTCATTAAACATTCACACAATGAGGCCACAGCATCGCCCAAGGGACACGAGGCACCTCCTGTTATTTACGGGTGTTATTTTGCCAGATCCCAGGCAACATTAAGGGTATCACAGCAGTTGAGTGTTAACCGTAGCAAACCTGCTTGATTAGTCGATGGTTTTAAATCGCCAATCAGCACTCCCAATCCCAACCACGGCCCCTGGGTAACAGACGTCAACAAAACCTCTGGCTATGAAACGCCGTCCACACCCTGAGCACAACAGGCTCCGTGGAGGAGTGTGGCGGCTGTAAGGTCCAATTATTGTTGCCTCCTCACAGGATGTTCATGGCATCCACCTACCACCCACCCACCCCCACGCAACCACTCTCGCTAACAAACACCACAACATCACCTCCAGCCAGAGATAATTACAGCGTTCAAGTTTGATTTCCCCATGGGTTACAGCAGCAACGCTTCTGCTATGCCTGTCCATTTCTGGGGGTTTCTTTCAGGGTTCTCTTTGTGTGGGGTGCTTGCCGCTCGTTGGACGGTAGCTCGTAGACTACACTAACGACCAGAAAAACATTTAATAATCAGGGTCGAACGTATGGGATGAGGTTGGTGCAGTGTCAATTTTCTTTAAATTATTTTGTGCTGTCCCATTTTTTGATAATTTCTCAAGAAAGAAAATTGGATGCGTTGACGTTGTTTTCTTTACAGAAAACACATTCGCAGTGGGTCCAAATTTATGCATTCAAATTGTAGCTGTGCCGAGAGTTGCATAGGGCTGTGAGTAGCAATTTAAAATATAAAAAAATAGCTTAAAAGTACAATATCAGCCTTGATTAGTGAAACTATTTGTTTGTTCTAGCCTTTCAGAACTGTTGGAATTCATAATCAGCCAAACTGCCTGCAGACACAAACTCCATGTTTGTTTGGGTCTCATAAATAAATGTTTAACCCCCATATTTAATAGTGCATTAATATTTGTGTCTTCCTCTGAGAATTGCGGGCTTCTTGTTTACTGCCCTTTTTTTAAACTCAAACTACCAGGACAGTCTAATACACACACACCAACACACAAGCACTAATGTGTGCACACTTACAACTGCTTCCCATCTGGGAGACAACAATCTGGATACAGTTGAGGGAAGGTATAAACTGGGATTTTTTGGGACTCTTTTTGGGAATAAATTGTATTTCACTCATTATTTCCCCAAAACGAGGGAAGGCAGGCAAAGATAAAAACACACTTGCACACTAATTTGAGAGAAGGCTGTATGTGGGGAAACCCAGTGCTTGTTATATTCCAGCCCGGAGCACTTGATCCACCATATTTCCAGTCATCAGATGATTTGAAATTCATATGGTAAGGGGTCCCACCACAAGTAAGTCAGCCCCGCCTGCAGATGGCGCCGGTAGAGCGAGAGGACGCTGGTCTTTGGGGAGCACGCAAGCCCGCAGACTGAACCCCGTGAAGGAAGTAAACAAGCTCGACAGCAGCGCACGGCTCACCTTGCTCCACATCTCCCCGTGGACCTGGGCCTGTTGTTGTGCCCTCCGCGCACAGGGAGGGCCGAGACAACCTGGCACCTGAGAACGACACACGATCCCTGGGAAGGGCACAGTGCATCCCCTGCATGAGCTCATCGGCCCCCTTCGGCGGGGGCCATTACATCATCGAGGGCGATGAGTCACTCTGATCTGGTGGGCCAATCGGATTCATGCCCCGGCGCAACCACGGTTACAGCCTCGGAGAAGATAGGGGGGGAAGGAAGTCAAACAGGCCAATCTCAGTCAGGAACCCGTATACAAAACACACAGGCCATCAAATACATTGTTTTTTTCCCTCGTACGACACAGGATGCTCTCCTGCCCCGACACCTTCACTATGACGATCGGAAAACAAACGATTCATTGCTTGCACTCCGCACCTCTGCACCTCAAATCCAGCCAGTGTGTCCATCAGCAGGAGGCTACGAGTACAGAGGTGTAGGCTCCTGACAACGCAATAAGCAGATGGGGCGGCTGAACGCTGCTCCATTATTCTCCCCCCACTCCTGTGAGAGGCAATTACACACCAGACTCTTATCCAAACAAGAATAAACATAACGTTGAAATCATAGTGCAGCCCTATTTTGTGCGCCACATCGCAATGCGCCAGACGTCTGAATGCGCAGCAACCGTTTGCGGGGACAAACAACGCCATAAAAGTAGAGAGTAGGTAAACAACATCAGCATCTCGCTTGGGGAGTGGTGATGATGGCAATTGTTTTTGTTATTGCGGCTGTCGTGCTTCTGGAGAAAGTGGTCGACATGCACTCGAATCAGGGACACCACCCAATGTCACACATGCAGTCAAACGAATCAAATCAAAGCATTTTGCCCCTAAATCATACGGTAGGAGGCAGTCAAGCTTAGCGCAAAAAATGTGTTTGCCAGGGTTAATATGGTCAGTGAAATGCTTCCAGCTTCCATCCACCCCATTCCACGCCCTCCTATTCAGAGAGAGAGAGAGAGAGAGAGAGAGAGAGAGAGAGAGAGAGAGAGAGAGAGAGAGAGAGAGAGAGAGAGAGAGAGAGAGAGAGAGAGGACAACAGTGGAGTGCTGTTGTTACTTAATCAAGTGCACTGAGCTTCTCACAACCCACGTCAACCCCCAGCTCTCCTCCCAATGACACCACAATTATCAAGTCACTTCGACCCCTGGTGCCACAGACTCTGCATCGCCCCGCGCCCCGATACCTTATGGCAGGGCCGGCTGGAAGGTATCGGCCCCTGAAATCGATTGAAGATCTCTTAGGCACCAGGCTACGCACAAGGGTGTCCTTTCATGTCCTCCAGGCCGGTCTCTCCCCCAGTGGCCCTTGTTGGGTACACCTCGTCAAGACTTGGATGGAATTACAGCCGAGTACAGTGCTGCTTGAAGCTTCTCTGTATGTACACAGTATATATTGTGTCTTTTGTGTCTTTTGTGTGTGTGTGTGTGTGTGTGTGTGTGTGTGTGTGTGTGTGTGTGTGTGTGTGTGTGTGTGTGTGTGGTTGTGTGTGTGTGTGTGTGTGTGTGTGTGTGTGTGTGTGTGTGTGTGTGTGTGTGTGTGTGCGCTTCCGCTCGGTGTGCATGTGTGCGCAGCGTGTTCGTGCGTGTGTGTATAACCCAGGGGAATCATTCCTCACCAAAATGTCAACAACAAGAAACCCAGGTCTAATACTTCCAGCAGCAGTGACATAAACTATTCTCCATAAAGGTTACAACGGGGTGAGCACGGATGCTAAATATAACTCAGAGGGAGGGAGGGAGGGAGGGAGGGAAGGATGGATGGATGGATGGATGGAGGAAGGGAGTGAGGGAGGGTTTAGCAGGCTTGCAGCAACTTAAACAGGTACGTCAATACGAACAGATACCAATCAAATCAGCACAGTGTCGTGCGTTTCCTCTGCAGATGGCTTCGCCGGAGTCTCCGTCTCTGTTGTAGCAGGTGAGAGGATGCACTGATTCCATTAGGAAATAAAAAGGCACTCTGTGGACACATTCATTTCACTCTGCAGCTTTCACATGACCGAAGACCATTGGGGGGGTGGGTGGAGGGAGCGCAAGCAGAAGGTCTTCCATAGATTAGCGGTGTTGATGCAGGCTGCAAACATGGTCGGTTTTTTTAACAGGCATGGCTGCTGAAAATGTGTTACAGTTGTATACACACACACACACAAGCTTGCAAACGCATGACAAACACCTCAGCCTACGCGTTACACAAACGGATATCAACGGATGTAAATAGGAAAAAACACGTAAATCGGTCAAGACGCCAAAAAAGAAGGGGGGGGGGGGGGGGGGGGGAACGGGAGTGTGCTGTTACAAAATAACAGCACATGACGCGGTAAGGTAGCAAATACTACAGAGTAAATAAAAGGACAGACTTCAAGTAGACGTAGGGGCCTGACTCACACATACAGAACCTATGGAACGTTGGCCTCAGCAGTCACCACAGCACTTTACTATGGAAATCCTTGGCCCTGGCACAGATAGGGAGGAGCAGTGAATAGTATATCAGTTGAGAGAGACCTGCCCTAGAAGGCTATGCACTGAGGAGAGAGCATAGGAGGCGAGGGGAGGAGAGGAGAGGAGAGGAGGAGAGAAGAGGAGGGGAGGGAAGTCGAGAGAAGAGGAGGAGAGGAGAGGTGAGGAGGAGAGAAGAGGAGGGGAGGGAAGTCGAGAGAAGAGGAGGAGAGGAGAGGAGGGAAGTGGAGAGGAGAGACGAGGAGGGGAGGGAGTGCACTGGAGGGGAGGGGAGGGGGGGATGTGCACTGGAGGGGAGGGGAGGGTTGCCAGGTGCACAGCGCTCTTCAGATTCTGGTTAAGAGCAGCACACAGAACCCCCACCTCCAGGATCCTCTGTGTAATCACTTTCCCGTGTACTTTTACTTTACTAATGTCACTGTAATTCCCTTAATGGCCTTAACTTAATTGCCTTGACTTTTCTCCATGTATCTAAATTGTATCGAATTTTACAAGCCCTTCTAAAATGTAAAAACTGAAAATCGAGTCAATCGATACAAACGATGATCCAAGCTGCCACGCACACCCATCTTCATTCAAAACTTCCGTCTCGCTGTTCAATCGTCCATCTTTGCCTCACCTCTTAAAGCACACACAGTCTTTCTCAAGATTTATGGGAGACCAAATTTCTACCATCAACCATCTTTGTTTATGGCCCAGTCGTCGAGGCGTACTGCGTGATATGCAGTTATCCGAGCCGGTGATTCTGAGCAGAGACTGGGAAGCAGAACTCACTGACTGGAGAAGGAGGAGGAGGAGGAAGAGGAGGAGGAGGCTGTGATGAATGGCTGTGTCACCTCAAGCTAACTAAACGTCTTTCACGTTCAAGTAGCGCGAGACGTAACGCGGGTCGCTTTTTATTTTTAATCTCCTTTTGTCTGGTTTTTCTTTGTTGTCCTCCCGAATATGACAACAACAACCGGGTTCAAGAGATAACAACAACATTAATGGTATGCATTGTTTGTAGGTGGCAGTGGCAGCTGAAAGTGCTTCAACACCGTATCATTAAAAAAAACATCTTTACATATGTTGACACACAGAAAACTAATCTCATTATTGAAAAAAAAGAAAACATCTGATGACCACTTTTACGACGAAGAAAGAAAAAGAAAGAAGGTCCATTTGGACGGCCGGGGGACAAAGGACTTGGAGGGGCAAGCGCCCATTCAGCACGGGAACTCCCTAGCCTCCTCTTGTTCCCTCTCTTTTGCTTGTATCCAGGGCTCTATGGGACGTCCTGGGAGTTTACACAATGCAAATCACTCCAGGTTTCCCCCATTCACAGCAATGATTAATATGCAAGGACGACCCGTCCAGCTCCAACACTCAGCCATGGAGGAGGAGCGCAGGGGCTGAGGTAGAAAGGGCGGGGGGGGGGTTATCGCCTCTCTGGTGAAGCCTGCCCAGGGTCTCGGGCTCATTATGGGGGGGCGTATGGACACGTCCATCATTTCTTGGCGGGGTTTGAGCGAATCCTAACGGCTCCCTAACGAATCTCATTTGATTTTGCAAAATAAATGAATTGGAGGACTTGGAGAAACGACTATTTAACTGAAAATGTATTTCTGCCCATGGACAGTTATCTCTTTAATGGATTGGGAGGGTCTTCAAACGTTTTCAAATGAACATTAAAACGTATGAAACCGAGTAAATCTGCATTATTTTGTATCTATGGTCTGGAACTGGACAGAATTTTTTTTTGGGGGTGCAATGGAGGGTGGTTTGCAATGGTCAATTGTGTCATAACCACTGTCTACCTACCTCTATAGTTCCCCATAGCATCCCAGCTTTCCTCTTTGTGTCAGGAGATGAAAAAATTGAGGGAAATATAAATAAACACATTCATATATTTATGGGTGCTAGACGGTACTAGGGAGCTAGTACCGCTACACTGGCCACACCTGTCTCTTACTAAGCCAACGTCTCAACAGGAAGCCGAGAGTGGCAATAAAGTTATGCTTAAAAACTTTAATTAAACATCTGTTTGACATAACTCTAGTGTGTAAAACTACGTTCTCTTATTACAAAACCACAAATCATCCAATCTGCAAATACATTTTGTTGCCCGGGTGGTTCAAATCACCTGCAGATACAACACAAGAATTGTACATAAAGATAATTAATTCTGGTCTTGAAGCTAAATGTACTTGTTCTAAAGGAATCAAATCATAAATGGGTTATAAAGCGGCAACCTATAAAGATGGACAAAACAATAGCTGTATGTAATGCATTCAAAGCAGAGGCAGAGAGAGACAGAGTGCGATGCAGAGAGAGACAGAGTGCGATGGAGAGAGAGAGAGAGAGAGAGAGAGAGAGAGAGAGAGAGAGAGAGAGAGAGAGAGAGAGAGAGAGAGAGAGAGAGAGAGAGAGAGGGGGAGAGAGAGGGAGAGAGAGAGAGAGAGAGAGAGAGAGAGAGAGAGAGAGAGAGAGAGAGAGAGAGAGAGAGAGAGAGAGAGAGAGAGAGAGAGAGAGAGAGAGAGAGAGAGAGAGAGAGAGAGAGAGAGAGAGAGGGCTCGTAGTTGTATTTAGGCAACAAAGTGAAACGCCTTGTAATTTTCCCCTTGTTAAGCCCCTATTTTTTTACTATTTCCCTCAGCCAGAAATAGACCATATTATTTTCATAGTGGCTTTGAACTCACCACGGACGTTGCAAAGCCACACAGCGGGCCTTTTCAGGGGGATTGTGTATTTTCTCTTCCACTTCTATATGTGGCCCATGCTCGGGGGATCTGTTTATTTAAATCTGGTGTATTAACGTCTGGAGGAGAACTTACGCAATGTTTAGGCATGGAGGGATCGCCTTTGGTACTCAAACATCAGCAAAGGGCAGGCCCTATGGCAAGCCTAGTGACTGAGTGGATGCAAGGGCACCAGAGGAAGGCCTTGCTCCTGTTGTTCCAATGCATCAACATCACAGTTAAACATGCCATGCCCGAGAGAAAGAAGCCATGTTGAATCCAAGCTACGTTCCCTCTCCCTCCCCCACACACACGCTCCGTTCCAACTGACTCCCTTCCACAGAAACCATTCATCGCAACCCCAAGCCATCTTGATTCTTCTATTTGATTTACCCTCACCTCCTCCATCTTCCTCAATCAAACACACACAGACTGCAGATTGACAGCAGCACACACGCTACCAACACTCTCAATCCCAGGAGCGATTCCACCGACCAGCCTCGTTGCCCTCCCATGAGACCTGCCGATAGACCGATAGAGACAGGCAGAGGACGACTGGCTACTGCGTTTTACTTTTAACTCACTCAATTTTTGTCTTCTTTCCTTACATTTTTTTTTATGAAAAAAAATAAAGGGATCAATTGGCCCCAGTGCATTTGTCTGGCAGACGGCCGGTCGTTAACCCTCGTTGCTCCATCACAGGCCTTGAAATGTAATTAACGGTGAACAGGAACGGGAACTGGAAATCGATAAGCTTGCTGTGATCACATTTGGTCTGAGCCCCTACAACAGCACCTTACTGTCATTACTGGTTGCTTAGACGCCTTGTTCTGGTCCAATAATCTGATCATCTCGTTTTGACTGGCAGAAGGCTGAAGGGAAGGATATACAGCTAGTGGGACTACTACACACTGCCATCTCATGTAGGCTACCTGATGTACTATACTTATATATTGGCCCCGCAAACCCAAACACACACAGAAATGGGCCTACTGTGGACACGTGCGAGCCACACATACATACACACGCACACAAATTCTTAATGTAGAGCCATCTGCTGTTAATGTGTAGTCCATACAGAAGGTTTGTTTAAACAGACGCAGAGAACCCTAACAGATGTCTACATTGAAAATACAAAAAAGGAAAGCGACGTGCGTTGACATTGGAGGGGCGATGTTGGGGGTGGGGTTGGGTGTAGGGAGAGGGGGGTTGGGGCGGAGGTGGAAGGGATAGAGTGTGACAGAAGAGAGGGGGACAGAGAGAAACGCGGGGGAAAGGGGGTTGGGAGGACCAAGAGAACATAAGAAACTGGGTTTCCTCCCTCCCGCCCCCGGACCACAGCAGCGGTGTGATTGGATCCCATTGTTTACCATAAAATACCATAATGACTATAATTCCGCGCACTGAAAGAGAAGGCAAAGCACCCGCTCAATAGCAATAATGAAACCGTAGCCCATATGGTTAGACACGGCAGAAAGAGTAAACAATATGATGTGCAAGAAGAAAGCGCACAACACTTGAAATAAATAAATAAACGGAGGGAAAAAATAACCCACACTGACAATTAGCCACAGTTTGATAGAATATTGCTGAATAAAATTAAAAAAATAACACTAACAGGTTCAACATCTGGCTACGTTAAACAGTTGAATGATTTCATTGAAAGTAAGGGGAGGGGGGGGGGGGTGATTCATTGATTGTTGGGATTCTTAAATCAACCAAACTAAACAGCTCAAGCATGGATTCACAACCCTTTTGTTGTAAAAAGAAATAGACTTCCAGCAAAAGCGAAATCCAAATAAGCCATTTCATTAGCAAGATCCTCAATCTAGGTTCCAAGTGGTTGTTGAATATTTTATTCTAGGACAGCCTATATCTGGAGTGGTCGCGCCGAGCACCTCAGCGCCAGTGCGTCACAGGCAGCTGTCCAGCATGTTACGGTTCATCATCGAGTCGGAACAGCTCGACCGCTGCTATAAAGTTTACATTCGTCACAAACCACACTTCAGTATTGAAATACGATTACGAATGAGGTTTAGAAAAAGAAAAATGCGCTTCGATGCGTCAGCCCAGTGGAAAAAACATTTATACCCCCCCCCCCCCCCATCACAGTTCAGTGATAGCGTCCATCTTTTAAAACGCTCAGTGTGGAATAACAAGTTTCATAGTTCTGTCAAAACGCGCTCCCCATAGGCTACAAGTTTCTTTTTGGCGTACGTGCTTGAACTCGAGGTAATAAGGCCTATGGGCATGCAAAAACCAAAGCGGTCCAGAGACCTCATACGGCACCACGTCCCCATCATTAGATCCATAGGAATAACGGCACCTTATAGCGCAGTAGGCGACGCGCCGCTGATGGAAGTGCGTTCATTTATCCCTACACTGGTGCGTCCTCATACGTCTTCCTGCGTGCGTTTTCCTCCAAAATAAAAAAACTTCCATACGAAAACTTTGCTAAATTCTCGATCCTGAATATTTGCCCGCGTCACATACCCCGGCTCTAAAGGACGCAGGGATGCCGAGGACTGTGAGGGATGCTGCACAACAACACACACTTTGACCCCCCCACTTGCCGTCACGCCGCGGGGTGCATATCCTAGAGGCTCACGCGTTTATTATCAATATCATCATCGTTTTCAAAAAGCGAAACACTTTACCTGCACAGCCGATGAACAGCAATGTCCAGATGAGATCCCTGGTTTGAAGCATTGCAATGTCCTCCTCAAAAGATAGGATATTCTCCTGAAGGAAACAGGCACGGTGTAGCAGGGGCAGACTTGGCCGGGGACTGGACTCGAAAGAAGAAAGTACACCGGCTTTGGGAATATTCTTCAGTGACAGGAGCGATGCGGGTCCTATAGGTCTCTACACCCCCCTTGTACGCGCAGCAACAGCAGTAGCACCACAATGAGTGACAAGTAGAAGCAGCCGTAGCACACACACATAACACACACACCGCGAATTACTCCGCCCGTAGTTCGCTCGGATTCTAATTTCTCTCTCTCTCTCTCTCTCTCTCTCTCTCTCTCTCTCTCTCTCTCTCTCTCTCTCTCTCTCTCTCTCTCTCTCTCTCTCTCTCTCTCTCTCTCTCTCTCTCTCTCTCTCTCTCTCTCTCTCTCTCTCTCTCTCTCTCTCTCTCTCTCTCTCTCTCTCTCTCTCTCTCTCTCTCTCTCTCTCTCTCTCTCTCTCTCTCTCTCTCTCTCATGCACGGAAGCAGGCACCTCAACCACACACACGACAGCAAAGTGGATATTGTCAGATGCAGATAAAGTAGTGCACAAGTGCCGGCAGAATAAGGGCAGATGGTGGGACTCGAGGGACCGTTATTCGGATAAGAAGCTTCCCTAACTGTTGTGTGTTGTGTCACAGAAAGAAAACACTAAGACAAACGCCAAGTCACCATATTGGATTGGGACTTGCTCGACGAACTACTACGGAATGTATCCTAATCCATTTGGTTTGTTTGCCGTTTTTTTTTTTTTAATTAATAACCAGTATTTTCTTCGGGAAAAATATCTTTACAATAAAATCGAAATGTTATGAACCTGCATTGTGTGACTGCACACAGCCGCAGTGATTCAGTCCGTTACGACACCCCTCACTCAGTCCATAAGAAGTCACACCTGAGTCTCTTGACCGCAGAGTGGGAACGTTTACACCACATCTCCAAACCACTTCACCGAAAATAGATTGTTCTGATTCAGAGAACTTGCAAAGCAAGAAAAACACTAGAAAAATAGCCTACATTGAATGGTTAAAAAAAATGCATGGTCATTCGTATAATATGGTTTACCTAAAAAGTTGGCCATTTACGTATCAAGTAACGGATAAAATCAAGTTACAGTTGATCCATCTTTACCCTCTATTCTAGCGCCCCATGTGGTCAATTAAGGACAGCGTTTTTCAGTGGGCTATTGATGGACTATTATTTCCATCATATCTGCTTTTTTAAATGGTCTAGCCTATCTATCTTGCAGTCCATCAAAAACCAAAACGAATTCGGTAGGCTTTGGGCACAGAGAAACCAGAAACCCCGCAACATAATCCACCGTTCATTCCAGTCGGATGAATTAGTCCTTTTTATACAGCACCACCTAGTGGAGCAAGGTAATTAATGTATTTGGTAAACGGGGTGAGGATAAGGTACTTGGAAATTCCAAATAAATAGAAATATGATTTCTGATAAATAAGGTAGATGAAAAAGATTGTTAGATTGCATTCCTGCATCATTATTAGTAATGATTATTTGTAAAAGCACAATAATGATTGTGTGAACTCTAAATATGGGAAACCTTAGCCCTGTATGGTGTATATTTGTTTAATATTGTATTGTAAAGAATATCTTTATTCATATTTTGTATGATCATTATGAAAATGATGATGGTCATCATCATGATTACTACACATGCGCATACATATGTTTGACTTAAGCTCTCCGTCCTCACACCCTATCTGGAGGGCAGGATTCTGCAGCATTGTGCTGCTAACGGTACCCCTAATGTTACACTGTGAAGGGCCTCATTACTGCACAGCAGGGAGAACTCTTGAATGGAAGACGGAAGGTGAATGCTTGTTAGGCCTACATGTTGACCACATGTTACCGGGTATAGGCCTGAATACAAAAGTTGAAAACGTCAGTCAGTCAGCCAGCCAGCCATCCGTCCATCCCATCCATACATTCATCCATTGATCTATCCATCTATCCATTCATTCCTCCCTTAATCTATCCATCTATCCATTCATTGGTCTATCCATCCATCCGTCAATCCATTAATCTATCCATCTATCCATTCATCCGTCCATCTATCCATTCATCATCCATTAATCTATCCATCTATCCACTCATCCATCCATTTATTAATTCATTCATCCATTAATCTATCCGTCCATCCATCCATCCATTTATTCACCCATTCATCCACCCAGAAAGAGTGCAAAGTTTCAATGGAAAGCATCCTCTCCTCTTCTATCGCATGAATCTAAGGAGACAAATACAAGGTGGTTTCAGATCAGCCTCCACCCCAACCAGACTGTATAGCGGCTGTGGCGCAGCCGACCCAAAATGGATTACAGAAAACTAGATTAAAGGCGGATAGAGGCAAGGATAGAGAGATGGATGAAGATATAAAATCCGGATTACGGTTCTGACTGATACCAGCTCGAAAGAATTGTGAGAAGTTTTTTGTGCCATATATTTTTTTTCTGTATATAATTATTTTTCACAATTTGTTTTTTTTTTCTCCCATCTCAGCACCGGGTTGAAGATGATGCTTTCCCGATGTTTGCTCCCGTTTCGACTGGAACTGCCACCTGTACGCACACCATCTGCCAGTCGGATCATTTGCAGTCTGTTTCTTTGGTATTGAGGCTCAAAGTGCCTTAATAGATCCTAACAAGCTCTTTTTTGTTTGCTTTCTACTTTTATGTTCGGTTGGTAACAGATGCATACAGATGCTCCATGCTTGTACCGGTCTCACTGAGATATTTTAATAAAATGTAAAAGGTTTTTTTTTCTGAAAGGAAACACATTGAGATACACAAACACCTACAAGGAAATAATGGTCAGAGGAAATAACATAGGTCAACAACAACTGTATACTTTTCTATTTCAAAAGGGAAGTAGCTTTTTTTTATCATACCACAAAACAGACCTTGTACACACATAATGATTGAGTTCTGAATTCTTGATGTGTGAATGAGTTGCGAGAATGCATTCATAATGCATTACACACATGAGCACACAAAGACACACAAACACATACACACACAATGATTGAGTTTTGAATCCCTGAGGTGTAAATGAGTAGAGTTAATGCATTCATAATGCATTTATATTGCCTTACCCACAGAAGGTTAAGTGGGGGTTATGGTTGTGGCCTAGCCTAAGTTTGGATGTGGACATGTGGTTTCACATGGGGAGCTCGTAGATCAGGACGTTTAGAAAAAGACCATGACGGCCGACCATGTAAGCAGTCCAAAGAGACCTTTTCAGAACCACTTTCTCCAACGTTCTCCAATGGTTCGGTAAAGGCTGTTGGCTGCAGGCCGGAGCCTGCTTGTAAGTAAGTGTTGCTGTAAGACAATAGGGCCCCTTTGTGTCAGGATTAAAGAGCATTTAATTCCGCAGATGAGGTTGGCATCATTGAGCAATCAGCAAATTCCAACGATCATCATAAAGACTACCTACCATTCATTAAAAATAGGGATGGGAACATAAATAAAAATTAGGTATGTCGCGATCGGAAGTCGAAGTCGAAGTCGAAAAAGGATATCGTGAAATTTCCTGGTATGTGAACACAAACCAAAATTATCTGGGATGATGACCACCAATATATCTCTGTTGCGATTACACACCTAAGGTGCGGCCACACCAGACGCGTATCTCGCGTACTTCGCGTATAAAATCGCCATTTTTTCCATAGGGACCATTGGTTTACGCGCGTATTACGCGTTTCACGCGTATAATCAACATTTTACGCGCGTATAGCGCGTATGTGGCGCGTATATTTACGCGCAATACGCGCTATACGCGTGTATATCGCGTACATTTCAAGAGTTCAAAAAATTGAACTTTTTACGCGAAGTAGGCTACGCGAGACACGCGTCTGACGATTAGCCGCGTTGCCCAATCAGCGTTGAGCTTGACCCGACGTCACTGGCAGAGTAGTGAGCTTGGACAGAAGCATACGGCCGACATCTTTCTTTATTCTGTGTGGAAATAGTAACATAGTTACGCCATTAAATGCTTTTATGGAAACATTTCTAGCGAGAAATGTGCATTTTACTTTCATAATGTTCGCTCGGTGAATGTGAAGAATGTTTGGTTTGATAGTTATGACGAAGAGGGAACGCTCCGTTCACTTGCATGGACAGAGTCTCTGGTTACTAAGCAACCTCAACGTCTTGGCGGACTATTTCTCTGCTGATCAAAACTACGAATGCTGGAAACACACCAGACACACCATGTGAAGTTATTTAACCCGATTATTGTTATTTATATCCGAGATTATTTAATCTAACCCGATCTAAACTCTATCACCCAAACACGGCGGCGTTTGGGTTTCCTACCTCGGACTCCAGCGCAGCCACGGCCGACAACTTTCTTTATTCTGGGTGGAAATAGTAACATAGTTACGCCATTAAATGCGTTTATGGAAACATTTTTAGCGAGAAATGTGCATTTTACTTTCGTAATGTTCGCTCGGTGAATGTGAAGGATGTTTGGTTTGATAGTTATGACGAAGAGGGAACGCTCCGTTCACTTGCATGGACAGAGTCTCTGGTTACTAAGCAACCTCAACGTCTTGGCGGACTATTTCTCTGCTGATCAACACTACGAATGCTGGAAACACACCAGACACACCATGTGAAGTTATTTAACCCGATTATTGTTATTTATATCCGAGATTATTTAATCTAACCCGATCTAAACTCTATCACCCAAACACGGCGGCGTTTGGGTTTCCTACCTCGGACTCCAGCGCAGCCACGGCCGACAACTTTCTTTATTCTGGGTGGAAATAGTAACATAGTTACGCCATTAAATGCGTTTATGGAAACATTTTTAGCGAGAAATGTGCATTTTACTTTCGTAATGTTCGCTCGGTGAATGTGAAGGATGTTTGGTTTGATAGTTATGACGAAGAGGGAACGCTCCGTTCACTTGCATGGACATGGACTCATCTAGGCGAGTGACGTAGGCGCGTATGGCGCGTATTGCGCGTATGTGACCATTTTTGACACAAAATGGTCAAGCAACATTTTACGCGCGTATCTCGCGTAAAAATTACGCGAGATACGCGTCTGGTGTGGCCGCACCATTAGACAACAGAGTGCGCGATCAACGTTGTATGCAACAGGGCCTACAACCGTAACTTTAGAGTCACACGCTACAATTTGAAGATGGCTGCTACAGAAATCCAATGTCAGATGGAATAGAAATAGAAAACTCTCCAGCTATGATGAAGTCACTTGTTTGGCAATATTTCGGCTTTCCAGTGAAGTATACAACAACAAGTTGTTGACAAGACAAAGACAATTTTTGAATTGTGCAAAGCAATAAAACCCTACACACCTCCAGATGATTGTTCTTTTTCAACGGTACCATAACGAGCAGATTAAAGATATAAGAAATTGCCATTGAGCCAAACAACTTTACAGAAGTAATTTGCTACAACTTTAACACCATCAAGTCAATAAGCTACAGAAAAAAACCAAAGCTATTGGGAAATTCATACCCCAAGACTGGTGATAGCTTCAGGCTTTTGCTCAAAACACTGGAGCCAAAATAACACATTCCGACGCACATAAACACTTTTCTAGTGTTCTCATGCCGAATCTCTTCAAAGACACGGGACCACATGCTGTTGAGAATTTGAAAGCAGCTAATTGTATTTCGCTTACTACAGACAGGAGGTCCAGCCGTGCCGCACAGGGCTATATCCCCAACTCACAGTGCAGATCATACGTAATTGGGAGATGGCTAGCTATACCCTGCAGACTCGCCCGTTATTGAGTCGCACAAGGGGGGTTAACGTGGGTGAAGTGCTAAAACAGGCAGCGATGGAATGAGTTGAATAAACAAACACCAGTTGTAACAGGTAATTCTTAAAATATGGACACTGTGTTCAGTGGAAGCGGGTAGCTCAATCTATATGTTTATAGTAGTGTTCCTACTATAAACCTATAAAGCTAGCTAGCCAGCGGGGGCCACAGGTACCCCACGCCAGCTGCTTGCTTGGCCGGGTGCGAAGATTGGCGACCTTCTTTCATAGGAGCACTAAAGCCACTGCAGTTTGATTCTCTAAACACACTCGGTGACAGCTTCTGTCTCACAAAATCATAGTGGACGTGTCAACCAGATGGGACAGTTTGTATGATATGCTCGAACGCTATCTGGAAGAACAGACGGCTGTTATGGCCGTCCTGATGAGCACCGAAGCAAGAGGAAAAGCCAGAGACACTGATACGTTGGATGTCGGTGATATATCAGATGCGGAGGGCATTGTAAAGGTGCTCAAACCCCTAAAGACTGCTACAACAGTTGGTGGTGACAAGAAGCAGCCCTCTCCATCACCACTCTAAGATTGTGCGGCTTGTGTCCATGTTCGAGAGGAGCATGTCACCATGTGAGGGGAACTCCCCCGTCGAAGGGAGTCTGAAGAGCAACATTCTGACAGACATCTCCTAGACCTGTGATTCAAGAGTCTTGTTCAACTGTAATCCTACCCTTACACACTGTATGGGCACGCATAGCCTTGCTTATAGGTTAGCATACCCTGGCAGGGTGCAGGCTATCATTGTTTAAAGAAAACATGAGAGATCAGGCCAAATATTTTATCTTTATGATGGGGTTCAAACTAAACTATAAGGCATTACAGAATAGCACAACCAAACACAAAGATCCCATATTCTGCTTTTTAGAGAAAATAATTGCATTTGGGGGTATGACAAGAATCGGGTTACATTAGCTTGGCTAACGCCAGACCTCATCTCAATCTACATTTAGATGAGGTCTGGGAACAACACATTCATTTTCTCGTTTTCTGCTGCCGTCGTTGTGGTGCCCGGGTGGACGCGGCTGGGGCCGCCCTCTCCCGTGGCACAACGACAGTGGCTTCCCAGTCCGGGCAGGACGAGGAACGGGTCCGGAAACCCAGGCCACCGGACCTCGAGCCGGAGCAGTGTCGGCAGGTCAAGGACTGCGGGTGGACTGGACAGAGTCCAGTCCATCCCAACCGCCGGCATGGCCTGCGACGGGCCAGACGGCGGAGGATGGGGTCCCCGAACGGCCCTCCAGTGCCCCTCTATGGCAGGAACTGGTGGGGGCCCAGATAGAGGTGGTCCCCGACCACACCCCCAGGTCCTCTGCGGACAGCTGGAGACGGGGGTCCCAACCAGGGAGGAAGGCTGTCCCGCAACGGGGCCGCCACTGGCAGGGGCCAAGGCGGCGGCGCCGGCCCCCTGAATACTCGGGACTGTGCATTGGGTGTTGGGGTCGTCGGGACGTCTGACCCCTAAGGTGGGGGCTGTGTGGCGACTCCTACGGGGGTCGCGCCGGGGATTCTGGCAACTGTTACCAAGAGTTGCATGTCCGTTGGTTGGGTGTGCGGTGCGCTGTGTGTTGTGTGTGTCGTGTTAAATAAAGGCAGCTCTCGTAGTCGTGCGGTGTACGGGGCACGAGAGTTGCGTCATCGCTTAACCTGGGCTCCCGTCTCGTCCATCCCGCACTGCTCGCCACAATACATATATATGGTTTAATGTGTCCTGTCTGGATTTGAATTAATGTACCCTGTTCAATCGCAGATTTCTCCCCAAGATACATTTCTGCCTTTTGCAAGGAATAATTACAATAAATCTGAATATATATAATGTTTCTATGTATATAGAAATGAAAGAAGGGTGCTTAGGGATTGCAACGAAAATATTGATTTAATTCCTTTTATTTGCGACGGATTTCCTACTGCACACTTATCATCCTAATGCTGCTGCTGTTGGTAGTCTCTAAATGGATCTGGCTGATTGGATATCGCAAATGTATTTAACTTTCAGTTTGGTTGACGTTCCTGGGGGTCTGTCATTATTGTACAGCCTGTCGTCTGGATGGGGAGCTATTTTATTCAGACACACAAACAAACAAACATCCATTACTTTGCAACAGCAAAGACTTTATTTATATATATATATATATATATATTTATATATATATATATATATATATACACACACACACACATATATATATATATATACATACATACATACATACATACATACATACACACACACATTAATATAGATACAGATAGATACAAATTAATATGTAGATAAATATATCCTGCTCCAAAGATACATAACATAATATAACATTTTTATTCGTAACATCTCATCAAAAATTAAAAAAAAAATACTTTTTTTTTTGTGCCAATCTGCAATGTCTATGAAGTAACGCAAGATTCGTTAAATAAGTAATTGCGAAGTAATGAGAAATATTCCATTTTTAAAATAACTTCAACATTATTGCAAACATATGGGTCATTTCTACACCACAACGGGGGGACTGCATGAAGACCTTCCATTAAGTCCCCCTCTCCCAGCAAGGATTTGAACCAAGATGGAACCAAGAGGCTCCTGGGTGAATAAGGCCCGGAAAGGCAAAGATAAGTGCCACAAAAGACAGATAAGTGCAGCAAAAAAAACATTTAAATAGGCAGAAGAAGATGAACAAAAACTTGAAAAACATGCCACATCACTCAGGGTAATGATTCTGGTTAAAAAGCTGAGCTATCGAGCCATTAAACCTGACAGCAGGTGTGCAATGAGAAGGAAAATTATGGCAAGAGCCAGGATATAAATACGTACAGTTTGACAGTATTTTATAGCCGTGACCATAATTTATGTATCATTTTCAGATGACTTGCAGTGGCAACAACAAAGGGAGCGTTGATGCCGGACCAAAAGGTCAGCGGCAGGTAAAGGGTTTGGGAATGTGTGCGTGGGCGAGACGCAGAACACAAAGTAAAAGAAATAAACGCCACATGTCAGAAGTGGAGTATACCGCCTTCGGCAAGAAAATAATTTACATAGCGCACTAATTAACTCCGAGGCGCTAGTCTGGAGTGAGAGAATCGATTATACCCTTGTGCTTACTCAGCAGAAAATTACAGGGGGAGAGAAATGGGATGGGTCGGCCCTCTTGTTTGACCTGGCAGAGAACACGAGGAGCTCCGCCACGCTCACATTCAGGGTCTCGGCAGGAAGTGCCAAAAGGTCAAACAATAAAACACAACTTATTTGTCCCATTTCCGTTCCTACTGAAATAAAGCATGTCTTTCCCAACAGTAAGGCTACATGCATATCGGGTCACAAACTATCCCCTTTTTTAAAGTGATATGATAAAAAGCATTTTTATCAAGTAGATGTGTAGTTGACGAGGTTAAGCCAAAGATACAAGGACATTACAGATGCAGCCGTTCAAATAAGGCAACTCGGAGCTCAAGATCCAATGAAAAACCGCTCCCACTGCCAGTAAACCTTGGCAGAGAAACTTGGCAGGAAGTTGGACACTCGCACGTGCTCAGGCGCGCACAGTCACACACACATAAACACATAAATCTGTGTTCCTGGGCTGTCGCAACCTCTAAAACAAAGAGATAAATGTAACTCAATCTGCATATGTTTCCAAATGACCTCTGTTCAAAGTCTTCCTAGCCAGCTCCTACTTCCTCCTCTGCGTGTGTGCGTATGTGTGTGTCTCTCCAGCAAGGCCATTGTTGCCATGACCGTCTGGATGCACAAGGTCACAAGACAAGGACACGCCCTCACACAATGGTTTCATTTCTTGAGCTTTTATTCAAATTGACTGAAAGGGCATTCGGATGGAGATGAAATGATCAGACAGAGGTTATGTATCTTGCTCAAGGGCACTTGTGAGGTAAGGCTATTGATATTGGGGATTGAGCCGTGTACCATCTGGGTGGAAGTGCAAACCCGGTAGCCATTGGACTGCCTCTATCTAATCTGTATCTTATCCATCTTTCGCTTAATGTTTACTCCCATTTCCATTTAAATAGAAGTACTGTTTCGGTTGGACAAGTGCTTATGCAACTGATGACAGCTGTGCCACGTCCTACTTCAGACACAGCCCTGATAGGGAGCCATGAGCCCAGTGAGGAAACACAGGAGCCCAGCCAGTACTCTGGCATCAGCGGCAGTTGATATCACAGTGACGATAATGCCTTTCATACCGTTGACGGATAAATAAGAGGCGCATCAAAGCAGAGACACCTGCACCAGTCACACATTGATGGACAATCGGCAGCACGCTGAACCCATCACGGCTGAGAGCAAACAGTTAGGGTACATCAATAGCTTCGCTAACATCTGTACTCTGCACCAGGCCTCCAACCCAGCTCTACCTGTGTAGATCTACCTTCATGCACATGAAGGGGCCGATGTGTCCACCGTCACCAACCAGCTAACACCACCTCTTAGATATGTTGCCGCTGTGTTGATCAGGTTGGGTGCCTAGGCTTCCTGTTGGCTAACAGGATTCTCATGCATAGGGCTGTATTAGATGTATAAGAAGTGGGCCCATCTCTGCCCGAGTAAAATTATATTTAACATAAATATTTCTAAAACCAACATAACAGATAAATTAAAGAGTTGGATAATACAAATCTAAAACACTTGGAATTTTGGAGTTGAATCTCTGTTGAGTCTTGGTCAGGAGACAGGTCCAATCGATCCACCAAAAACAAACAAACTAAACACACCTAGCAGCTGAGGTTCAGCCGGTTTGAGTGTAGTAGCTGGACTCCTGTGGGTCTGTCCTCCATCTGCAGTCTGTTCACAGCCTTCCCGACGCCCTTAGCGTTGCATGTCAACAGCTGCAGCAGAGTGTAAGGCTCAAACAAGAGTCCGGCCAGAATTGATAGTGGGAGCGTGTGTGGTCATGGATTCCTGCACGAGAAGGGGCATGAAAAAAATAGCGTTTTGGCCTGGCCAGCCTGGGTGATGAACAGTTAACTATTAAAGGTCTACAAAGACAGATTATTCGTTGCAATCAACCAGCGTGTTTGTCTCTCTACCTCGCACTGTTTCCACATTACTGAAGAATGGGAGAACACAGACACTTTAAGCACAAATGTGTTGGATAAGAAAATAGATCCAACTTATCACGTTCCAAAATGATAATAAATGCTAATTATCGGGTTGTCGTTGCTTAGATGGTCTGAGGCCTTTGGGTGTTGCATATTCATAGAGCATCGTATTCTCTGGACACTAAGGTGAGGAAATTCTCCATTTCAAATTGGTTAAATTACTTCACCAAAGAATCCAACAAATACCTATTATAATATTCATTGTTTTTAAGGATTGAAGATATGGGGAGTTCAGGGTTTTGCTACTTGCCAGTTCTTAAAGACTTTTTTTTAAGAATTACTGAAGCATATCTTTTATGACATAACCACCTCGATTTTTTGAATACTTTTGCTCTGGAAGGATGAAAGCCAGAAACTCAAATAAAGATAAGGTCAGACTTTGAAAAGGGCAAAAGTTGTTATATAAATAATAATAGGTGATAACAGATATGGGATGAACTCGCCATTCAAGTGTTTAATAACACTCTTGTGGAAACCATTGTGGTTTCGGGAAGTCATTTGAGATTAATCTTGAAGCCCAAATAAATAAATAACCATGCTTTGCCATCAGCCCTGCTAGCAGAAAAAAAGAGGTTTGAGCACACTTAAGAAACAAGTATTAAACTACTCAGATGAGTCTGCAAAGATGTTGAATAAAAGTCAGTGTCTAAACATGCTAACATGAATAAATAGAGATATCAAAACACACGGTAAATCCATGTTTAAAGAAAATCTATTCTTTTAAACAAAGTAAGACTTTGTTTAATTCGGAAAGACAAATGTTGTCAATGATGTTGAGCTCAAGGTGCTTTAACCGTATATTCCAGGACAACACTGTACAATGCGATGCATAAGGTAATTCATCCAGTGATAAAACGTCAGCTTAAAAAAGCTTACAATGACCACAATAACCAAATGAGTGGAGAGGTGAAACCAGTAAAGGACAAGATCCCGGGTTGGCAAGGCTTTGAAGGAACATTTCAAAATCAAACAAGACCCATTATCGTGTCTAGGATTGTCTGTTCTTGTCTCTTGTATTGTTTAGGGCCATACACCTTTCTAATTTCAAAATTGCGCTTTTGAGACATTTTCATTATTTAAGAGCAGATTGAATCTAATCGAATCAAATGTTGATTAATTGATTCAGAACCTTATGAATCGAAATCGAATCGATTTAGGAAATTGGCCACAATACCCAGCCCTAGTATTGTTTGTTGAATAGTCTCTTCCTAACTCTTGTATTTTTCACAGTGTCTGTGACTGTGATGCACTTGGACTTCGAAACAATCGCCCTCTGGGATTTAATATAGCTTGAACCCTAACACTGCATGAAAGATAAATCATATCATGAAACAATACAAAATAATAGAGTGCAGAGGTGTGAAAGACAGTGATAGCAGGATCCTACAAGTTAATGCCATTGGTACTTTCCCCGCTCCTTTAAAGAATGTGATAGATGTAACCTCTTTGTTGGATGTTGCATTCACAACCTCAGGTGCACGGCAGTATTCCTTTTTTTTTAGATGGAACCGCAGGAATGTTTAAAACCCCGGTAGTAGAGGCCCAAGGAGTCCTTCTGAAACATGAGGCGACAGGGAGTCTGAAATATAGAAATAAGTACTATTCCATTAAAAGCTTTATAGCCACGCTTAGGTACCTTAAACACGCATCTCACAGACCTTAAGTGAGGGAACAATTCTAGAGAACAGTGCCCTTGTGTCACTGCAGTCATCTGCATCATCGGTAATCTACCGATGTGGGTTTCTGATACTTCTGGCTTTGCCCTGACCCTTAACAACAACAACATCTAACACCTCAGTTTAACCCTTTCTGATACATCCTGGTAAACTAACAACAAAAATGGGAATGTTTAGCTTTATCCAGAAACATCGGTTAGAACCAATTAGAAAAGCAAAGCCAGGTAGCCGAAGACAACCCCAAATGATAATGCTTTAAACTACACAGACATGATTCTACATTAAAACATAACAATGTAGGCATACATGATTTCACACAATGCCTTTAGATCAGAATCAAGACATTCTGTGATGGGTCAATAATTCAGCTCAAGTGCTTCCCCAACCGGGGAAATGCACTGTTGATATTCTCGCCATTGTTTGTACAGTCCAGACATAACCCGTCCCCAGTGTTAGGACTATGTATTTACACAACTTTCACACTTGATACATGCTCCATAATCCTACCAGAACCGTGAAGCCTGGAGAGGCTTATTGGTGTTTTCAGAACAGGAAGGAGCTCTTGCGATATGCTTGTATCATTGCCCGAGGCAAAACGTGGACAGAGAATAAATATGCAGAAGGCACTGGGTGAAACTTTAATCCAGAAACGTGTTACCGCCCACAAGAACAAAATAGACAGGGCAAGAGCAGAAGGCTACTTCTGTGCACTATTCCTTCCTCAATTAACACGGGAAGCTGCACTTAACAGAAACCACTAAAGACCTGCTCCTGGAGAGCTTTGGAAAGGACTGGGGATCGTTAAAGACTGCATATGTCAATTTCTTCCTTTTAAAACATTTGGGTTGGATCGAGAAGTACCGTTGAGACGCCACTTGAGTGGGAAAGAAACTCAACTTGAATCGTCCTAACACACCACAAGGTGTATAACATTTTCCTCTCGATTCTCCCAGGCCTGTGTTTTAAGAGTAACTTTGAGGTAGCTGGCTAAAAGAAAATTACCAGAATGTCCTTTATACATTACTGAGGTCTTCTCGGCTAAGTGGGGAAGAGTTGTGGACCATTGACTTGACAGAGGAACATCGAAGGCTTACTTTGTCCTTCCCTTGCATGGAGGAGGAAAAGAGGAAAAATAATTCTGGGTTAAAAAAACACCCCACTATTCATCATTTGGTAAACCAGGTGCAACATAAAACAGACACAACAGAGGCACAGAGGTGCTTTATTAAGTCTGACAGATTTTCCGCCAATTTCCACACGTGTGCAGCTTGACGGGGGTTGGTAAAGGACACAGAGGAGGGACAGAACTAGCACAGAACAGACCAGGGGGAGACGGGTTGGAAAGCATCCAGACGAAGCTCCTTCTGGGGAGGAGCATAAGAAGAAACCCTCCCCATGGATTATCTGGACACGTCTATTCTGCCATCTACCGGCTCCACTGGATTCATTCATACAGCATATTGGTTATTGCACTTTTACATTTGAGATTGGTCATTTATCCAATATTGATATATTCTGGCCTATTGGTTTATGAATCATCTTTTATTTTACTACTTTTTGTACTTAATTATAGAGATCGATAGGAAGGTATGGGAGACAGGGGGGGGGTGCGGGCAGCAAAGGACCACGGGCAGGATTCAAACCTGGGTCGCTTCGATCAAACCTGAGCCTATATGGTACGACTCTACCCGGTGAGCCATCCCACCTACAGATATAGAATTTTAATTTCTTAAAATGTATCCTACGAGGGGCCATGGCTACATCTTTACGGTTGACACAGCATTACTAGTGTTCTACGTTGGTAGCGCTGAAGGTAGACGTTTGGGAACATACAGGGAGGTGCAGTCGGGTGGATGATGTGCATAAAGCCGTGTTCATACCAAAGAGTGTATAAATACACGTGTTGTTCTCGCTCGTTGAACATTGTGTTAGCAACGGTGCAGAAGAGTGTCTGAAGCTACAGTGCTCTGTGCTACTGTAGCCTCTAACCTGCCACAGGCATAATACGCGGGGGACCACGTCAGATCACGTGGGCTTCACGGGGACCCGGCTGTCACGCGTAATCTGTTCACAACTGCCCCTTGCTCACCTTTTCTCCCATGTCCTGGGGCTGCTGCGTGGGGATCCTGTTTCACCATTCTGGCGGCCATTCTCCAGGTCCTGAACACAACGATGGATACATAGTGCATTGCAAGGTATAAGTCAACAATGTTATTGTCACAAAAAAAAATATGGTGACGTGTGCGTGCGCGCGCGCGTGCGTGTGTGTGTCAAAGTAACGCTTTAATTTGCCTTACGTAAAGGCTGCTGTTTTAAGATCTTGCCACTAGAGGCTGCTACAACACAAGGAATAATTGGTACCATCTTTGGCAGGTCCTTTAGGCATGTTCAAAACTGTAGTGGGTTTATGGTGCATTTCACTGGAATTTTGTTTAACCATTTAGAAAACATAACTTTTTAAATATTTTTTAATATTAATATTAGAATTTAATATTATTCTCAGATGATCAAAAGCAAAATATGTCTATGTGGTCCCATTTGTCTCGATACAAAGCTGTTCATATTCACAACATAATTCCAAACACCAAACACAAAAATGTAATTTGATAAAACCTGCTGTTTTTGGTAGCGCGCAGAGGATGCTGGCGCATAACCACATATGACTCGATGGGCAGAATCCCTTCGCAAACTCTGAGGTTATGGGTAGTTTCTAATCCATGCACAAAGTTTCTGGTTCCGGAAGGACCTGTAACAGTTTACTATGCGGGCAGCAGTAAGCGGTAAAAGTGAATCAAAAGACTTCTGAGTTCTGACAGCAGAAGTTACAGTACTACGGAAGCAAAGCAAACATTCAGGCATGTTTTTAATTAGCTGACGTCAGCGTGCAGAAGTAGACGCTATACCTGGAAGCATCTGCCGCGGCTAATTCCATCATCCATTAAATAGACTCGTTCATATCAGTTATCACAATGCATTTTAAATCATTTCCAATAGAACACGTCATTAGTCATACCTACCGCACATTGTGATTGTGATTGAATAGGCCTAAAGTGGCGATGGCCATTGTTTGCATTATTGATAGTCCATACTTAGATTTTGAAAACATGACGAGAACTCATAGTACTGCAGCTTCCCGACCTCAGAATGTGGTGTGAGAGCCATACGGGCTGTGACAGTTGGGGTTTGCTTGCTGTCGAAAACAATAACCCCGGAGATTTAATCACTGCAAACATCTGGTTCCCTCAGTAAGAGCTTCAATAGGAACCATGCAACACTGTAAGTCGGTTTGATTTTTCTGTTAGATGTCACAGGTGAGGCGATGTGTCAAAGGTGATGTCACTCACCATGAGGCGATATCACATGTAAGAGGACAACCTGGTCTCACAGGAATCCGTGAAATGACCACGGACGCTTAACTCAAAATCCGTGGAATCCTTACGGAAACACGCCAATTTCCGCGATATGGCCACGGATTTTGCTCCAATGCAAGTTGATGACACTCCTATTCCGTGGCACACACACAGATCCCCGTTTCAATAAACCAATCGACCACGGGCGCTTAACTCAAATTCCATGGTGGCCTCACGGAATCACTTAAATTGTACGTGATATGCTAACGTTATTTGCTCCAATGCAAGTTAATGACACTCATATTCCGTGGCACTCACAGATCCCCCTTACAACGACCGGGTCGACCATGGGCGCTTCACCCAAAATCCGTGGTGGCCTCAAGGAATCACTTAAATTGTCCGGGATGTGCCAACGGAATTTGCTCCAATGCAAGTTAAGGACACCGATATTCCGCGGCACACACACACAGATCCGACCGAGTCAACGACCTGGTCTCACAGGGAGCCGTGAAATGACCATAGCCTATATAATTCATATTGACGGTATCCTATACCATGTTTAGGCCTATGTATACTATATAGGCCTACCTGTTCTCGCCCATGCACCCATATTGAATTTAATAGACCATTTCCGTTGCTTCAAGGTCTGGTGGTCTCCGTATATAATAAATAAACATCTATATATAACGAAATAAATAAATATGTATATGTATATATATATATATCTATCTCTATCTATATATATAGACATAGGCCTACATATTTATACATAGGCCTATGTATTTATTTATTTTCTTGCTTCGAGGAGGTCTGGTGGTCTCCGTAGGCCTATATAATAAATATATATATATATATATATATATATATATATATATATATATATATATATATATATATATATATATATATGTAGGCTATAGCCTATACCTATTTACATACATACATATTTATCTATATTTATTTATTATATACGGAGACCACGAAGCAACGAAAGGTGTCTATTATAGCCCATTCAAGAAGGGCCGGCGAGAATAGGGATATAGTGCCATACCGTCAATATGAATTTCATATTGAGAGGTAGGTCAATGGTCCGATACAGATCTCGTTATAACAATAATTGATATTGATGTTACGAGAAAGGATGTAATGATAACGCCAAGAAAATACAGGCTACACAGTTATACTAATTTAAATATAATTAACTTATAAAGCGTATAACGAGAACACCAGACGAGTTGTTGGCCAGCAGAGGCTGCATTTTAACCGAAATCGGCCTATAACCTTATACATAATAGTCTAACTGTATAGGCATATGTCAAATGTATGCTGTAGGCCTACGTATCGACTAATTTTTTTTATTATAAATATTTAATTATTGTTAAACCACATTCCCCATAGAAAAAGTACACTGTGTTACAACCCTCTTCGTTGATTGGATTGGTGTAAGTGGATTTTCAATGGTCAGATACAGCTCTTGTTATAACGATAATAGTTACATGGACTACTACTAATTAATTCAATATGAAAGCAATGCATTTGAATCGGGAGATTATTTTCGACTTCAGAAGGGGGAGCGGGCTACGCAGGATTCGTCAAAACAACAATCCGGTGGTTGCCATCGACCATTTTGTATTTCCACCACGTAGGTCATTTTAATGTCGATTTTAAATGCTCTTACACACTTGATTACATTGCTTCTTTATTCCGGTCACCAATATATACATTGCATGGTCTTGCTGTGCGTGCAATACAATGTAAAGTTGTTTTGTTTGTTTTCGGGCTGGTTTGCTAAAGAGGCTAATGTAGCAAACAAACAACGGCTAGCCAATTTCGGGAGCGTGTCTATGTTCCCCGGGTCCTATCCCCTGGTCCTATGTTCCCCTCTTTGTATGAGACTGGGGAACATAGGACCCTTTTAAAAAAAAAAAAAAAATGGTCCTATGTTCCCCGCTTTTCCCAAAAAGGGTCCTACGTTGTATGTATGTGACCGGGCAACATAGGACCCTTTTTTTAAAAAAAAAAAGGGTTCTATGTTCCCCGGTCTGTTACTTTTCCCCCCATAACTGCCAAATTCCGGCCGAGATAACTACCATTGCATGTCTTTACCTTTTGTGGAAGAGGGAGAGACGTCGGAGAACATGACGCAGTCTATTCATACGCCGGTAAACAAACCCCGCACAATCCCTACGAGAGCTCCCCGTGCTACGGCCATCCGGAGGCGCACAGAGCTTTTGGCAGTGATATTATTATACAATTATATTATATTATATAGGCCTACTATTATATAAAGAGCTCCGGGAGTCGCAAACGGCAACAATCACTTTCTCCTCCATGCTGCAGTTCACCCCGGACTGCACTGCACTGAGTTGGCCGGTTGAACGCTGATTGGCTGTTACGTTACACATGTCACTCAGTGGCCACGCTGTTGAACGCCGATTGGCTGTCATCATGCGAATGTCGCGTCAAAGTTTAAATTTTTTAAAGATTGATAGATTGCGGGGAACATAGGACCCTTTTCCCAGAAAAGGGTCCTATGTTCCCCGCTTTTCCCAAAAAGGGTCCTATGCTCCCCGGTATGTATGTCTACAGGGGAACATAGGACCCTTTTTTGGGAAAAACGGGGAACATAGGACCCGGGGAACATAGGCCCCGCGGAACATACATGCAACAATCACAAAGACGAACAGGAACGCTATGAATGCTCCGAGACCGGAAGTGCAACTCGGAAGGCTGGCGTCCGAGGATTCAGGATCACACCATTACATCTGCACGAAACTCCGAGCAAAATCTCATACCCAACAGAGTGTTCAAAGCACTTTCCTTTGAGCTTAAGGTCCGAATCTCCCGGAAACTCAGATCGTTTTGAAGGCGGCATGTCATTTGCTAGGTGATGTCACATGGGATGTGACTCGAGGTGATGTGACTTGTTAGGTGATGTCACAGGGGATGTGACTCCCACAGTGATGCCGCTTGTTAGGTGATGTTACAGGTTATGTTGCTTGTTAGGTGAAGGTACAGGTTTTGTCACATGTCAGGGGATGTCACTAGTTAGGTGATGATTCTTCTTTGGCGATGTCACTTGTAAGGTGAGGTCAAAGGTGATGCCACTTGTTGGGAGAAATCACTTGGTAGGTGATTTATTATCGTCATTGGTTCGGTAGAAAATAAACCTCATCATGGTCGCTGATAAAGATCTCGAGTCGTTTGTGAGCTGGGGGGGAACGTGCTCACGGCTCCCTTGATTTCAAATTAATTTATCACAGACAAAGATAGGCCGAAAGTGCATAATTCATCTAAAACTACACAAAGAAAATATAAATTACTAAATGCCTTGAGGACAGATCCCCAAAAGAAGGAAGGAAAAAAAAGGACTTTGTTCTCATAGATAGGGTCAGGGTACTGGCCTGAGCGTGGTGATGGGGCTGGCCCTAGAGAACCTCGGGAATCCCAGCTCCGTCCCAGCAGGTGGGGCAGGCGAGGAGTTCAAAGCCACGTCTTCCTGACCTAATTGTTCCTCCCAGCTCGAAAGATGAGAGAGAGAGTACCCCCTAGGAGGGCTCGCTCTCTCATCTGTTGCGATTTCTCTTTCGCTCTCCCTTTCCTTTGCACCCTTTCAACATTAATGCATTATGGGCCTAAAATCACCTCGTTGACATCTTTGCTGGGTTTAGAGCCAAGAAGGCTGCTAGGTGAATCATATTTTTAAGCCCACCCATATCAGAGCCCCCTCACCTTTGTGGACATTTATTGTTCACAAGATGGAGGACTAGCAATTAGCAAGCAACATTTGTGGCTTTCAGTGTGATTACCTTGACATTGTTCTGTCATGTTTATCATGCTGGGAGTATGGCTTTGTGTTAAAGGAGTGTACAAATGACTCATTCTTTTACGGTGTAGCCACAGCCACCTGAACAACACACCGGCAAGTGAAATTGGACTGAGCACGTTTCACTGGTTTCATTGGTTACTAAACAAAAGAGGTAAAATAATGGATTCCATCCACCGTCACTCACTGACTCATGGCTTGGTGCTGGACCATTTGTTTCTCTCCGAGAACAAATGGGTATTATTAAAAATGTGTATGAGCTATTGTTTGAAAGAATGTGGTTGAATGTGGTAGGCATGAGCAGGCCAGCGGCTGGGGCTAGTCTACCCAGAACCCCAATATATACAGCTTCACTGAACACATTATTCAGGAAGATGCCAAATGTCTGTGTGTCGAAATTAACTTTATTCCCTCCAAGTTCTCAAAAGACAAGGACTGTCAAAAAAAAAAAAGATTCCAAGACAAGAAATAAATAATACAATTCTGCTTCCCTTTTGGAAAGAAAAAAATATTGAATAGCTGTCAAGGATAAGATAGGCGAAAGGAAGAAAGAATGAATTATACGAGTATGGTGCAGTATATTAATATATAAACAACCCACCATAGAGGAGTACCCTTTAGTAGGCCTGCTGTACAGTACGTAGATAGGTACGTTAACCTTAATACATTTCTAAAGGGCAATGACTTCCTGTCTTGGGAGAAGTTCCTCCAAACCAAACTCTAATTAGCACATGATTATGTAGATCAGGTTTAAATTATTTCAGATGCCGCGCACAACACAGTAGTGAGAGTTATGCTCCCACTCTTACCATGTGTTCGTATAACATTAATTTATTGTCAACATTCAATTTACCTTTATTTCATGACAGAAGAGGGTGCTGTGGGCAAGGTAACATATTTGAAGGAGGAAGCAAACAGGAGTATATACAACTATGTAAATTACGTTTCATTCATTCTCTCCATCTCTCCTTGTTTGCTATAAATTCTGTTTAATATAGTCCCCCCTCCCCAATACACATTCCCATGACCTCCACACATCCATTTCAGACTACTGCATTGACTTAGAGTGCATATATAGATGTAGGACGTTTTTGACCACACACAAAAATCTAGAACATAGTACACTTCTGTCCCCGTCCTCCTGCTGTATATATCCTTACACATTGATAACATGATCTTCCCACATACATCTGCACCCTTCCCTACTCCCACTCCCTCTCTTCTTCTCTATCAAACCGACAACCACTGCTGAGCCCCCCGCCGTCGCCGTCGGGCCTCTCTCTCTCTCTCTCCTCCTTCAAACCCCTTCCCTACCACTCTTCCAACGTCTCCCCTTGGTGCCCTTAACCCAGCATCGTCTCGTGTCCACTGCCACAGGAAGTCCTTCAGCGCACACACTCTGTCTGATGCTACACTATCTGCACACAATACAATACTGTGCAATATAATCTGGTGCAGGGTACATTCAAGGATAGTACAGTGTAGTATAGTACAGTATAATTTAGTATAGGTAGTATAGTATAGGGTTGGAGAGTGACAGTAAAGGTTAAGATATTATATCACAGTATATGATAGTACAATACAGTTTAGTATCATACCGTAGAGTATAATACAGTGCGGTACATAATGAATAGTATATACATAATAGTATAATATTGCAAAGTGCAGTACAGTATCACACTGTGTAGTGGAGTATAGTTCGGTATAAAGTGGTTGGATAGATCGTCAGCGCTCAGTTTTAATCACATTGTAGTGTGCCAGGCAGCCTCTGGCTTACATTGAAAACCACATCAAGCGATTACCACTCAGCACCACAACAATGACACTTCAAAGTAAGGGTTATGGTTCCTTTGGAATGTCAAAATGAGGAGCTAGTGTCGGCAGCACAACGTGCATTCAGAACAGACGATGACAACGTCTTTTCCTTTCAGCGCCGTAGTGGAGGATACGCTCCTCATCATTAATCATCTGGACAAATGCATCTCCAGCAGGCTCGGTGTGACTGAGAGCGAGAGACACTGTTACAGAGACAGACAGAGACAGAGAGAGAGAGTTAAGTGGAAGAGGGCGACAGAGAAATAGGAGCGAAAGAGAGAGGGGGGGAGCGGGGAGGAGGGGAGCTAAGCAAATCAAGTCAGCTTTGATTAACTCACCTTGGACAAGAGGACGCGGATAACAAGATCCATTAGGTTGAATTTCCAGATTCTCCTGTATTGTGTTTTATGTCAATAAAATGGATGCCCACAGTCGTTCAAAAAGGTTAATTACACCCACCACCGAAAGACAATATTTACATAACGCAACACCAATTAGCAATCTTCAACTCCAATTAATCATCTGTATTTCTCTCCAGGAATTATTACCTCATTGCACTCTCTAGGGGGTGTACATGGAGTTTAGACGTGATGAATATTAGCCATCATGAACAAAAAAATCCATCATAATTATAATTTATTATCAACCATCTTAAGGCTGATACAATAATACAGAGCTCAATTTTCATGGATGATTGAAGGTTAAACTGCAAAATGAATTTATAGAATACCTCACAGTCCCATTTCAGAACATAATTCAGTGATAGGAAACAGGATTTGAGGCAGTTTGAGACACCGTTTGAATTTGCCACACGGGGGCGACCTATTACCGTTCCAGACCATACTGGTTGGTAGTCACAGGATGTCTCGATGGATAGAGGAAAATGGAATATGCAGAATGGGGTAATTTGGTTCTGGACAGACAGAAGTGGAGATGTAGGCTACCACCGATCCAAAAGCCATTTACATTCAAGCCGACAAGAAAAGAGGGGGGAAAAAGAAAAAGGAATGTCAATTATTTTGAGTTTCTCAACTCTCTGGTCCATTGCGGTTGTTTTGTTTTGCCGAATTCAACGTTCAATAAATCATAGTTTATTGAATATTGAACAGAGCATACATATGAAGGCCCAATAGTGATTGTATCATACAAACCATACTCCTCCACAACGCCCAGCGCCGGCCCTGAATCCATCCCTCTAGAGCCAACATCTTTTTTGTATTACTCCTTGTTTGTGCGCAATCAAATAGCAATGCATATTCATCAATATTATATATCATCCAAATTTCACCTCAAAAGCCCTCAACCTTACTACCAACAAATCAAACAGTTTGACAGTAATCTACCAGACCCGGTGGGCTAACTTGCAGCATAAATTGGGTCCTGGTTGAACATGAAAGACATACAGGTCGAGGCACTCATTTAAGCCTTCTCAACTCTCCTCTAAAGGCTACATCTGAAGCATAGCCTTGGGCTGCTTCCTATCCCTCCTACAGCAGCCCCTTAAAAAAAGAGGAAGGGATATAAAAAAAGAAAGAAAAAAGAGTGCACTTACAAGAGCAAGTCTGTCTCTGGCCTCCCTGCTCCAAGGTGCACGACTGAAGACCCACGGTCCAATTTATAAAACCCTGCACAGGAGCAGGTCACATGGATATTCCTTGAAAAATAAAAGGAATGATTCACATTTGATGCATAATTGTGTTTTCCATGCTGCCCAGTTCCTGCTCCATTGAACCGTTTGGAGAATTAACAGCTTCATCTCTTTGTGATAGCAGCCATGAGGGTGGCCTTTAATGTAAATTAAAAGGGGATTTAGAAATACGTTTAGATGACGTATTAAACATTCAACAAAACAGACGAACAAAAGCAGAAAATGTCGTCTTGATGTGATTGGGACTAGGAAGAGCTCTTAATGTGTACAGAACCGGCAGCTAAAAGCAGGAGGTTTATAAAGGGATCCGGACGCTGCCAGTCAACCACTGAAACCATACATTTAGGCTTTTCAACTGCCAATCTACGTTCACCACAATCATTATGCTAAGAACATACAATTATCTTTGATCAATCTAGGCAAAAAATGACACTGCAAATTAAATTGAAATGCCGCCAAAACCACCAGCATGCAATTGTTTTGCTGTACCGTGGATTTCAGTGTGAATCATGCCACTACCCACCAATCCCTCTCCAAAAACCCATATTTGGGTCCCTTTGGTCCACTTTTGAATCAGTAAAGCGTTCCCTGGATTAACGGTGGATTTGGCTAACGGACAGATTAAAACGGTCTGGGCTGGACTGGTCCGCCGACCGTCGATGACAACAATGCCAAGGAGCCATGAGCTCAACTCTGACCCACTTCCAGTGTTTTCTGTACATTTCCAGGGGTTCGCCTGCCCAGGAACGTAATCCCGCTGGCCCACGACGAGGTTATAATTCCCCTCAGGACAGTCCGTTGTCTGCTGTCATTTGGAATTTTTTCTTCAACCATAAACTAATTATATCGTTAATCATTGCTGACACATTTTCGACCAATCGCAATTCCAATCCTTCAAGGATAGTTAGGTGTAAAATGTTTGCGCAGACAGCGAGATATATGGGGAGAGGGGTATATCCATAAGTGGATTTTTCCCAATTTGTGGCACTGCGTTTTACGATCGTCAGGCAGTCTATTTACTGCATCGGTATTACCGCCCCACTCCTCTTAGCTCTCCCCGAAGACCCCCCGCAAGCCCCTAATACAGTATTGACTTATATTTCATCCCACAGACACACAGACACACAGATTCCGTCAAGGTAGTGGAGAGCACATTAGGCTCTCCAGAGGGCCTTCACGCATACTTTCCAGGAGGGTGTCTCTTAGACTTCCTTCTTCCTCAATTTCCACCCCTCCTTTGGCTCGAGCTCACTCGGAGGAGACAAACGTTCCTCTCCCTTAAGGATCCTTTCCCTCACCTAGCTCTACAAATATTTGAAGGATGTTAAGTTGCCGGCCCTGCTGAGAGCAGGGGAGACTGGGAGAGAGAGAGAGAGAGTGAGGCACCTTCAGAGGTCGCCATGGTGACTTCAGAACGTGGACAGGTCTCTTGCGTCCCAAAGACTATAGGGCTGCTGTCATGGTACGGTGTGCAGGTGCTGTAGACTTCTGCCCAGGGCCGATGCTGCTCATAGACTGTATATGTGGTTGCATAGGGCACCATTTATGCATAGGGAGCGGAGAAGGAGATGGAAAAGGTTATAGAGCCTAGGATGCAAACATGTAGTGCACCCCAAGTGCACATTTTGACCATGAAGTAAAATATACAGTTTAAAGGGTTTTCTCTTCATTTGAATGTGATTCGCTACTCTTAGGGTTATTAAACAAGGATTACAAGGATTCAAACTCAACTGGTGGATTAACATGAAAGATTACAGAAAAATAAAAAAATAATTTAATAATAATTTAAAAAGGTAATTGATGTGCCTCTTATAATGTGGCTTAAACGAGTTTTCACTGAAAACAGCGGTTGGCTTTTCTTGGTCAATATCACAACAAAGAACATATCTAAAAGAAATCAAGTACTTGCTGAACAAAGAACATTTAACTATGAGAATTTCGTGAACCTGTGACGCGCCAGACCTACCACACTCGTTATTTATCTGGGTAGAAAACCTGTAACCAAATTTCCGTCCCTAAGTGGAGCGTCGAGGTATGTTCCTAAACTTTTCCAAGGTGAGTGCAATCTTACCTATCTAGGGGGTTAGGAGGAAATGAAAGCAGGTCCACAGCCTCCGTAGGCGAACAGCTCTCTCTCCGTGTATGGCAAGGCTTGCCATATCCGTGACATGCCGCACCGGCACCTCATCTCCAGGTGACCAGCCCGCGCTTTGAATCCCGTCATACAGTTTCCCCTTGTATATACAACCAAAAGTTCCCTCATTGAGGTGTCTTTACAGAAACATGTGTCCTTCGTGTTTTATTCCTTCGAACTCCAGAGTCTCACCTGCAGAGAGCCACCTCCAGAGACTCCCCACTCAGAGTCTCACTTCCTGAGACTCACCTGGCCACAGAGCTGTTGCCATTTACCGCTAATGAGCACCTCAACACCGCCCCCTCTGTGTGATGTCAGTACTGACCCTAACACAGAGCACACAAAACGAACTCTAATTGTGACAAACCTACAAATGGAGTTGAGCTTATTCAGGCTTTGGTCGTCTTAAATGGAAATCAGCATGCCCATTTTATACAGACATGCTTCAGCAGCCTGAACCGTAGTAGTCGAATGACCTTTGCTCGGTCCAAGCACAAAGTTCACCCTGTTCTGCAAATATCTACTGCAAGAATACAAAATAGACCCATTTCATATTCTGACTATTTGAAAAACAAAATCTGTTTCAACCAAAAAAAAGAAAAATGCCACAGGTTGCTGCTCAATAAGACAAAACAATTTACTAGGAAATGCAGAATAAGTGGACCGCAATTTGCCACTGGAAGACAAAGAGAAACCTTTGTGTTTTCAGTGGTAAGTGGTTGTGATTATGATTTCACAAGATGAGAGTGACAACAGATAAAGTCAAAGCAGAAACGGAGGGAAGCAGGAAAGTGGAGATCGGTGTTAGAGCTGCTCTACCACAGAGGAAGGAAAGGTTAAACACCATTATTATAGACAGTCTGAGCATTATTTTACGATACAGACGTATTAATGTTCATTGAGGTGAACGATCAGATTTAAAAGCAGGGCTTTTTATATCAGACATTTGCTTTAAAAACCCTTTGTGTCTTCTAGGGACAGCAGCAAATTACTTTGCCGTAATGAGCAAGCCATTATTAGAAGGAATGACTTAATCATCCTAAAAAAAAATCTAAATTAGTAAGTGTTGAATTTGAGATGGGAAAATTAAGAACATTAAATAAATTATCAAAGCCTCTTCTTCAAAGGACCAAAATATTCCTTTTAATGCTCAAGTACTTACGGTACTAGAATTAGTAAACCTCAATTCATCAAAAATAGATACATAGCCCTATTATTAATTTGTATCATATGTTTTGGCTGTGTTTGTGTGTGGTGTGTGTGTGTGTGTGTGTGTGTGTGTGTGTGTGTGTGTGTGTGTGTGTGTGTGTGTGTGTGTGTGTGTGTGTGTTTGTGTGTCTATGTGTCAATTCGGAAAGTAGCATCAGTGCAGCATATTGCCTTGTCTAGCCACACTGCGGATACTTTGCGCTAGCCAAACGGTGTCCATGACAAAGCCATCAAAGTTTTGACAGCATCAATTAATTGTTGTTCCAAAATATTGTTTCTTGTTCTAAATCCTTTTGTCCTGTAAATATGCAACCGTGACATTAAAAAACCTATGCAGTGAAACTGCTTGATGTTTTGTAAACATAACAACTGTCTTTTAAAAAAGAAAAAAGAAACAAAGGTGCAAATAAAGTTACTGTCAAAGCCAAGAATGAATTATTTTTTGGGAGAAGATGCATGCATTCAGTCATCTATCTTAACTGCTACTACTACCAATCCTAATATAACGACTATGACCCAGGTTGTTGTTAAAATGTCATTTGTAACACATGTAATCACTCAGTAATGTAGCAACCTTTAAAAGCACATACTTAATATGGAATAACATTATTTAACAGCCTTAACCTTACCCAGTATGCAGGTCACATTTGATCCAATACCCAAATTTTACCCGTAACCCAAACAACACATGATGTTCAGTTTCGTTATTACATATTACATATTAAGTACATGTGGTCACAATTCCTGTAACACAGAACCTTTCAACGTGTGTTAATCTGAAGCGACAGCGTACACTAACTGAGGATGCCTTGAAGACTTCATCCATCATCATGTGTGCTCACCTGTTTTGCACTGGGGACTAAAATGACCTTCCAGGATAAATAAAGTCTTATATTATCTTACCCCGAGGTGTGTGATGTGTGATCTCCATGTGTTGAATCTCAAGGTTTTCTTCCTTTTCCCTTAAGGGTTTCTGCAAGGTTGTGTGCGGCGGGGGGATGCCAATTTGTGACGCCACCGGTTGAGTGTGCAATGAATGTCTTCAAAGAGTTACCTTACCGAACACAACCCAAACCTTAGGGACTCAACACATGGTTGGAGGACAAGTTGGTTCTTGTCAGGTTTCGCGTCGATGTCTGGATGCTTTTAGGTCAGATGTGGTCCTCCAGGAATTATGAAAGGATATTGATCTGTGTATTGATTGTAGAGAAGTTTTTCTTTGTTCCTTCGCTTGTGAACATTACACTCATAATGTGATCACTGAAGGACATACAAAGATCCGATTTCATAGCCTTATGTCCACGGACTGCTATGGTGAACCGGATAATACAAGCCCAGGTTAGGTTCCAATAAAAGGATAACAGAATGGCTTTTGTAATAAAGTGATTAACAAAATAAAATTGGAAAATGTGGCTGGTGATTTCTGTACTGGTGCCGTTTCTTGTCTTCAAATGACTGAAAGCTTTCTTGTTCTCAGCAATCATGCATGTTCATATCGATTTCCGTACCTAGGCATACTTGAGAGACCTTGCCTTATAATGAACATCTCTCCTGAATGCACACACTCAGATTGATTTTGCTCCGTGCAAGAATAAAAAACCCTGAATTCAATTTATAAGGGCTTGGACCTCTGTGAATTATAGTTCTATTAATTAGTAGCAGTCGGGTTACGTGAATACCTTGGTTTATGAGAATGATTAAGATTTTATAAACATAGCGCTTGCGGCGGTTTGACCTAAGGACATGAAAATAAAAATATTTGTCAATGCAACAGATTTACTTGGCAGCCCGAGTGTCCTTTGAGTACATCTTAGTTCCACACCAAAGTCTGCTCTCTAATAAATCAGAGAGATTAGGTTAGTCCTGGTTCAGGTGTTACATAATCCCTGATATATCGCACATCAAAGAGTATGTAACAGCCCATGACCAATGCTAGAGAAGGAATGCGGGGCCGTCAGACTTTTGTTCAACCTAAAGTTACAAAACTATACTTTCAATGCAACTGGTACCTTAAATATATATTATACCCGCAAACTTAATGTAAGCATCCAAACTTGAGGTAGTACTTATAATTCCCCAAAATCAACCTTTGGTTCATGGCGAGAAAACAATGTGAAGAAGAACACAACCAAAGTATTTTGAACATTAATATCTTTTTTTATTAAGACAAGAACTCTTCATTGTTTTGTAAAAATGTCTATTTATGAACCAATACAAAATGTGTATGGGAATGTGAATCTCTTTTGTTTCTCCATCGATACACATTAACATTTTCCCAAGAACAGCAAAGAGACAAAAAAACAATCTAAAACCAATGAGTGAAAAAACCATCAAAACATCTCAGGTATGAAACCAAAAGCCGAGGCCAGTGAAGTCGACATGTTGTACAGCCACTACGAGTTTCTGAGTCCACTTTTCTCTAATAAGCAGATTCGCCATTTGTGATCTATGTTGACACAAAGCAATACTTAACACGATTTATACAGTGCACAAAATATTTAAGAAAAAGAAAAGAATTACAGAGGACATGTACAGCTCATATGCAAAATATACCACAAATTGAGACTTTGTTTTTTGGTGGTGGTGGGAGGGAGGGAGGGGAGCAAGGGATGGGCTTTGCTGCGTTGATGCTGACTCAATGTTCTTAATATACGGATGACATTAATAGGTAGGGGCCCTAATTATTTGCATTTCTACCTGAGATGAAGTCACGTCAAGGTAATGCATGAACCTGAGACAGGACAGTGTTGAAGGAATCCATCATGAAGGCTGGATAACACTATGACCCACACTGTTAGACCGACGTCTAATATATCTCAAGGTTGGGGCTGGAGTTTATAAAAAAAATACAATCCCCCATGAAGACCAATGGTGAAAGATTTCTTATTTCAGTACTTTTTTATATGAGTATGACGTATTCGTCATGAGTATGAGTATTCGTCATGAGTATGACGAATTGAACCATTTTGGAATTTGTTCATTATCGTTATGCACTTTCTCCCCGCCTTCTCCCTGCCTTTATGTTGAATCATTATTTTGAGTGGTACTGTGTAAGGACAGGAGTCTTGGAGTTCACATCAAACTTATGGAAGCTCCAGGTATCCTAAGCGACAAAAATATTTTATGAGTATAAAGTAAGTCATTACTGCGTCAGCCGCACAAGGGTGAAGACACTCTCTTTCACGGCCCTCTCTCCCTCCCTCTCCCTTTCTCTCTCTCTCTCTCTCTCTCTCTCTCTCTCTCTCTCTCTCTCTCTCTCTCTCTCTCTCTCTCTCTCTCTCTCTCTCTCTCTCTCTCTCTCTTTCTCTTGTTTGCTGTTTGAATAGAAGCTGTGACACATCACTGAATCAAAAAAATTATAATTAAAGAAAAAAAAAAGTGCTCACTGTTTAACACATTCACAATCTAACAGATGGAAGTGGAACCCCATCCAGGATTCGGTTAAATAAAGCAAAAATAAAAATGTAATTTTACCAACACTTGACCGCAATGCAGTCTAACCCTCGTCCCTATCCCGACAAACACCCCACCGCCTGGCCGACCCCCCGACCCCCAACCCCCACCCAACCCCCCCACGAGCACCCGGTCTCCACAACACAAAGAGCCAAACGCCCAGCAATGCTATGACCATACAGTGTTAAACCTAGTGGTGAATCCTTTGTGAACAGCATGTCCATAAAAACCAACTCCCGTCTAACTGCCACAAACAACACAACAGTACAAAGGAGCCTTGTATACACAGCATCTGTTGTGACACGTCCCTCTTTCCTCATGCTTCTAAAACCTCCATCTTCAGAGTCCAACCCGGGGACCGTCACAGTATATAACGGGGGAAATTCATTCCCTTCTAAACGCCATTAGAAAGCGGATTAATCAAGCATTTCTTCCTAACAGAGACGTTTGCAGTTCAGGTCCGCCGCGGAAGCCCCCTTAGAACTAACCTTTCTCCCCAAACTTCATGCGCCACACAGCTGAACCTCCATTTGGATGCGTTGCCTCCACGCCCTTTGACGTACCAAACTGTGATCCAATGTACTGATACATCAAGAGGAGCGTTTCTTCTCGTGCCTTGTGCGAAGTAAAAGAGACAGAAAACACAAAAGACGGCGCCTCCAAACCCCTTCGCCTCCTCCTCCCACTCGCTGTGTCAGACGCCGGGCGACGTTGACGGGTAATGAAAACGCAGGCGCTGCCGCCGCAGTACAGAGACCCACATTAGGGTTTGGTGTAGAAGACTGAGGTGGGGAACAAAACAAGTGTGATCAAGTTTGGCATCCGGCGCCACTCCCCTCTGGGGCCTGTGAAGCAGCTCCTTGTTTGAGTGTTGGCAGGTTATACATGAAGCAGATAAATAAGACAATGGGAGGGAGGGGCGGGGGGGGTGCTCGCAGTACGACATGCATCTGAGAGACGGGGTGTTTGACGCGATCGGACATCACTTGCATACAAGCGTCGCAAATACAATTCTGAAAGTAAATGCTGTAAACAAAGCCGTGATAAAAACCCAGGTAAAATAAGGTAGACACAAAAAAAAATCTCTGCTACCTTATCCTTACAACGGAGGCTATGCCATAACCAATTCACTAGTTTCATTAGCTCACAACAATAAGCAAGATATAAACAAAAACCCACAAAGCGCTCCCTTGAAAGATGGTGGGGGATATATCTCACGTTGATGGGTAAGTGTGTGTGCATCGTATATACGTGACATGTGATTGGGTCTCGGGGGGTGGGGGGAGGATTTACGTGCCAGTAACACAACAACACAAACTACTTTGCTGTACAGGATTAGTACTTTGATGTAATGTCGGGAACCACAGGACCACACCGACCGCTGAAGGTGGTGTTGGGGCGAAGGGGTCCGTGCAGCGGCTTTGGCCTGTGACACACACCTCTCTGCGTGTCGGTCCGAGCTCGGACCACTTTCAAATCTGGTGTTGCTCGTGGCGAATGAGCTCGAGGCTTAAGTACGTAGTTAAGTATTTTAACGCTAAACGTTGGCAAATATACGTTTTTTTTCTTTTTTCTTTGTATCTTGACGGAGGGACCACTAAGAAGCTGTAAGCCGTGTTTGTTATTTGGAATTATAAAACTGACTCGATTTAAATAAATACAGTTAACAACGCACTTGGGAACCTATTTGGCCAAATATAGATATTCAGGATCCATATTAATTTAAAACGATTGGAACGTAGGAAAGTCTTTGAAAAACAACAAGGAAAAATAAAACAATTGTAGAAAGTGTATGATAATATTTCCACAGTTGATATGAGGAACAGGATATGGCGTGACAGTGAAGGGGGGGGGGGGTGAAACCATGGCAGGAGTAAGGGGCTTAGAACTAATCACAGCATCATAGGAAGGGGGGATCGCACCAGCTTTAGTCATGTGACGTTTGGGGGTAGCGTTTGTACAGACACCTCTCCTGAGGGTATGAAGCCTCTACAGTGTGTCGCTGTGGCTTTTTCTCCTTCCCCCTTTCAGCAGACAGACGCTTGATACCCGCCAGAAGAGAGTGTAAAAGCAGAAGCCGAGATGAGGAGACATGACAAGGGAGGGATGCTAATGAGGCTTAACACAAATCCAGTATATGGCGAGAAGAAGAGAAACGGAAAGAAAGAAAGTAAATTTAGAACAAGGCACAGAATTTTCTGCAAATGGTTGAAACTAAAAATTCGTACCAGCAGTTTCTTTTTTTTTCCATTTTTTTTGTTTTTAAGGGAGGTGTCAAATGGTTAGGGTCTTTTAAAAGTGATTCTGTGCTGGATAGGTCTGGCACACACACACCGTCCCACTTCCACCCAGATACCTTCCAGCATACCCAAACAAATGTAAAAAAAAATAAAGACCTGTGAACAAATATAACCCCAAAAACCCGGTAACCCATTTCCATGCCCGTCATGCCACTGTCTTTTTTTGTTGAAACACATAAAACATTCCATCTACAGTCGCATACTAGTCTAAACACGTCTTAAAACCTTCCCTCTAAAAAATTCCTCCCTTCCTCACCTCCTCCAACACCCCCCCCCCCCCACCCAGGCCCCAAAAAGATTAAACAATGAATAAAAAACGAAAAGAACATAAAAATACTTCATAAAACAAAACAAAACAACAACCATCAAAGATCGTCCCTAACTCTCTCCAAATCCAAACTCTAAACCTCACCAGGCCCACCCACCTACCTGACCTCCCCTCCCCTCCACCTCCCCGACCCACCCACCGCCCACCTCGCCCCCCTAGCACCCTTCGCCCGGGTCCCACCAAGGGCCCGGGCAGGGCCGCCGTCGGGCGAGAAGGGGCCCTCCTCTAGATGTAGTACTCCTTCTTCTCGTCCGAGTTGGTGTGGCCGCCCTCGGCATTGATGATGGCCGTGTCAGCGTCCGCGGCGTCGTCCGCGCCCTTGGCCTCGTGTGTGAAGTAGGTACCTGTTGGCAGGGGGGGGGGGGATAAGAGTGTAAGGTCAACGAGGGAACGATAGGCTAGGCCGATACAATGCAGAGGATTAAACGCGGCCTTACGGAAGCGGCATCGCCGTAATTATGCAAATCCGGCGCCGCGTGGCAATCGACACTAATCTCAAGACGGGGCGCCTCGTTCCCGACAAGATTCAAAATTCTCGTTATTTCCGTTGCCGTCAGTGGCGCGGTGGAGATTGCGGCGCGCTAAATCCTTTCCCTGCGACGGGGCCCTCAGTGTGAGCTGGGCCACGGCGGTTCCACCTTCACATTAACCTTGCCGGGGTGGAATGAGGGATCGAGAGTAGCAATCAACTTCAAGTCCTAATGTGGACAGAATGTGTTCTTTGAGAGATGAGGTGCTGACGGGAGAGGGAGGGCCACCGGGAGTGACTGTCACACTCTAAAAATAAAAGCGTGACAGTGAAAAACCCTCTCTGCAGTTCAGTGTCGCATGAAAACTGACAGGAGCATTTGAATTTCTATTGCCCTGGACGGCATAGCAAAGTCAATCATTATTTCCACGAAAAAGATCCAAAAGGTATCCACAACTTAAACTACAGCAGCAGTTAGTTGAAACCAGCAGGAGAGGCTGTTGGTTAAGATGCTACCCAGAGACCCGGATGGGATCCCCAATATCCGCATCCTGTCGTCATCCAAGACGCAGGCCTTAACCCTTACCTGCTCATCAACAACACCAATCAATACAACAACAATACACTGTCAGGCGCTTTGGATAAACGACAGAGAAAGGAATAGAAAGACAAAGAAGTCTTTACCTTTGTGTCTCGCAAAGTAGCGTCCGAGCACGATGAGTAGACAGAGCATGGCGAACACCACCACCGCCACCACGCCGCCGATCACGGCGTGGTCCACCGTTCTCGGAGATCCCTCGCCAGCTCTGGAATCTGGAGGGCACAAAACAAGGCACGGGCGTGTCACCACAGAGTGCTGAACGATGGATGACATTTGATTCTGGTTGCCGAAGCCGCAAAACTGAACTAGAAACCCTGAAGCGTCCAGACTATCTCGAGCTGAACTTGGATATTGTGCGATTGAGACGTATAATGGAAACGTAATATGGAAAGGTTCATGCATCTCCGTTTGCGTGAACATCGTTTGCAAAGGTCAGCCACATTTACACATGCCTCTTGGTTAAAACAGACATTGACGTCAAGCCAACAAACTCGGTTCATGTCCAACTCATTGCTGTGTTTCTTTTTGCGCCAAAAGAAAGAACCCCAATTAAAGAGCTCCATCACAACAGGCAGGAGTACACTTCCACGGGCCCGGGCTGGGACACAGACATGGGCTGCAACTTTATTTTACTACTTTAGTTCTTTGGGAGGCAGAGAGAGATGTTTTTATCCATGCTTAGCAGGTCGTGGACCACAACAGCCAACTCTGGGGGCTGCAGGCCATAATGATGTGTGAAAGCTATTGATTATGTGTAGGGATCCATGACAACCCAAAGTGAATGGCCGTTTGAGGACGGGATTGGCCCTTCACGGCAAAAAGGAGGAGCCAATTTTCCCGTGGATAGAGCTCACAGTGCCAGCAAACTAAATTGGAAGCATTGAAGAAGTGTCTGTGTGTAGACGCTTACCAGCTAGCCTATTTACTGTTCTACTAATTGTTCTCCAGCAGTAGTAGATGTACATTTGATGTGTGAACGCTGGGGAAGTGCCTCTCTCCTGATGAGCATGGTACCGTCTGCATCTCGATACAAGGCCTCTGACACAATGGAGACACGATACTTATGGTTTGAGACAATTAGGTGCGATTTGTTGGAAAATCAATGCGATCGGATTCCATTTGATCAATGCACTTATATTTGTTTGATTAAGAGATGCAGAATGCACCATTTTTCAGATAGAGTACCGAGTACTCACCTGTAGGTACTTGACCCAAAATGAGTACTTATAACAGTGCTTTTAGTTTTAATTGAGTCACTCACTGATCCCCATCTCTACTCGACCTCACTTGGGTGTCCGAATGTCTAAACAAGTATTAAGTAGTGAACACTGTGGGAACACCGGTGCAAACAAGCAGCCGGCGTTGTGCAGTCCTTTCATGTCGCCCGTCCGACTTCATCCATCACGGCTAACATGTTTCGATCACCTGTGCCCGTCGTCTCTACACACCCTAAATTGGCAACGAGGGAATTTCCCTGTGAAACGTGGAGACGATAGAGCGAGGGATGCAGCAGTTATTTATTAAGGGATTAGAAGAGGACTGGAGAAAAAGGTCTAAAAACCACCATTGCGTCCTGCCTACACGCCCTAAACCCGCTCTGCCATTACTCCACTTGAGAGGGAAGCAATAGGGACTGATGGGTGGGGCTGACCGAGCCAGACAAAACATTATGTGATAGATCTAATAGGTTATTTTGACTTTAGATATGCTGCGTCTTCCCTTTTCCCCCCGCCAGTAGGCAGATTCAATTACAGTGTGCAGGGATCCTGTTACCTACCAATTGGCTCTTGTCAGACGGCGTAAGTTGTGGTTTAACACGCCGTCTTGTTACGATGGAAACGGGGGATTCTCGGGGCCGTGCCCGTCCACCGAGATCGCAGCGTTCCGAGACGGGCCTGGAAATAAGATCCGTCTCCTCTCCTTTTTTTGTGAAGCTTTACTGACCATCTCCTATTGTCTCAAGCCATTTAACACATACAAGAATATATGTAACTATAGTGTGTGAGTCTGTGTGTGTGTCTGTGTGTGATACAGATTTGCTGATAACCATTCCCAAAAGATTGAAATGCTTAAAATACTCACTTATACCAGTGAGACATTGTTGGAAAATATTTGGGAGGAAGTACAGTCAATGCTAAGCAGGGAAAACACGATGGCAAAACAACAAGCCAGTGAGTTAGAGTACAGAAACACACACCAGTGTCTCTCCGGAGCAGATCTGTCTCTTCACAGGCTTCCCAGGCAGTGTATTAGCCTCTTCCCTTAGCCCGATTTATCCAGGGATGTTGTTTGTGACGATAGGCTTCCGCTAAACCGTTGACTTACAGTATGTGCTGATGACATCCAAGCACGCCACAATGAGGCTTTGGGTTGAGGCCTGGTGCTTCTCAATCACGACTTTTAAATACACTGCGCCATGCAATCCCGCCCACCCATCAGAATTAAATCTCAAAAACACACGACAAAAGACCCCGGGGTCAGGCATTTGGGCGCGCCCCGCAGACGGCTTTCCGTCTGAAAGGGCGGTGCGATGAGTAAGCCAAGAGGGGGACAGATGAGTGGTAAGACCCCTGGAGGCCTGCGGCAGCCCCCCGATACCATTAGAACACACCGATTTGTATGCGGCGGGGCTTGGCTTCACGAATGACCAATTACTCTGTCAACCTGTTATATCCATTCCCGTTACCTCACACTACTACTCCGTCTCACCATTGCACAGGGTCATTGTTTTGCCTATCAGGGGTGGAGGCGATTGATGTAATTGCATTTTTCTCAGAAGCTCCGTCCGAGCGGGCGGCTGGATTGCGGCCCGCCCGCGTGTTGAATGAACAGGCCAGCAATGCGCCCGGCCTGCTGCCTTTGGCTCCGGAGCAACATTGATCCGCGCGGGGGGAAATTAAACCAGTGGGAAAATACGGGCAAATGCCAAAACAAATCCTGTTCTAAGGAAAGGTGTGCCGAGCGGACCGGGAGCAGGTGCTTTCAATCGGACGCTGCTCGTGATGTAATTACACACACATCATCTCGTCGCGCTTTGAAAGTCACAAGTAAATACACTGCCCTGAGCCGCCTGACCGTGGGTTTGTTTACGACCGGCTCTGAGGGGGGGACGATCTTGGCAAAGGGTTCCGGTGACACAGTGGGGCCAACTTGCAAATGCTGCCCGGCCAGAGGTGTTTGAAACGCCTTGTGACATTTGTGCAGTGGTTGACAAAACAACGTGGACCACATCTAATGAGTCTACTTGTAGCTAAATGTAGTACACTAAAACGAAGAAGGATCATAGTTTGTACCTACACTTTCTGGAGGACAAGTCAAACAGGGTCCACTTTGCACACACACTTTGGATAAACCCACAGCTAGCGATGGCAGAAATGGGAATGTAACCACCGACTGTGTGTACGCTGCTCCTCCTGCGAACAAATGGAAGTCTGCAGATCCAAAGGGTTTCTCTCCATCCTCTCCCCACCAACATCCCTCTCTCTCCTTCTTCAAGGTAAACAGCTCTGCGCTCATAAGCCATAACCCGTGACCAAACAACCAAATATGTCCTTATGTGGCTGCCTTCTGTGGTTATGTTCCTCTTATGCTCAAGCGCTTCCGTCGGGTAACCGTGGAACTACATGTGGTGAGGGCCGGGGCCTGCGTGAGCCTCACAAGGCCTGGCGTCTGAGGTCAAAGCCTACACTGGCGTTGTGCGGTGCAGCGCCTGTGAGCGCCGTACCACAGGGGGAACAACAACAATAGAACACAGCAGAAAACAGACCAGGGTCTTGCATTTCCCTTGGTTTTCGTTTGGGTTCAACCTTGTATTACGGGCGATTGAGTCCGTTCTGATATAGTGGACACGCAGCAAACTGAATAATACGGACCGTTGGTGAAAAACTGGGCGTTGAAGCAAAGCTGTTCATTTCAATGTGTGCCAAAACAACCAAACAAACCCATATTTATAAAAATACCCCCGAAAACTTCAAGCCATTCAGAGATGTGTTTCACAAAACAATTGTTTGTTTAAACAAGCTTGTTTTTGTGCAAGTCATGGGTGGCCTACTCCTGCTGGTATTGGTGCATTGAAAGTGACTTTATATATATATATATATATATGTATAACTTTATAAGATATAAAGATATATACAAATATAAATATATATATATATTGTTTTAAATATATATATTCAAAACTACAAATTAGGCTTGTATCCCCCTCAGCATCAACCTGCCTCCTTTTTTCATCCGGCCAATAAAAAAACATCATCCCTGACAGACTAGAGCCAAACAAGGTGTCCACAGGGCTAAACAAAACACACAACAGTTAATCAAGTGCAATCAGTTTGGCGGAGCTGGGGAGGAAGGGACGGGAGGGGAGGTTTGCCAGCCGTAAGTGGCGCACACCTGAGTATCTCATTTCAAAAGGACGTGCTGACAGGGGCCCTGATACCAGACAGAGATCTGCTAATAGGATCTTCCTAATCTGCTAATGAAGCGTTAGTGATTGCCACGGCGGCGCCGGGAGATAGCGGGCCAATCAGAACCAGAGGATGCGGCACCACCACCACAGCCTGATTCTTAATGCAAGGAGGCTCCCCTGCTACGGTGGCCCGGAGGCGTCCGCCACACCCACGGCACCGTGGGGAACAGGATGCAGCTAACCCGGTCAGCTCATTGGGTATGGGTGAGTGTGCACCGTGCCTGGGCGTTTGTGTGTGTGTTCGATAGTGATAAAAGGTGGGACACAATTCAGTTCCAGTTTTTAAACTATATACTTTAACGGCTTAATGAAATAAATTAACAACCCCACTCACACTCATGTTATATTGCTTAGAGGTGTCATTGCATCGTTTTTCATTGATTTTGCGGTGGTCACTCATAGCAATGAATGCCCTTTGAGTCGGTTTTGGTGAAAATAATATTAACAATGATTATTCATGACACGCAAATGTCTCACCTCTGATTGGCTAACAGCACTGTCCTTCAGGTTGTGCGAACGCCCCCCAGGGGGCGGTACCTAACCCCGTTGAGAAACCATGATCTACGTCTTCAGATTTTTACATTAATTAACTTTGAGAAATTGTCAATGCGAGCAGGTCTCTGTTTAACTTAAGTATTAAAGAATTAAATAAGTGAAGAATGGGGAATATCTTTTGAGGAGGAGAAAAGGTAATTCAAACCTTGGTTTTTCAGATCCATGTTTTAGGACCATCTGCTTGGAGATCTCTGAGTGTGCTTCAGAGCTTTAAAACACGATATGATTGAAATAATAAAACACAATGCTAAAAAGCACTCAAAGGAGGATAAACCTCAGGTGAAGAGCATCACATTACTCTGACTTTCATCTGGATCACTATCTCTGGAGCAGGTTGGTTAACGCTCAAGCGCCACTCAATACTCTCTTACCACTAGAGGGCACCACAAACATTTCAAACCACCTTTCTGCCTTACGCTTCCCTCCCTACCTCTCTCTCTCTCTCTCCCCAAACCAAACATGGTGCCGACTGCACTACGAGGCCCCCGTTAAGCTAGTGCAAAGCCTCATTGATAAATGTCAACATATCCATTTAATTGCACCGCAAACAAACAAGTCAGAAAAGCTGCTCTGTCTGCAGTTTAAAATCAGCACTTTTATTCTGTATGGCGGTGGTGGTGGTAGGGGGGGATAGAACAGAGTAGATAGAACTAAGTGCTGAAAAGAGGGAAAAATACTTCCTGAAACATGAGACACCAGTCCCTGGTGGCTGAGGCTATTGGGAGAAGGACAGCCAATCAGTGGCCCTTTAATACAAATATGTCTCTGAAACAGCTTTTTATTTCTAGGTAGAGGGGACGTTCCCTGGGAATTACTAAAATATTCAAATTTGGGAAACAAAAATGTGACAGATGTGTTTCTTAGACAACAGGTAATGGTGTATAATGCATTCCCCACTTAAGCGCGTATGGCAGCCATAATCAAATGGCGGATGATTTACACCGACATCTGGCACACAAAAGCAAATATCCCATCGCTCGCCATCCCCCGGGCTCCCTGATTTCTATTTTCCTCCGTGGGTGCTATTCATCATTCATCCAATCATGGCTAGTTTTCATCTAAAATGTAATATAATTATGGGCTTAACTGTACTCTGGATGTTTAAGCTGTATCTAGGCCACAGCTAGCTCGATAAACACCTTCTAATAATGGCTTTTAGTGGTCTCCGGAGTGACTTATCCTAACACAACGAGGACTCCCAATGGCTCCCAGGCCACATGACGGTGCCGCGAGTGCCGCGACGCCCATCAGTCCTGTTAATGGGGGATTGTGGTTTGGAGAAGGACAAAAAAAATAATAGGAGAGAATAACCAGAGAGAAAGGGAGAGAGGGGGTGGGGGCCGGGGAAGAGGGACCATTGCGGTTGCTGTAACTTCTCCAGGGTGTCTTTCCTCCTCTCATGCGTGATTATCACCCCCCTGTTGGCCCTGGCCGCCCCTTCGCTGGCTGCTCCCAGCGAGCTGTCTGTGGAATATTTACTAAAAGGCTGCCTGACAAACTAAGCGGGATACCTGTTTTATAACAGGGTCTAGGGGAGGTGGACCGTGAGTGTGCTATCACTTGTCTTTTTCCTTTTTTTGTCTTGCTCCACAAAACAACCACGTCACACTGCCAAGGAAAATTGCGTAACCAGTTGTGACTCAAGCCCTTGGTGGATAGAAGCATGTTTACATCCCCTTCTTAATAATATGTTTGCGACAGGAATGCTGAAAAGCTGGAAAACAACCAATAGGGAGCGAGGCCATACGAGGTTTCCCTAGCTATTGACTTAATTAAAAGTGAGACTTTCCGAGGTATCCTGTCCCCTTTAAAGCCATAGGGCCCTATTTTAACGGTCTGAAACGCAAGTGAGAAGCGCCAAGCGCAAGTAGCTTTGTGGGCGGTTCTACGGCGCTATCGCTATTTTACAGGCGGATAAATGACACTTGCGTCGCGGCGCAAGTGTCAAAAGGGTTGGTCTGAAGCAGCCTAGTCACCCGTAGGTGTGGTTTGGGCGTAACGTCCAACAAACCAATGAGAGTGCCAGCTCCCATCCCCTTTAAGACCCATGAGCGCATTTGAATCGGACGAGTTGATATTTTGACAGCGCGTCTGCAGTCTCCGATGAGACAAATGCACATGAATTTCAAACTGCAAATGGCTCAGTTTATTGCCAAATAATATGGCCTAATTCACACATGGAATAAGGGGTTTTCTTCCACAACTTCAGAAATACTGAGTCCTCAAATAAATTTCGGCAACGATATAGAACGTATATGATATAACATATGATATGCGGTAACTGTGGTTCTATTTAATGATATACGCAATACATTATAAACATTGTTTCTTATCAGTATTGTATGCTATCCTAATATGCATGTGTCCCAGCGGTAATAGACATTGCCATTGATTGTATTATGCGTTACGTGTTTAGTTTGAGTGTGTTTAAACAGAGCACACACGCGCGCCCGCATTCATTCATTCTTTCTAACACTCACTCGCGGTAAAACAATGTTTTTCACGATCAATTACTCATCAATCCTAAAAGTTATGGGCATGTAGGCCTAAACGATGTCTCTGTCAAGAAAATATGTGTTTGCTGTACGGTGTTTGCAGATGCATTGATTTAAAAGTATAACTTATTACCGCTGCATCAGCTGTTCTTTCCCAAATAATTTACCAAGAATGTGCGGCTAGGTAGATGGGAGAAGCAAAGTGTATGTGCGAGGTGCACAAGCAATCCGTATGCATCGCATGCGCATGTATGCATGCGCCCTTAAAATAGCATCTGAACAACGCGCCACTGACTTTAAACCAGGTATTTCCTGGTCAGTAGCGCAATGGTATTCAGAAACGGCAAAATACCGTTTGCGCCAGAACACGCCTCCTCCTTCCGCCGAACCGCCCCTTGGGGCGCATGATCAATCCCTAATTTACCGGCGAGTGGCGGTGGTGGGAAAAGAACGCTCTGCGCCAGTTGTAAACTAGCAACGACACATGCGCCAGTGACTAAGTCACTTGCGCCGGATGCAAGATAGGGCCCATAGTCTCAGCATTGAGGCGTTTCAGTCTGTTTTTCAGCCTTCCTGACAGTGTGCCTTGCAATGGCAGCATTACAACAATACACACACACATATATATATAAATATATTCATCATAGAGCCAAGGAAGTCAGCCCTGCTACGATCACCCACCACCAAGTGGTGGGAAGACAACGATTGGGGCCAATCTTGACAAACCAGCATGCCTAATTTCCCCAGGGATGGTAGATAAAGTGGTAACTGTAATTCAAGGGCAGATTAAATGAGGGGGGGGACTTTGCTGCGCTACATGTCACCGGCAGAAACCCCTGTCGAATGCACTGCCTAATATCTGCACATTTGAAGAGGAAACAATGAAAAGAGACACAGAAGACTTGGGTGAATAGTGCCCTACTTAAAGACTTCTGCTGTGTGAGTGTGTGTGTGTGTGTGTGTGTGTGTGTGTGTGTGTGTGTGTGTGTGTGTGCGTGCGTGTGTTGAAAGACTCTGGCTTTAAAGGAGTTAGCCGAGCCAAGTTGCCTGGCAGAATTGCGTCCGTTTTCATATTTTAATGTACACATCTTAAAGGCAAGTTAACTTGTGACATCAACATTTTTTGCTTTTATTTATTTATGCTATTTTTGTAAAGGCATTGCTTTATATTTAATTGCCTCTACCTCGTGTATTGCTATGAATGCGCTCTGCTAGATGAAGCGTGTACACAGGCATTACGTCGGTACTATTTGGATGAATAATTGTGTAATTACAAACACTCAGGAATGGTCCTAACTACCACCCTGAAATGTGCAATAGGATTCCACTCCCCCCTCCGCCCCCAGCCATCCCTTTGCTGGGAGCGTCCTCATTCCACTGGACCAATGACAAATCCCTGATAATGGCTTCATGCATCATCCTTGCCAAATAATTTACCTCCACTGTCTCTGCCAGAGTCTGACCCACAGTCACAGGAGGGGGGGGGGGGACTGGACAGAATGGACAGAGGCTTTGGGAGGCAGCATTTGGCGCGTGCTGTGTCACCAAGTTGGAAGCCTCCTCTGTGTGTGTGTGTGTGTTTGTGTGTGTGTATATTTGTGTATATACTCTATGTGTGTGTGTGTGTGTGCAGACTGCAGACACACACACAAACACACGCACACACAAAGATCTTTCCACATGCACACACACATGTGCATGCATGTGGAAAGATCTTTGTGCGTGTGCGTGTGTGTGTGTATGTATATATATATATATATATATATATATATATATTTGTGTGTGTGTATGTGTGCCTGTGTGCGTGTGTGTGTGTGCGTGTGTGTATGTATATGCATACGGGTGTGTGTGCGTGTGTGTATGTATATGTATACGGGTGTGTGTGTGTGTGTGTGTGTGTGTCTGTGTGTGTGTGTGTGCGCGTGTGTGTGTGTGTGTGTGTGTGTGTGTGTGTGTGTGTGTGTGTGTGTGTGTGTGTGTGTGTGTGTGTGTGTGTGTGTGTGTGTGTGTGTGTGTGTGTGTGTGTGTGTGTGTGTGTGTGTGTGTGTGTGCGCGCGCGAGAGAGAGTGTTTGAGTATTCCGGTGAGGAGAATGATAATGCAGTAGGAGGATTTCCAATTAGAAAGGGGTGGGCGAGGTGATTACAGCGGCAGTGATTATACTGGCCGCCCGGAGCCCGGCAGCACGCGAGTGCCAGCCGGTAACCATGGCGGCCTGCTCAGGGCCGCTGAGATGTGCTGAGTTACGAGGGGCGAAGGGGGGCTGAGGTCAGGTCCTGGTGCTGGTGCTGGTTGTAGTGCAGACAGAATTAACTAGTGTTTGTTAAATCAAGACTGGAGCCAAAAACAAATGCTCTTCGTTTCAGTAGACAGAGCCGTGTGCAGACTGTTCTGTCATGCAAATTGTTAACCCATTGGCTAGTGCCATATATACGCTGCACAGATCGCAGTGGGACGATTTGAGTATTTTCTTAAAAAATGTGTTGTTATTTTTAAACATACACCGCTTTAAGCACCCTTTAAGGAAGGCATACACAATGGGCGTTGAGGCCCACATGCTCATTTTCTGTTTCCCTAACAAATCCTGGACAACCAGGAAGCAAAACGGCCCAATTTGTGTTTCACACTGAAAACCCTCCCAAACACAAGCCCCAAGTGAAGACAGCCAACACTCTAGAAGGAGAAACACACACACACACCTATCCCAAATATGTATTTGGGACACACACACGCCCTCACGCTACTGCTGGGCAAATGACAAATAAAATGCAGACATAAATAGTCTTTGCTCATTGCTACACTAATACTCCAATCCCTCAGAAAGCCTTTCTGCACAGACTCAGCTAAGTGCTGAGTTGAATTGCAAAATACATTATTAGCACATTGATTGCCAGGCACTTATGCCTTAAGGTAACTAACAAAGTTGTTTCTTTCATATTTCTACTGAGTGCCTTCACATTTTCGTTTCCATAAAATATACATAAAATGCTGTCATCACAGTCATTGGATTAAGGGGGGGTCCGGGGGGGCTGTCCTTTAAAAATTTTGTTTTGCCTCCCTGGGAAAACAGACACACTTCCAGGCCGGCTGCTTTATACAAAGTGGCTTTTATCCTCCTACATTCCTTCAGTATGAGGTCTTCGGGCCCGGCTCAATTATCCGTCCACTTTCAGACACATGCCGACAGCCACGTTGGCAGGTGTGTCCTTTCGTTCCCGGGCTTGTTCACCTCTCCAGACAGGGAATTAGCAGCTACAGCTAGCCATCAGCTCATGCAACTGACATCTTCCACCAACATGCCCTTTCATTTTGGGAATGTGTGGGGGGGGGGGGGGGGAGAGAGGGAGAGATAGAATGGATGTGGGAAGAAATAGGCAGTTCTACAAAAATAAGTAAGAAAGTGTGGGATCCATGCCTCTCAAAACCTACATATAACTTTTATGCGCATTTGGGGTGTCACATTTCCCCTTATTTCCCCTTTTTCTGCTAACAGCTTAACAATACGGTATATCTAATACTAATGAATTGACCCAAGCATGGCTTGTTTCAACACAGGAGAAAGCCGTCGCCATGGCGATATCTTCTTAAAAGACGCTTTGCTCAGAATCTCAGAGCCAGAGAAGATGAAGAACCTGGTACGAACTTGGTCTTTGTTTAATAAATAAGGGCAATGGCTAGTTTTACAGGCATGGGAAATAATGCCTACAATTTTATTCCTGCATTACATTGTTTTTTAAATGTTAAATTCCTCAATATCCCGTTGTTGTTTTGTAGGGAAACACGTCCCCATCGACCATGTTGGGTCTCTGCATGAAGTGTTTTGACATCAAGGGCATCCAATCAAGCTGAACATGGGAGAGAACCGCAGCCAGCGATTGTGGACAAATTGTCGAAACGAAAGGCAATGAATAGGGGCCAAAGTGTAGGCATGAACGTACACCAGAGACTCTCTCAGGTGAATCCATAATGTGGTTGTGATCTACACTGCATTCCCTTAATGACATTCATAATGACTTGCGTCTTGCTGAAGTCCCCCTCCCCCCCGTGTTTACACCACATATAATACGGCAGCACTGTTGCTCCACAGTGACAAATCTCTGGCTTTGGGGAGGACATTGCAGAAGACAAGTGATATTTTAATGCAGAGTAAATACCTGGCCATCCTTGGCAATAATTAGAATGCCTTCCTAAGGCATCCTGTGCAGCATTTGTGCAAATATTTGTAAAGAGCACGACTTCAGGTAGCCTGAAGCTAGGAATACTATAAACATTCACTCCAAACTGAATCATACTCCAGAAATGACCCAATCCTGGAATGGTCATGTAAGTGATGCACAACATCGGTATTGGGGACCCAATCATCATGTGTTAGAAGTCCTCTAAGTCATATGGTTGCAGAGTTGTTAATAGAAGGCTGAGACTAAACCCAGGATAAACCCAGGCTAACGCTGTTGGATCCTGACATTTTGTGTTCATGTTACAAATCAAAGCTACTATTTAAGTGCATGTCCTCAATGACAGAAACTGCAGGAAAACCCCCACAAATGTTCAAGGCTGACCGCAATATATGGTGTGATACAGTCAGCTGCCTCAAATATATTATAGCGATGTGGACATATGTTTTATCTGTATGTATTGTATATGCAAAGTAAAATCCACATTTTCACGCCTCATTTATTACACCTTAATCAACACCTCTTTTTGCAATATGTCGATGTAGGCTTTTTCTGTCGACAACTTCCATCCCGGTTATAATGAGTTCTTTGTCACACTATCCGCTGAGCAGGAACCGTCCATATAACACTTGTGCAACACACATGTTACACTTCTCCGAACGTGTCCACACTGATGCAGCAAATGTAAATTACAATCTCAGGGTTATTTTTATCAAGGTTTCTTAACAGCTCGCTAGAAGAAGATGATTGGTAGGATCTCAAGCCCCAAATTCACTCCTACTTTCTCGACTCAAGCACTTTGGGCTTAATGAAGTGAGTTAAGTTAAAGTCAAAAATTGAATCTTCGTCCGGATGTCTTCTGCCGTTAATGACGCAGTGCAAACAGAGACAAATATTGAAATATGTTGGTGGTAAGGCAGTACAAGCACATACAGCTCTGCAGCTCCACTACCAACCAACCCCATCTTCATGACACGGCGTGTACTGCAGAAATGAACTGCTGAAATGTACATGCATCCCGACTTTGACACAGTTAACGAATTGACGTCATGTCGATTTGTTCTAGTAAACCTGATGTTTGGCCTCAAAAACTCATGTGGTTTTGTTTCAACAAACAAAACCACATGAATTGTTTTCTTGAGGCCGAACATCCCGTTGTAATTGAAATAGTGTTATTTTTTTCTATGTAATCAATACCACAAACATAAACAATACCAACAACTTAAAAAAAATATATAATAATAATAATAATAATAATATATATATATATAATCATAGTCCTTTTCAACAATGCAAGGTTGAAAGCCAAAAATCCGGATAGACGAGAGGTAAGGGTGATCTACTTGCCACCTAAAGGCTCTGGGTTTGAACCCCAATGTCTGCACTCTGCCACTGCTTAAACATTACTCTCTCAGTCATGAAATAATTTCTCTGAAAATCAATTTTCATCAGATGTATCTGCAAGATAAATTATAGAGCAACATTCACCAGTAAATGTGAACAAGATATCCACACCGAGCAGGGTGGCTGTTGAACGTCACCAATATCAATTGACGGCTAGGAATGATTTACCACTCATGTCTGACAACGCTGAGAGCCCCCATTTTAAGACATGATGGGGACAATTTCCCAGTTCATAAAACATCATATAATAAATTCATAGAGCCCTTAAAGAGTGGGTTCAAGAGTTTCATTAGCTTTTACAAGTATCACTGATGCCAATTGGTATGGTGTATCCAACTCTTCGCCATTTTACGCTCTGCTAGGGAACACTTAGGAAAACAGGCCCTGATAACCCACAGCAACACAATTTGTATGGGAAAAGAGATCAAAACCGCACCGGGTCGCACATTTGATCAAACATCCAGGACAGACAGTCCACCACGACAGAGAACCCTCCCCCATTCGGCAACAAATATGAACATGACCGATGACCCAGAGGGTCACTTGACTCGACATTGAGGGACAAACAAGTCACAAACAAGTGCACCACGGAGGATCGGGTATGCGGCAGCAAATAGGACCCTAGAAAGCAATTGAAATGAAAACAAACACATAACAATACATCAACAATTAAAGGAATCAAAGGAGGGGAAGAACAAGGAAGAGATACCGACCATGTGCTGCGGGTTCAGTGCTGGGCGCGGAGTCTGAGCACACAAGGACAGGCGGAGTCGGGGCAGGCACACACGAGAAGGGAGGAGAAGGTGGGGGAGGAGGGGGAGGAGGATGGGGGAGGGAGTGGCAGGAGGGGGTAGTTGTGGCAAGCATGTTGAGAAGAATAAATGAAGTGGGGGGGGGGGGGGGGGGGGGGGGGGGGATTTTGGGGAGGATGCGGAGGGAGGTGGTGGGGGTTGGGGGGGGGGAGAAGAGGGAAGAAAACAAAATGACACCCATAAGCAAGCCATCATAAAACCAGAACAGGACCCAACAAAAAATACAACACCAGACAAGGCACCGAGGGAAATAAGAAAAGGGGGGAGGGGCCAAAGGCAGTGCAGAAATAAATAGTGCACACGTATAAATTGCACATGCACATACTATCATACACACTGATGATACATTATGCTGTTCGACTAACAAAGATGGACATAATAACTAGGGACGGTATAGTATGGCCACATACTATACTGTCTGTAGCTTTTTATCCAGGCACACAGACAGCCATTTCAGAAAAAAACATATCATACATTTGAAAATCAAGTTAATGTAAAAGACATTAGCCTCAGTATGACGGACACAATAATAAACACGTTTAATTTGACACAAGAAGTTACCATACCAACCTGGATTAACGATTCACCCAATGTCTACATACACAAACTTGGCCAGCACTGGTAAACTCAACATTTCCCGCAGCCGGTTAGAAGACGAGCTAGAACGCTGTGTCCGCAGAAAGTAGGAATACATATGTTAAAATTGTCCTTTGAAACCTCCATTTTGCCCTTCACGAGTGAGTCCCTCTTTGGGATAATATCTAACTAAGTTGGAAACACTTCCTTGTTTCAGTTAACCAAATGATTGATCAGCGAACACTGAAATCCAACCGCAGGAATACCACTACTTCTGCTGCTTACTACTACCTGAAGTTGGATTTCCCGTTATCTTTAGAAGCAACGACTTTGTCTAATATGATATTGGTTTATAGATGTCATGTTGATCTGCTATCAAAAGGAGTAATGACTTTCTCCCGTATCCTCAAGTGTCAGCTCTTGATGTTGCTATTTTCACCCTAAATGCCAGCACAAATCGCTTCATATAAATATACATACATACATCTGTTTCCTTGATTGTTGTGTTGTTTTTCTTTTTCCTTCTTATACAACTTCATGCTTAAAATTTGTGATATAATTATATTCAATTCAACGTCAACTTTAATTTAAAGCTAATTCACAAGTGGTGATTAAACCGTAATTCCCTCTTCCTATGTGTACAAAGAAACGTATAGCAGCCACAGATAGTAATTAGCTTTCTAATGAGTTAGTTAACTAGAAAACATATGCATGTGTTATAAAGTACGGTTCAGAGAAACAGAGGGCACCACTTCGATAAAATATAGTGAATGGAAAAAAAGGGGAAGGGTTATTTAGCAAGAGAATATGGAGGCTTGTACATGGCTGCCCAAAATTGAAGGATAAAACCGAAAGCTATCAAACCGGGATTTATCAGTGGTGAAGGCAAGACAAGGACTAGGTCGGTTTAAAGTGGAGAAAGACATTTATATTTTAGAGTCTATGTTAACCACAACTATAAGGCCCCGTTCTATTGGGTCAGGTTAAAATATGTATTTTACCTCAGAATGTTCTCTAAAGCTTGCTTATGTCAAGCTTTTGAAGTATTATAATTTTATTTCATCCAGCTTGTTGCTATTCTGACCTAGTGCCCACGCTCCGACTGAAGAGGTCATTGCGATCACCTTGGGTAGGCAAAACATTTATAAAACCCAGGCATAGAAAGTTTGGCAAATGATTCAAGGACACTGGCTTTCAATTTGATGGAGAAAAAAAAACCTGGAAGACTGCCTGCCTCTAATGACGGTAAGGTCAGATGGAAGGGTTTTTACCTATTGAAATGGTTCAGAATTCCAATGCGGCAGGAACACAAACAACTTTCTGGCTCTGGATCCAAGGCCCTCCTTTTCTTTCGAAACTTCCGACAAAAGCAGCATTTCTGCAATTTTCGGCTTCAGAAAGAGAATGCGGTATGCTTTATCCAAATTCATACCACAGGCAGAGGCTGTGTAAGGCCACTCCATCATTGTGTGTTCCATTAGGGTGCAGGGCCTGTCCCTTTAGGGGCACTCTTGTGTTGTGTCCCTTCCCCATTTCAGGCCAGGACATGGTGTGCTGTCTGCATTCTCGTCCACTGATCAACAGCTCGTATGATGCTGGCAAAGGCCGCTGAGACCAAAGACTTGGTGTTTCCCACCAGCACTTTGGAGCCCAACAAGTGGAGACCCTAAGATGTCAAGTTGCCTTCTTTCATTAAATTGGTAGCGGAATCTCAAGGCCCAATGGAATCATTGTATAATGATGTGAACTTTTTCAAAAAACACAACATAGCTTGAATTGGTGTACAAATATCTGCGATGTGTCTACAAAATCGGAGCAGATTAATATGGTGCTTAGCAGGCCTACAAATACCAGCGATATTTGTAGTCCTGCCAAGCACTTATTTATCACTTGAGTACACATGAGGCACAGTGCTTTGACCAAGATGACGCTAGATTTTACATTGTACTACTGCTGCAAGAGCCTGCAATCAACCCCTGGCGGCATTTGACAGGCAAAAACGAAGGGGATTAAACCGCAGCCCATGTTGTTTCTAAGATACTTATGTTCTCCATAGGATACGTCCAAAAAGGCAGTAGAAGTGTTGATGTGCGAACGAGGAGGGAAAGGTTTCTCATTGTGCGTTTTATTTTTTAAGCCACATGTTCCATTGTGGGGACTGAGGTCCAGAGAACCGCTGCACGCGTGTCTGCGTCGGCGCCCATGCATGGGCCCGACGTGACTGCCAATACATCCTTGGCATTGGTGCTTTAAGCCACCGCCAAGCGAACTGATTGCCTCTTGGCCCTGCTTTATGAGTTCCATCTATTTTTGGCCATCACAGTACGTAATAATGGCGCACTAATGACAATAACCCTCCACATTAGGAAGATGAGTTGGCTCACACTCCTGTGTTCGCCTGACATGGAGCGCAATACATCTCCCCTGAAGTGCATTCGCACTACCGTGTGTGTGTATAAATATACGTGTGGATGTCTCACATGACCGCAGTGTGTGTGTGAGACCAAACCATAATCAAGTTTTGCCATTACTTTCTGGTTGTTGTTTTTGAAGTGGTCAAGGGAACATGTGGGACGGAGATGGTGGCATAATCTGTCAAAGAAAGAGGGCGTGTGTGTGTGTGTGTTTGAGTCTGCAGGGGGAGCGCTGCGAGTACATTTGCAAAAAGGAGCATGTACATGTTTTTAAATTCTTGAATCAGTTTGCCAGATGGCGGTTGCACAATTTAAGCCGCTTACAAAATAATTTTGCATTTCCCCTTGTGCTCTCTGTATTCCCCACTTCTTTTCTATTGTGTCTGTGTGTGTGGATGGGTTCTGATTTGGACAGCGGCCTGTCCCCGAGATGTTTTGAGTCATTTTGGGATGTTTTCGAGGCACCACGTGCACCTCCCACCTGAAGCAGCTCAGGGAATTCCTGGTACTGACAGGACTGTTACCGTGGGATTGAGACTCCAGGAATCCTAAATCTGGTGACAGTGCACATTTTGAAAACATCACTCACAAACTCCACCTCTAGACGAGAGGAGAAAGGCAGGAGAATGAGAGTGGCGGAGGGAGTTAAGGGGATTTTGTAGATTCTAGTTGATCCTAAAACTCTTGGGAAAAGTGTGAATCAGCACAAAAGCTACATCCGCCAGAGACAGCCAGTGGATATAGGTGGGGTAAAATTTGAATAAACCAATGACAAACAAGTAACAACTGTGTTTTATAGTCCGTCTAATTATAATACAATTCTGAAAAAAACAGAGTACATTTACTTTTTTGGGGGGGAGGAGGGGTTTTGGCTTGGTGAACAAATAAATTATCTGACAAACCAACAAAGAAAGTAAAAACGGGGGTAAATAGCAAAATGAATAGAGAAAGGCTGCGAGCAGGGCTCTGTTGTTAAGCTGTTTACTTTGCTTCATGTTAATAGCAATCTAGTCATCTTAAAATGTCAGGCACTTAAGCGCTCCATGTTGGGGTCAAACGATTTTTAGAAAGGGCTCAATACGCCATTCTATCTCCTCTTAATAGGAAATTGATTGAATCAAAAAATAGAAAAATAGCCCCCATCCCACTCTGATGGATTCAGTTAGCACCATTCATTTTGCTCTACCTTGCCCATGTCTGTGTGTCTGTGTCTGTGTCTGTGTCTGTGTGTGTGTGTGTGTGTGTGTGTGTCTGTGTGTGTGTGTGTGAGTGTGAGTGTGAATGTGTGAGTGTGAGTGTGCGTGCGTGTGCGCGTGTGCATGCACGTGTGTGTGTGTGTGTGTGTGTGTAAATAAAATCAACTGCTGGCAGTTAAGAGTAAGTATGACAGAGGCCGCTTCACTCGCCTCCATCTATATAGTCATGGCAATAGCGGAACGCTCCAGAGAGGGTTTGAAAGCACGGAGACAGAGCGAGAGAGAGTGCGAGAGAGAGAGAGCGAGAGAGCGAGATAAGAGAGATAGAGGGAAAGAGAGAAAGAGTGAGAGAGAGAGAGAGCGAGAGAGCGAGAGAGAGTGCGAGACAGCGAGATAAGAGGGATAGAGGGATAGAGAGAAAGAGTGACAGAGAGAGAGAGCGAGAGCGAGAGCGAGAGAGCGAGATAGAGAGAGAAAGAGAGAGAGTGAGAGAGAGAGAGAGAGTTATAGAGAGAGACAGAGAGAGAGAGAGGACATCTTGGGAGGCAGGGGCAGGCGATGAGTGGGCAGCGGTTTCATAACATGCAAATAGCTGCCATGGCGATGATGATGATGATGATGATGGCGGTTGGATATTTTTCCCTTGTTTTTTAATCGGTCGGCCCACAGATCTTGTCGACGCATCTCCAGGTTATCCCGAGAAGGAGTGAGTGTGAGGGAGGTGAGGTGGGAGGTGTATACCGGCGCCTGCACCTCCTCCGTGCGCTCTCTCTGCCCGGCGGTGGCGCTCAAGAGGCAGCCGGAATTAGCCTGATGATTGTATTTTATGTTTTTACTGCGACTCACCACGAAGAATCCCTTTCGGGAGCTAAATGAATCAGCGCAGGTATAATCAGAGCGGCTCCTCCACTCCGGCTTCTCTCTCCTCCCAGACTTCGCTCTTCTCCTCAAAAACAAACGCGAAAGGAGATGCCAATCACGGCACCACCGCGTGGTTAGCCGCGCTGCCTTTAATCCAATCAGATGCTATAATCAAGCACAATGCCGTGGCGCCTCGCTCTCCTTCAGAGGGGGATTCATTGCAATCCAGCTGCCCGTCAGAGAGACTTTTGATTGCATTTACTGGCCAGGCCAATTTTCCTGATGCCGGGCCCTAAAGCTAGGTTTATATTTCTCTGCCTTCATCTGCACCTTTCAGATATAGAGGAGTCAAACGTCTCAAATCTTTTTGTTTTCCCCAGACGAGGACCCAGACAAGAACAGAAATACTCTTGTATTTTGTAATGGTCGTTGAACTGGGTTTTAGCCCAGAGATCTCTAATGGTGTGAAATTGGAGAGGCATTTTAAAGCGAAAGACGAACGGGTGTTAGCAGAAAATAATCCGGGGCTCAGAGAGGGGGAACAATCAGACCAAGATTAAGATAAAACTGGTAGAAAACAGGCAGAAATGAAAGTGTGTGCATGTACATGTGTATAATTTGTGCGAGTGTGTGTGTTAGAAAGAGGAAGAACTGCAGCCCAGGGCCTCCAGGGTTACAGCTCCATCAGCCCTGCCAATCACACCAGGACCTGTATGGTTGGCTGCTCCAAGCCTCCCTCTGACACACACACACACACACACACACACACACACACACACACACACACACACACACACACACACACACACACACACGTACACAGAAACACACACACACACACACACACACACACACACACACACACACACACACACAGAAACACACACACACACACACACACGTACACAGAAACACACACACACACACACACGTACACATGTGCACACACACACACACACACACACACACACACACACAGAAACACACACACACACACACACACGTACACAGAAACACACACACACACACACACACACGTACACATGTGCACACACACACACACACACACACACACACACACACACACACACATATGTGGGTACGCAGATATACAGTCATAAGTCTAATGTATTGGCAGATACCAGGTTGGAAAAAATATTTGTATATAGTATGCTTTATTTTTGCGTTTTACTCATCGTTTGACGGCATCATCAAAAAGTGATAGTTGTACCTAATACTTTAAGGATCTGGCGTTTCTAATAGGAGCTTAGATCTGGAACCCTCAGCATACCGATGTTTAGCATTGGCGATGTTCTTCGCCAGCTTCAGTATCTGGCGAAGAACATAAATGCATATTAACACTCCATACAGTACTCATGGGGCACATATGGTAATGCATTCACACACACAGACGCACGCACACGCACGCACACACGCACACACACGCACACACACACACACACACACACACACACACACACACACACACACACACACACACACACACACACACACACAGAAAGCCTGCTGGAGCTCTAATCTTGCAGGCGCACGGACAGTGGAGCATGAAACGGCAATCGACCAATTAATATTCAGCGCTTCCCACGTGGGAAGACGTATACATTGGCCTGGTGGGAGGACGTGGGTCAGCGATACCGGCAGCCCGCCTGGAACACCCCCCCCCCGCAGAGACCCCGCTCCAAACACTGGTTAACACTCCTCCTCCCGAGACTATTTTTAAACCGAAAAGAAAGTCTGTGGCTACACTCGAGTCAGGGGTTGGGGAGGACAACGCATAACTTATTCACGGTATTCCGGGGGTGAGCCAGCATTAACAAGTGTATGAAAAATGAATATATCAATGATACTTAACGCTTTGGAATCACTGGGAAACATACAGAGCGTTCTCGTGTAATCTCCAAACGTAGCAAAGAAGGAATGGGTGCAGCGCGGGCGAGCGAAGACGGCGTGCACGTGTTCAGCGCTAGCACACACACACACACACACACAATACACAAACACACAAACACACATCCACGGACACGGTGCGAGGCGGCGTATGGAGGGGACACCGTACCTTGAGGGCCGTGGGAGTGGGAGATGATGGCGGCGGAGGTGGTGGAGGCGGGGGTGGTGGAGGTGGTGGTGGTGGTGGGTAAAGGGGTGGTGGTGGGGGCATCTGGATGGGGAAAACAAAAAGTACACCACAAACACATGATGGGGCCGGCAAAAGGAGGAGTGCAAAAGTAACAAAAAACGGCAAAACGACGCACAAAACTTAAAAAAGGATCAAATAAACTGGGCCACTGGGAAAGCATGGATAGGAAGGGGGGGTGGGAGGTACGGCAGCACTCAATGTGAGTTCCCCCCGCCTGGTCTCCACCTACTGGCAGCAAGGGAGAATGAGATGAAATATATTGACTACGGCGGTGGGCATTCCATTGTTAGAAAGTGATTAATTGCATAACGAGCACACGGGCAGCAGCATGGCCACTCGTGGGCGTCATGGTTACGGGGCGATCAATCTCGACAAACAAAAACGGGAATAATGCACACTTGATACCTTGCGGAGAGAGTTGAACACTATGTCACTGAAGAACGCGGTATCTGGCGGCAAACAAACCCGGAATCCAGACAAACCAATGAGTTACATCGATGGCAACATGGAGGAAACCACCTCTGTAATAAACCGTGTGCGTCCGCTCCCGTTGGAGAGAGTGCCTTTAGCAAGAGTCCAAGCCTTATTTGTAATTGTTTTATTTCATTAGACAGGTAGGACCTCTCCCCCCTCTCCCACACACAGAAACACACACACACACACACACACACACACACACACACACACACACACACACACACACACACACACACACACACACACACACACACACACACACACACACACAGACACCTTCAACCTGGGCCGACAGCCATAGGAGATATCAACAGTGACAGTTCCCCTGTGGAGGCAGAGGAGGTGTGGCCGTAATCAGCCGCAGGCAGCTCGGCCCTGGTTAGCAGCCTCCGCATGCTGCTGCTTTCCTCCTGGATAGTGGACTGACCACCGCGGGGCTCACGCAAAAGGTGCAAGAATCGAAAAAAGGGGGTGGGGAGGAAAAAAAGAAACCAAGGAAGACAAGCAGTGTCTTTCAGGGGTGTTTTTTTTTTTATCAAAATGGGTGGGGAGAGAGAGAGAGAGAGAGAGAGAGAGAGAGAGAGAGAGAGAGAGAGAGAGAGAGAGAGAGAGAGAATGTGTTGCTAGGGAGCAACTCATCGTGCTACCCTACAAAGGCATCTCTTCTTAGATGAAATTGGGACCAAGATGAACAAGTGGAGTGCCTTGAAAGTAAACTTGGCTTGAATTGTTATCCATTAAAAAAACAGATATTTCTTTGAATGTTGGCAGAAGAAAAAAGACACATTGCAATATCAAAGACAAAGTCAACAACAAAAGCAAAGTTTTGCTGCAGACTTGTGTCTATAGCTACGCACTGAGGACAAAAAGACCGTCTTTTCGTACCATGAGCAAGTAGTGATGCAAAGGTGACGTCAATCTCTTCCATCGGTCGTCCAATGCAACAAACAGAGTTCCTGACTCATATCCTCATCACAGCCCCATCACCATGTCAAACGGACGTGGTGATGCGGCCAAATGAGATGTAAAACCATAACATTGCGACCAATTAGATCAGGCTTGTTGGTATTTTGGATGGAACAAGGACATCGAATGCCCAAATGCTTTGAATAAGGCATCCAGTTCAGTTAAGTATTACATGTGTACTTATAAAACCTTCTGCAAGGACAGTGTCTAGATTTTATTATGCATTCCCGTCCAAAGGAATGAGTGAAAGCACCAACACAACAGGGGATGTTCAACGTAAGAGAAACGTAGCATGAACCACAGCAAGCCAGAGCTTCCTTGGGGTTCTCGTTTGAGTTGACGAACCGACGTTATTCTGTTTCATCTCCTGCACAGATAAACCCTGATTTTGGGTGTACTTGTAATCAAAAGTGAACATTTAGTTTCATTTCAATCTGGTTAATAGTGAATAAAAGGCAGAGGAGGTAAAGATCTACTAAGAGGAGCTCTGTCTTCCCTTAGGGCACATTGGTTGTTTGTGGTCTTGAGGATTGTCTACCTCCAGGGCAGAACACAGTTGTTGCACCACTGGCTGCTTGGCTTTTAATATTTTCAAAAAATATTGTTGTTTTATTCTTCCTCATTAGAATTAGGATCAAACAATAAAAAAGGGGAAGGCAGAGAGGTCTATGTAGCCCCTCGGAATTCGGCCTGCAGCAAAAGTTCAGATGCAAATCATCAAGGCCTTCAGGTGTTGCAGATCAATACTACACACACTGTGCTGAGGTGGCAGTTTTCTTAAAACATGCACCTTCCTCTTGTTTAATTCACCTAGTGTTTAAAAAATACTGCTCAAAACCGAAACAAAGGGCTTCTGTGCGGAACGGCCGATGGCTGTGGAGGTGGTCCGATGGGGGGTGGGGGGGGCTGGTTGGGGGAACGTCTGGCAAGAGGAGAAGGTTTGCACTGATGAGTTTTCGCACATGCTCAGGAGATCAGGCTCACTCCAGCCAGCTCGGCAGTGGTTCCACTTAATTGGTTTTATCCCATCATGAACTGCGAGGGGCCCGGGCAGATGTTCGGGATCAGTGTCAATAGCTCATTAAAAACTTAGCAGCGACGAGGCGGGAAAAAAAGGAAAAGATTAAAGGCAACAGACTGGAAGACTGGCCCCGTGTTTACTGCATGTTTTGGCCCTGCCTTCTGTTTTTTGTGTTTTCTGCGGCTAGCCGGTGCACGGATATCAAAGAATACTGGAGCTGATTAGCTTTCAGATGTGGTGCACGTTTGAGTTTGCTCTCACTCCTTGCTGACTCACTGCACTCTTCATTTTTTTTACATTCATGATTTATGAATTTTGAAGAGGGGGGCTGAGGTATCCACTGAGAGACTTGTCAATAGAGTATGCTTCGCCTTTAATTGGGCAGGTTTAGGGTTTAATCATATGTTAAGCCATGCCGTGTCCAGAGGCACATGTAAGCCATTCACATAGGCACCCTGCTGCTGTGGTCAGCAGAGTTAATTCCTTATGACTCCTTTGGCCCCCTTATTTTGGACCTAAAAGATCAGTGAAGTGATTTTACTGTTCAGAGTCCATTTAACATGGAAAGGTTTTTAAACAATGTCATCACAGGAGTCCCTCTCCTTCCTTTCCCATAAAATTAGTAATCACTATTAATATATTATTTGTTTTCAATGTTCTGCATTGAAAACAAAAATCAACCACATTTGCGTCATACAAACTCACCCAATTCCAACACTATTCCCCTTTGGACACCTCCATCAAACTATTTCAACTTGCTAAATTGAAATCTGGTTAAGACCAATCCGATTCAGTCAATCTCAATTGTAGGAAACTAAAAGCAGCATAGGGCGGTGCAATGTTTCTTTAATGTCTTTTACATTCCATTATACTCCTGAGACAAAGAACCAACCAATAAAAAAACCCGAAACAAAACCTACCCAGAGCAACAACATCTAAACCCCATCTAATAGTCAGCGAGGTAGTGGCTGCACTGAAAAAAGCAAGAAAAAATGAAATGAAAAACCCTGCAATACAAATTGGCTTCCGTTCCAAGACCGCAGTGAAGGCACTAGCCTCTGCCGTTTCCGTCAGCGCCAAACACGTCGTTAAATTTAGAATATTACGAAAAAGCCGTTATCCAACGATGTAACCACAAGCTTTAGAATGCGAGCTGCGAGCTCCCTGCTCCCATCTCTGAGCCGGGGGGGGGACGGGACGACGGTGCCATCGGGAGAGTCCCCCTAGGCCGGCCCGGACAAAAGCAACCGGAGGGGCTCCGAGGAATGAGTGAAGACATAAAGGAAGACGAATAGAGCGCAACAGGGTCAATAAACAAGCCGCTACCATGCAATAAAAAATTGGGCAGTATTGAAGCAGGCGCAGGGAGGCAAGTGAGAATTTAGGAGCCAGCTCTTTTTATTGGCTGTAAAAGAGTGCTGCTGTCAGGCGGGAAACTGCGGCCGCCGGTGCTGGGGGTGCATGAGCTGCGCCGCCGCGGCAGGATTAATCGCCAGGGCCTCGTGGCTCCTGATGCATTTTGGGAGGTGAATGGAGAAGATGGTGCACGACATCAAATGTTTGGGGATATTCTAGTGTTTAGGTCCGAGCAGGCCGATCTGCAGCCTGCCCGCGGTTGTTCCTTGAGCGGGACGCCCTTATGAGTGTCTTCTAACGGGACATGAGATTGTGTTTGCTCGACCACTATGATCGTTTCCTTAGGCCTGGCTTTGGGCGACTCTTGGGATGAGAGAGGGCGAGGGGCTTTTGTGATGGCCCAGCACGCTTTTTATTCAAACTTGTTTTGTAACATGATTTTTTTACGTGGACCATGGACCGTGGTGGCGCTGGCGTTTAGGTACCTTATTAGAATTGGGGGAGGGGGTGGGAAACATCAAAAGGCTGGCTTTTACAGAAGCTTTCTTTCCTGTAATGGTTGTTGGTATTATGTCACAGGCCTTTTAGTTGTCCCAAATATTGCATTACTGTGTTTATCTTTGTGTGTGTCTGTCGTTTTTAGTTGATCTCCCCATGGGGGTGAGGGGTGGGCGTCCGAGGCAGCATCAGAGCAAGGGAGCGAGACAGAGCAAAAGAGAGCAAAAGAGAGCAAGAGAGAGAGACAGACTTCCAAGGCCACCCCCACGGTGTTGTGCATGGTCTGAGCCAGATTCACACACAGCTCTGTACAATTCACCAACACATCGTAATCTCAGTGGGGGAGTGTTGTCTTTTCAGCAGGTTGGAGTATGCGGACAAGGGTCAAAGCAGAAGCAGCTTCTGTCATAGTCTTTTCATTTCAGACACACACAAACCGCACAGACACACACACACACAGGGAACACAAATAAATCCCACTGCGATTTGAGAATATTGAGTGATTAAGCGATCTGTCCTTCCATACTTTAATATATATTTATACATATATCATATATACTGATATATATGGACTGTTAGCAAATGTGGCAAAGATGATTTGTGCCTATGTTCTTTCAAGCGTACCAATCTTTTTTGAGGTGCGCCTACGAATGTATAGAACAGTATTGTCAGACATCTGCTATTACACAGCTGTTGATTGTCACTGAGCAGCTCATAGCAGCTTAGTGCCTATACAAACACACACACACACACACACACACACACACACACACACACACACACACACACACACACACACACACACACACACACACACACACACAGGATACATGATGATTGAAAAACCTTTGTGCATTCTAACGTTCTTTCAAGTTATAATACGTTCTCATTCCTTCCATTGAGGGAATGGTGAACATTTAAAATAAAAGATGTGTGGCTCTGTGCAACTGGTATTTTTATCTATTCAAGACTATCTTTTGTTACATTCTTCAGTCCCTTATTGTTATGGAGGCGATGAATATTCAGGCAGAAGAGCCGCAAATCAGGTACAGAAGTACTGTTGCCGGCCTTTGAATAATCAAGGCAATTCTCTTTTTTTTTCTTGAATAATGTATTTTCACCTGCTAACTCCCCCCCCCCACACACACACAGGCACAGGAAAAAACTATTTTCTTTCAGCACACACTTGTCTTTGAAACTGGTAATTATGATTATGAGAAAAGCAAAGAGCACAGTGAAGTACTGTGTATGCACACACACACACACACACACACACACACACACACACACACACGCACACGCACACACCATTAGCAGACACATAAAAATGTAATTGTGTTTACACGAAGACACACACACTCACACACAAACACACACACACACACAAATTCAATTGTGTGTACACGAAGACACACACACCCACACACACACACACACACACACACACACACACACACACACACACACACACACACACACACACACAAGTGAATAAAAGAAAGCGTACTCTATCCATTGCAAACTACTAACAGCTTTCAGGTAGCAGGTGGCGGTATAAGCAGTATCGTAGTGACCATGTGCTTCTTGACAGTGTTCATCATTAGCGCTCCGAAGAAGCCTCCCTTTAACTGGCAGACCGTCCGTCGCTGTGGACACTTTATTGTTAGTTCGACAATAAATGACAAAGAGACGAAAAATAAAACAAGCGGCACAAATGTTTTCACTGTAATAATTACCGGTTAGAAAATAATTTAAAAAGAAAAAAGCTAAACGACTCCTCTGCGTGCTGGCTTGGCACCTACGAAAAGCAAAGATAGCGAAACGGTAATTTGGGCGGCCACAGCTAAATGAGCACATTAGAGTGTAATACACGGAAGTCCAAAACGTACTGAAGGTTTCAGAGCATGGGGAGATAATGTTAGTGGCAGGGGGGGTGGGATGTGATGCTCATATATATCTCTATATATACATATGAAGGCATATATGTACTTATACATGCTATTAGATTAGAGGAGCTTGAGTATGGACGTGATAACTGTATGGTTGACATGAGAAAAGTGGCATTCATTTCATCCGAGGCTGTAAACAGTCATTGATCTCAGAAGCCTCCGTGTCGCCTTGACAACAACCCTGAAAAGAAAGTGTTCATGGGCAGGGATTGGAGGGGAAAAAATGGAGGGAAGGGAAGACAGGAGAGAGAAAACAGAAGAAAGTCGTGCTTAATAGGAGAAAAGCCATGGATGAATGGGGGCGTGATGGAAGGGAGTCGGGAAAATTAGGACGGAAGGAAGGCCGGCATGAAAGAAGGCAGGAACAAAACACCAACGAAGGTAAGGCATGAAAGAAGACATCATTACTCATTAAAGAACGAAGGAACAAAGGTGCGCATCCAGGCAGGGGATGAGCTGCTGGAGGGGGGCAAGTTAAAAGATGAAAACAGCAGCACAACAACGGACACACACACACCGCCACCCCCAAACCCCTCACGAGGGCATACCGTAGACGTAGAGGACGTAGTCTTCGTAGGCCTCGCCCACCGTGTTGGTGGCCACGCAGCGGTACGTTCCGTTGTACGACTTGTTGAGGTTCTCGATGTACAGGTCGCCGCCGGTGATGACGGCGTGGGACGGGAACTCGTCGTCCACCTTCACCCAGTTCACCTTCTGCGGCCTGAGAGGAGAGAGAGACAGCAAGACCTGTGCTTACCGTTGGATCACTTAGCGGACGCTCTTATATGCAGCTACCGGCGGTGGATGCAGATACCGGGGTCTTTCAGGAAGCTGGGAGAAGGTGAGAGGCGTCTGGGAGACCTTGGTGATCAAACTGAGTACCTTTTGGCGAGGACTGGAGTGTTCTATTCACTTCACCCATGCCAACCCCTCTGATATACTATCACGCTCGGCTGTGAATACAGAACGCCGAGCATGTAGTAGCTCATGTCTTTCGGCCAAAAACAGTTCTTGCCAGGATTAAGCCACTCTTGGACACTTACTAAGAAATATTTAGCGAGTTCATTTCTCTGAGCTGTGTGCAGCTCTTTTTATTTCACCCTTCGTTAAAGTGTAGTAAATTGTTTCTGACATTTATGGTTTGCGTGAATGTGTGGGTTTGCTTTGCAGCTCCACACCTGTTTTTGTAGCATTGCGTCACGTGGCACATTGTGACTGCCATTGTTCCTCCTACAGTACAGCACCAGGGGAACTGAATGCAAAGTGCATTGTTACATAAGTTAAAGAGCCTGTGAGAAGGGAAACGCTTTTGAAAATGCCTCGCCAATACACAGGGAAAATCCTGATACACGAGGCAGAAAAAGATTTGCAAGAGAATACAACTAATTAGTTTAAAGTATGAATGTATCTAAGCTGGACCTGTCATAGACTTTGACCTCATCTTTGCATTTGACGTAAACATTTATGACACCTATTAGTTTCAAATTAAACAAAAATGGCACAGTCTTCACAGAACCACCTCAATATGGCTGGTGACAAAGAAGGAAAAATAAACATCATTCCGAGGACCAAAACACCTCCATTTTGTAAAGGCAACCTTCCAGGACCACCGGTGGTGGCTGTTATTTCCCTGGAGAATGACTCTCTCTCTCTCTCTGCCTCCCTCGCTCTCTCCCCCTCTTCTGTTGCCTCGCATTCTGGCAGTTTAACTCATTTTCCTCCATTTGAAATAGATCAGATGGGGAATGGAGGCAGAGTACATGAGAGAGGTAATTTAAAAAAACCAGATGAAAGCAACAAAGAAAGAGAAGGATTTTAAATGAGAATACAAAAAATTGTAGTTTGGGCCCAGCCGTTGCTGAAGGGGAAAAAAATGAAAAATGAATATACAATGCAACATTTAATGGCTGGTGCGGGTGATTTTCAAAGGGAAGATTGGCTTGGAAAGAATAATTCAGACACAAGAAAACCCAGGCACATGCGCACACACACACACACGCACACACAAACGCAAACACCTGGGAGAGGGATAGACAAAAAAGATTTGGGAAGGAAGTGTGTTGGTGGAAGTAAGGAGTGGGTTTAGGAAGAGTGGGGGAGCACATGGGAGAGGGAAAATAATAACAAAGAAATGTGCAAAAGCCCGCAGAGAGGAGACGGACAGACAGACGGACAGACGTGAGGAGTGACGACTCCAGGTTGGAGAGGAGCCAGCAAGGGGAGGGGAAGGGAAGTGTTCGGAATACAAAATATAGTAACACGCACGCGTGCTCACATGCACACTTTATCTGTGCTAATGACTCCAGAGCTCGGGACGTTTTCATGAAAATGACTTCCAAATTCCAGCGCTCAGCGGAGATTGTTTCCGGCATTCTCAAGCGAATGGGGGGTTTGACAGGGGGTCTCTAGTATCAGGGAGAAAAACTACATGGTGGTTGTAGGTCAGTGTACGGAAAAAGTACACGTGGGAATTTTGGTGAATTCTTTGCAATTGTATGTGTGCTAGTCTATGTGTGTGTGTTTTAAAGTGTGTGCACACAAGTGCACTTGCAATTTAAACCGTTTTAAAATTGATTTAAAAAGGTTTTTGTGTGTTCATATTTAATTTTTTTTTACATTTGCATGGAAACCCCAGGAAAATGGAGTTTGCATGTGTGTTGGTTTACTTGTTTAATATGCATGCGTGTCTGAGTGTGTCTGTGTGTGTCTGTCTGTTTGTGTTTGTTTTTGCACCCAGGTGCGGACACTGCAGGCAAGTCCCAAACCCCATGCAAACTAAGATCTGAAATGTCAGGAATAAATGACTGGGCTTATGTTTTAACCTGTTTTAACCGGGTTATGTTTTAACCTGATTTCTCTTCAAGCAAAGAGAAATCAGGTTGAAGGATTTTTATCTTTCCTTTTTACGAATGGTAAACATTATATTGTATAGAGCATATCATTGCATTAAAACGTGATGAAAACTATAAAGATGATATCAACCATGACCTTTTGTTAATTTTGGGTGGATAAAGTTGCAAATAAAATCGAGAGTACCATAAATATAAACTATAATACTGATGGTGTGCCATATGCTGCATGTATGTGATGGCAGGAGGACGTCACATGACAATCATCATCCAATGGGGATGCGTTGGGCAGCCGTGCCAGCAGCACAACACCTGCAGCGCAGCAGAGGGACGCTAATAAAGAGAGGAGGCTCAGCTGTTGTCATTTACTAACCTTTGAGGTAAATGCGTTAAAAATAGCCTCTGCAATCTGCACTGTTGTCAGTATTTGTTAGCGCTGGTCCATAATAATGCATCTGCATGTACGGCACATCTGTGGCTGTTTTGTGTGAATGTGTGTGGTGTGTGTGTTTGTGTGTGTGTGTGTGTGTGTGTGGGGGGGGGGGGGGTTTGTGCGTGTAAGCCTGGTGACTGTGGGTTTGTATGTATGTATGAGAGACTGTGTGTGCCTGTAAGTGTGGACAGAGTATGTTTATGTTAGAGAAGGTGTGTGTGCGTGTGTGTGTGTGTGTGTGTGTGTGTGTGTGCGTGCATATGAAGCTTTGTGTGTGTCCAACTTACTGGGGTTTGCCTTTAGCTTGGCAGGTTAGCTCCAGGTTCTCCCCCTCCCTCGTCAGGCCCTGGGGAAACTCCACCACTATCTTCACCTCAGGTTTGTCTGTTGGGGGTGAGAAGAGAGTTAGAGAGAGAAAGAGAGTTAGAGAGACAGAGAGAGAGAGAGAGAGAGAGAGAGAGAGAGAGAGGGAGAGAGAGATTGTAAACATTCCACTAGGTTGCTATTATAATAGAAAAAATCATATGAGCTTCTTGACATCCAGCCCCGTCCATTTCTCGCTCGTCTTTGCAAACCCTTCCCGAACCAGGAGTGCTTTCCCCTTCCTCTGATTGGGAAGAGGAGGGGGGCGACAAACCAACCGACCACAGAACCCATAGCACTGTAAGATGAACATGTTAAAAACATGCCGACAAACACTGTGCCGAATTTTAACAGACACACCTACAAACTACAGGTGAGGAAAGAGAGAGAGGTTGGCCTGCAAAGGGAGAGAGACACAGAGGGACAGAGTCACAGTGAGGACACACAGAGAGACAGAGAAATAATGAGAGAGACAGAGAGAGAGAGAGAGATGAGAGAGAGAGAGAGAGAAGAGAGAGAGATGAGAGAGAGAGAGAGAGAGAGAAGAGAGAGAGAGAGCAGGAGACAACGCTCAAACTCAGACACAGAGGGACAGAGATACAGAAGAGAAACAAGGCAGAATGAGAGAGACAGAGGGAGACGCGCACAAACACAGATGCAGAGAGACACAGAGAGAGAGAGAGAGAGAGAGAAAGAGCGAGAAGAGAGAGAGAGAGAGAGAGAGAGAGAGATGAGGAGAGAGAGAGAGAGAGAGAGAAGAGATGAGAGAGGAGAGAGAGAGAGAGAGAGAGAGAGAGAGACACACACAGAGACACAGACGGAGCGACGCGATGCGAGCGAGAGACTGAGATGGAGAGACAGACATTTTCTGATTCAGAGAATCTGAGCGAAAGAAGAACAGCGGGCGAGAAATATAACACTGCGAGTGTACTAACTAACTTTTTAATGCTCTCGGTCGATTCGCCGTGCAGATGCAGCATTAATATTTTAACATGTTAATCCTAACAACTTTGTGGTGGATGGGAGCGAGTCACTCAAGACGGACCCAATGCCCAACAGGTGATCGCCAAGCGGAGCTTCCTTCATTAGAAACTCTGCACTGGTTCATTAGATCAAAACAGCCCACTGTTTCATGATCCACCTCTCTGCAGTCCAATCAACTCTTATTTGGCAGATTTGGCTGCAGTTTTGGCCCCTCCCATACACATGTATAGATATATATAATATATATATATTAAAAACAGCAACATCATATCGATTGAATTTCAAACTGCAGAGCCTGAGGTTAATGGATTTATTGAAAGGCAGCATCAAAATTCTTATGAAAATAAACATAATATAATAACTCCAAGAATTGCTCTCAGAAATTTCAAACTAAAACCGAGGCAGGGGTTGAAATTGGCTGCGTGAGCGAAATTGAGGAGGGTTAGATTTGACGACACAGCAGGATATCTTTGGCCATCTCTGCTACACGTTTTCTCGGTTGTTGCTTTTCTCATTCCTCGGCCCATAGATAATAATAGTCGCCTTTCTGGTTTGTTTCTTTAGGAAGGGGGGGGAGGAGGGGGATAACGCTTGTTTGTAAAAATGTAAATACAAAAACAATATCTGAGGAATCGGTTCTCTGTTGACAAACCATAAAATAAATCAACAGAGAAGCTCCCAGTTCTCTGGATGTGATCTCATATGTAAAGCATTGGCAGGTTCTGTATCTGTGTGGTGAATGTATCCAATGTTACAGCCTTCATATCAGTCTCTGCAACATTAGACAAAGACTGCATCAGAATAAGCTTGCGTTTGGTTTTAGCTATTCATGGCACACAAACAGAGATAATTTAAACCGTTAAAAGGGGTGAGAATTTGCCACAGAAGTCTCCCATTATAGTACTACCTCAAGCAAAATATTAAAATGACGATTCTGCCTTTCCTACCCATCGAGGCTTTGATCACCGGATTAGCTTGACTGAACGTTGTCACCAATGCTATGCAAGGCTTGGGACAATCGTTTTTTTTTTTAATAATGACTTTGGGCTACAAAATGCCAGGTCCACAAATCTTTCTTGACAACATGGGAAAGATTGTCAGAAGCAGTTAAGAACTCAAGGATTATGCTTACACATGAGGTGTTGGATCTATTGAAGGTCCCATGGCATGCTACTTTATGTATGCTTTAATATAGATCTTAGGTGGCCCCGAACACAGTATTTGAAGCCGTTCCCGAAATTCAGCCGTGGTGCAGAATTACAGCCACTACGAGCCAGTCGCACATTGAGCTTTCCCCAAACGCGCCGTTTCGTTGTCTGTAGCTTTAATACGGAAGAGAGGGGCGGGTCAAGGAGGAGGGTGGGGGTGTGGCCCTGAGCAGGTTGCGGCCACGGTACCATGCGCTCTGTTTACAGAGCGCATGGTAATATATATCATAATATATATCATATAATATATATTATCACGTCCAAAAGCTGTGTGAGCCTCCAGACGATATAATGAATCTCTAACGACTGCGTCGGGTTCTCCGACGTCTCTGGTTCTTCCACGTCCACATCAATCTGAAGTAGACTGAACCACGACATGATTGTTGACCGCGGTTGTCTCCCGCCGGTGCCCTCGCTGCCGAGGCAGAGGGCAACGCTTAGCACACCGCCTCCTGCAGCCTTAACAGATAGCGTCTGCCCGAGTGCATCAGACTTAGGTAAAAAAAATTGAAAAATGACTTTGATTTGATGCAAAGGGCAGTGATATATATATATATGTGGTTTTAGGGGGGGGGGCTGGAGGGGGTCATGTCAACACGACTGGGTGTCTAACTAATGCTGGCCGCTGACCTTTGCGGATCCGTCAGAAACAACCTTTGGCTCTTCCATTTAACACGGTGGGCTGACACCAGACAGATCAGGCTACTTCTTTACCTCTCCCCTTCCCCGTGATGACAGACCGGTTAGCGGAGCCGCACGGGAACCCTTCCCCTCCCTTTTAAAGAAGTGTGGTTTGTGTCGGATGTCTGTAGGCAAAGTTTGGCTGGCCTGCACTCAAAAAGTTTGTGTGAATAGAATCAAAAGTTAGCGAGCAGTGACACGAAATGTGAAATGGCATGGGCAATTCGTTCTTTTTGAAAAAGACTTGGTTGTCACGTAGCGGCTGAATTGCTTTCCATTACAGCTCTGCAATAGATTGAACCCAGCAAACGAAGGTAGATTCTATTTCCCCATGTTTACCGAAGGCCATTGTACAAAAAGTCTCCGATTTTGTCTGATTGACGTTGTCAAAATGGAACGCTTAAGCAGGGACTGCCTCAAAGACCTTTGTAGGATCGAGAAATAATCACCAACTAAAGGACTGAAAAAACATTAAATGACAATTCTCCCCGAGGACATAATTTGTGGCTTTTATATGCTATCCTAAGACCAACTGCTCATACACAGTGTGTTTTAGTGTATGGGGACGATGTTTGCCATTGCAGGAAATCATAGAAACAAATAGGCCTTTCATCAGTTGACAAGGCATTGTGCGGACCACCAGACTGCCTAAAAACTGTCAAACACTTTGGTACGATAGGCACAAAGGTGCAAAGCTCCCATTTGGAGAAAAAACCCCACATGAAAGCCATATAAATAAGCCTGAGCAGCCTTAAGCACGGCCTGTAAAGTCAATAACGGATAACAATGCCCTAATTGGCCTGGCTGCCAACATCTGTCTAACCTGAAACCCCCATAGTTGGTTAGGGGCGGAAAGAAAGACCCAACATGTACCCTACCTGCCTTGCAGTCGGCCCTACCTAGGAGAAATATCAAGAGAGTGAGACACTCAACACTACAATGTTCATGTATTTGTAATGGGGAATATTACAACCATTATAACATAATGGGACATTTCTGGGTTTTGCAGATCACATGTAACAATTAAAAAATTGTGTTTAATGCTCGCACCAGCGATCACTTCCAAACCAGCTCAATGTCTCAGAGCGTCAGCCATGCAATATATTTAAAAAAATCATATCAATCATCAACTTTATTGGCCAGAAATATGAGAACAACCTGGGAAAATGCAATTTTCAACAGGTGCCTTTTGGTGCAGTTTCAGATTGACTAGGCAACTACTGTAAAATTAAGGTTTGCTATTGCCATGCTAATTACAGTTTTGCCAGCATTATCCTCTGAACACAATTAGCTAAAGTAATTTTTATTTTTTCCTTTCCTGGGTTCCCTGTTTTCTCTCCCTCTTTTCATCACCCTGTGATCGTTATAATAATTGTCACTTTTGTGGCTCTATCTTCAACTGTCTGCACTATGAGATCTACAACTTAAAAAAATATATATCACAATAAAATCTCCTATTAGGAAGAGGTACAAGACGTGGTGAAATAAGATTGAATGTCACACCTTGGTTTTTCAATGTTGGTGAATACACACACTGCTACTTGTTGAATACATCTTGCTGGGAAACTTCTAGAACCTCCCTCCCCTCATTTGTTCCATTTTCTGAGCAAAGAAAGGTGAAGTGAGGTCAAGGCGCACACTGAGCTGGAGAATGTCAAGCCTGCAGAACCTCCGGCACGAGGTGTAAAACACAGGAAGGAAGGGAAAGCAACGTGAGGTGACGCAGGACTGCTGCTGAGTGAAGGACGCAGTCGGGTGCGACTATCCATGAGAATTATACAAATTACTCCTCTGTATTGGCATTATTATCATGCAAATAAAAAAGCAAGTGCTCCTCTCATTTGGGTGATTCTTTAGTTCTTTCATGCATCCCAGTTCTTTCCTGTTAAACGCTTGTGAAGAATATGTAGCTCTAGTTATTTCTATTTAGTCCATCAGCACATAATGGATTCCACACTAGGTTCAACTCAGGTGATCAAGGTTGAAAAATGGCATCAATTATACTCCCTCCCCGTCAAAAATAATAATATTTAAAACGCCACAGCGAGCATCTCTGCGGTACGAAGCCGGAAGAAAATTAGTTTCTTTCAGAGGTGTCACCTGAGCCACCATGCTTGGGGTCTGTCATGCGGTGAGCGGGATGACAGTCCTCCTGTGTGAATCAGGTATGAGCATGGCCAGGGACTGTTGGCTTCACATATTTTCCCAGATCCTCCGTTATTAGAACGTGGGAAGGAAATGAGGTTGCCCGCATAGATGAATTGCTCCTCACAGGAAAAGGTCAGACGCAGCAGGTGTTTATATCCCTTCTCCTCGGAGTGGAAGCGATTCAGAGTTTTATGAAGCAATACGTGAGGGGTTATACGGTGGCAGGCCAAATCGCCGCAAGTCAGAAATAATTTCCAGAGCTGTACTTGCTGGCCTTGGGCTGAGCCTTGGGCCGCATCCTGACCAAAAAGTCTGGTTGTTTCATATGAACGCTGCCGTGCTGCAGACAGACAGATGGGAAACAGATGGGCAACATGGATCCGGATTTTTTGACTGAAGCAATGGGAGTTCCCTCAAAAGATGTCCAAAAGTCAATCTGCCTTTTTTCTTAACAACGATGGTTATGAATCTCTGCTCAAGCCCCGGGCATGTCTTTGGACTGCTCGAAACGACCCTCTTTTTCTTCATTGAATCGCCTTACTTAAGTAATATTGAAAAGCGAATTACAAGCAACAGGAGGGAGCTCATTCATTTTTTTATTGGAGAGCCTTGATTTTACCATGCCTGTTACTGTACAGGTATGGCATTCAGAGCCGGCAAACTGTTTTCCAACTTGAATAGCAGCACTGAAAATGTTCCACACAGTGATGGCAATAACCTTTCGCCTCATCAAAGATGCTACTACCTCTGCAGTTTGACTCCAACATTTGGCTGCTCTTGACCTTCCTGAGAAATGTTGTATTAGACCACCGAGGAGCACAAGCATGTGATCTCCGGGCATCAACGAAGGCCTTCACAATCAAAAGCCATGAGCGGGTGTTTTTGCGTAAATGCTTCATCATTTTGGGAATATTGGATGAATATCTCACAAATAAGCACCAGTACTTACATTGCACCTCCAGGTATTTTTTTGCTTGGAAGTCCTTGACCGCGGGATGATCGACGATGCACGCCACAGGCACGCCGTCGTCCTCCTTGCTGACGGTGAACGCTAGCCGGCTGGTTACCGTGTACATCTTGTCATAGGCGAGCTCCACTTTGGGCTTGCCTAGGGAAGGGAACAAACACACAGGCTTATAAGAACCGGGTTCATAGGGGTTCACCCGGTTTAGGATATAAAACTAAAAAGTAACCACAGTTGAATGGGAGACATTTTTGTTGTAATTTCTGATGGGATTTGAGATTAGTGATGACTACTCATCTTGAGTAGTACTTCACCTAATACAGAATATATCACAACATAATTTATAGATAAACAAGATTGCAAGTGCATGTGCACACACCCTTCGTTTCCCGAACACTTTATTGTACCCCTAGTGCTGCTGTGATAAGTCTAAGATAAATGTTTTGTAACAGATTTATAAAATTTGTTCACTTCGGAAAATAACTTTTACTTTCTGGCCTCAAGGCTGACGGAAAAAAAAAGGAAAAGGTAAAACTTTCTGCATATGCAGACAAAGGCAGCTATTGTGTCTCAGTTAGTCCAGCGCCTCCCTTACAGCGACCTTGGGGATTATGTTGAAGCGAGGGTTGGCGGGTTGTCCTTGGAAGCGGTCACAGAAGGTGAATCGGCTGAAAATCGCCTGCTGTCAGGGCCTGTTGTGCAATTGTGAATACATTATTAGAGAATTCGTTATTCGGAACCAAGGTACTAAATCTGGTTTCTTACTGCCTACCCACCATCATCACACATGCATGAATGCCCACACACCTCCCTTATTCCACTTAGTAGCCGGGCTCTGCCATCAAATTGACAATATGCTAAAAAATACAACTACGAGCGGTTGCATAAAATTGAATGTTTTGTGATAAGAGACAGTGCCGCGCTGGGAATGGCTAGTTGTTTTAACCTCACTCAACCCACTCCTAAACATTATCTTGCATTAAGTGTATCAAGACACATGAATAAAAGTACATTTATTTAAGAGTGTGAATCAAGGGAATAAAGAGAGCAATCAGAGATGCCACAGGGAACGAAAGACTACACATGAGTAAGTCTGAATGTGAAGCGTTGAAATGTAACTATAAATTCCTCCTCTTGCTCCATCTCTCTTTTTGCCGACACGTACGAGGTGGCAGAGATTGGAATGAGATACAACCCTCTTTTAATGTTCAGCCTTTTTTAACACAGATTAAAAGCAATAGAACTGCAATAAAGTGTATTTATCAGCATTAGTATTAGATCTCACCTTACCCAAGCTTTACTTAACATGGCAGTTTGCATTTGCTGAGTTTGTGGGATAAATTAGCTGGGGGATAAATAATAAGCACATCATAGGAAGTGTTACTTTAATTAAACTAATTAACTGCCTTATGGCAGTTTGTTTTCTGGCATTCACACTGCAGTGGACACTTGTTAGCGAAACCGCATTCCGTATGAAAAAACTAACCGGCTCTGTGTAAACAGCATAATGTAGGAGTTGGTGTGAAAGAGTTGCTAAGTTTGTTATCGAGATTCCCTTGGAGCTCAGGGGTCTTTCTGCTCTCTCACGATCAGGGAGAAATGAACCCTGCTTAAAAGTAGTATGTGGATGATACTACCGCCCTAAATGTCTCTCCTGGCTTCGGTAAAACACCCGCAACAATAGCAGCATTATCAACACATTGGTTCCAAAAGACTGAAGTGCTATCGTTCATTTTTTCAAACGTGCGAGGGTGCGAACACACTAAATGCTCTTCGGCAGAATCAGCACAAAAAAAGTAATTTTGACCAATCATATTAGTCATGCTGTTTTAGTGAAGCAAGGAAACTCTGTAAGCATGGGTTAATCGCACAGAATGGTATTGTTCTTTGATGCATGGGGGAAGCCTATTTTAAATAAAACATAAGCCCCTTTTAAACAGCCAGTTCAAGGTTGTGGCGCAATTCTGCCTTGCCTCCTGTAAGGACGTACAAATACGGAATGGGGTGGGGGCAAATTATTGTTCCGCCTTCAAGACCGTAGTGGAGGAAATAACAGATTCATTTATGCGGTCCTCCAATGTATTTCTGATTGCACAAACACATCGCTCGCATAAATCGGGCCATTGCAACATCATCAATCAACATGTTGTTTATGACGCAAAGCAACTTCGCTTGCATTTGTGGTCTAAATGTGAACAGCTAATAAAAGCAATCCAACACTCACTTCTTGTTTAGAAATTACATTGATGTAAAATGCCACACAAGAAACTGCCGCTGTTGTGTCACACGGCATGCCTCTGGAACTCTGGCATGCTATATGAAAGCACCAAAGCGTGGAGAAATTATGTCGGCGTTCTTTGGTTCTGTGTGGAAAAAAAAAGGCCAGCATAATGCCGGATCCTCTTTACGGCAATATTGCGGGATCTCTGTGTCAAGGAACTAAGAGATTTAAAATATACATATTCTATCTCTGGTATCCTAAATGTATTACTTGGAGCAGTTTACTTATTTGAAACATTTGATGTACTCGCATATTTATTGTAATCTCTGGATAGTATTTTAATGGTTGAATGCACTTATTGTAAGTTGCTTCGGACAAAAAGCCTCAGCTAAATAAATATAATGTGATATGGGCTACATAAACTACACAGCACTCTTCGTACATTAGTGTAAGATATATGAATGTCAAAAATACCTATTTGGAGCATGTTTGGTGGTGGTGATATCCCCCCCCCCTTTGCATCCCACTTATCCGTATCTATAACTATGTCTAAAACAAAGTGGCGACTCTTAAAGAAAATAGCCCAAACATCGCCTCTCCGTTGCTTTGTGACCTTTCCTTCGAGCTGAAGTCTATTGGAGCGATGGAGTTATCAGTGCTGCAAGTTATTGAGTCACAAGAACATTGGGGATGGGAGGAGGAGGGCAGCGACAGAGGTGAGCCACAGAGACGGGAGAGAGGGAGGGATGGTGGGAGAGAAGGTGAAGGAGAGAAAGAGCCAGAGATAACGCTCACGCTAGCACGCTTGGTAGGGGAGCCATGTCTGGATTTATATTATCAAGCATGACAATTGCAACCTTTAAATGATATTTCGTAGAGCCTGATTATCCCTTAAGGTAATTACGTTCAATTTTGAAGGAACATTTAATTAGAAATGTCTCTGCCAGCCTTTCGGTCTCTGCTTTCTCTTCTTTATCTGCTCTCTTTTCTTTTCCATTCGCCTGCATCTTTAATTCACCTGGATACACGGTGGGTTCAGTATTCATTACATTACTAAGGTCAATGATAAAGGAATTGGCAGGTCCACTTGGAATATTTATGTACTGTGACGGACAGAAAGAAAAGCACCCAGACACTGATAATAAATGGTTTCTGAATTTTAATCAAAAGGCACATGATAGCTTTGATATGGTCTCGATCCGGCAATTCTGTGGCCCTCTACTACAGTGTAATCTTAAATTACACTTGAGGGAGAAGTAGCATTGCAGTATTTATTATTAAACTATTGTTTCCCCAAGCGTAGGCACGCTGAGCTTCAAAACGGCAGCACCCCTGCTACAAATCATAACATGATGTGGGTCTATGGGAAACCAGGGCTTCCTGTGGAAACCTCAATGAACACAGGGAAAATCTATTCATCCATCTATCTATCTGTTCACCCAGGCGTCAGATCAAGAACCCGGTGTGTGTCACCTGAGGCGCATTGCCTGAGGGTCTCACGTGCATGAGATTTTAATCATTGTATATTATCATACTGAGCAGTGAGCACGTCAGGCCTTTGTTTCAGGGTGTTGCAAGTTTCTCCTCCATTTAAACGTGGCAAATAAACTAAAGATCTCATTGTTCGTTTTAGAAAAAGTCATCTCCTAGCTTCAATCTAGTTTATTAGATTATACTATAGTGATTAAATGTTGTGCCGTCTTGGGCCGTCATGCTGTTGGACAGCTTCAAATCTCTGGGTGTTATCCCAGGTAGTTGCAGCGACCGTGTCCTCAGTGTCCTCTCTTTCTGAGAAGATTTCCTTTCTTTAACGTTTGTATTGCAATGACGACTCTTTTACAGAAGTTATATTGAATCCATTTTAACTTTCTGCATTGTAGCTTCGAATGGAAATCTTAACCTGTCCAATGAGAACAGACTTGGAAGCCTCATTAAAGTGGCAAGCAAGGTGTCTGGGTTGACTCGGGCCCAGCTCATGGACGTTTATAACAAGCAGGTCCTTAGGATGGCTAATGTCATTTTTCCATTGTTATGATCACCCCCCGCAGAAGGGGCCTGAGCTTTCCGCCTTCCGGCCACCGCTTCAGGGCGTCGGCGAGGAGGACTTAGACATAAGGGCTGCCCGTTTTCTGTGGCTATCGACAGAAAATAGCCCGGACACATTTATAGCTTTTTCCTACTTTGTTTCTTTTTGTTGAATCTGCTTTTGACGGTGTTGACAATGTTTTTCAGTTTATCTCTACCTCTGAGGTAAGCTTGTGTTTTTTATATTGTCTTATTGTTGTCTGGTGTCCAATGGATGTTGCCAGAGTTAATTTTTTTGATGTGGTCATTTGTTTTACTTCTAATAGCTGGACAATCAAAATTGGTGCTTAGTAATGATGTTCTGTTTGCTTTTATCCAGAATTCCCCCATCGACAACGTAATTATATGTACATTGTTAAGCACATCACATAGATGGATTGTTGTTGCGGGGGCACCAACACACATTCATCTGAAGCAAGGCCGGCATGAACGCAGGAGGAGAAGGCGGGTGGACTCTGGCCGCAGCTTTAAGGGTCACCCTGTGTTCCAGGAGGTTAACAGCTTCATGTTGAACCAATCGCTTTGACCTCCGCCCAGAACACCGCCTTTCAGCTTCACAGCGGACCACTCTATGGGTCTTGCTGTTTGTTGTTGTTGTGGTGGTGGTGCGCGCATTGTTGACGCGTGCTGGCTTAGGGCCAGGTGGCAAATGGGAACCTTGATGTGTTCAGGTCTAAACAAAGCGTGGCGCGGGGGCGGCCCATGAGACGGCGCTGCGTGTCTTTCTGTGGGGGTGGTGTCGCCGCGGTTCACCATGGGGCTCGACGCAGCCATTTCAAAGCCCACATTCCCTTTGAAGTTTGCATGAAAACATGTCATGAGGCAAATAGGCCCCGGCCACCACTGTGCATTCACACCGGATTAATGGAGGCAATTGAACGATTACAGTGTTAAAATGCAATAGAAAGAAAGAGCAGATGAGGGGAAAGAACAAAACAACGACTGATGTGAGGAAGGAAGTTGAAACCGAGGGAAAGTTTACCGACACACAAAGGGAGCAGGAGTCCAACGGACGTTGTTAAACAGTACAGCAGCCGAGTAGAATATGGGTTGCTCTTATAACTAATCCTTATACATTTTCAGTTTAGTTTTTACTCAAGAGCACACAAAGTTACTCACTGAGGTTATTTAACTGTGCATTAAATTCGAAAATCTTGACAGCAATTAAAAGGGTTATATCAAAACCATTGCATATCTGATTTGAATAAATATATATTCCCCTATAGAAGAGTAGAAGCCCTTTCCATGACCAATATCTTAGTTTGGTTTTCATTTTCCTTTTTAAATGTATCCAGACTGAACTTCTAAAGATTTCCCTGTAAGTTAAACACATTATATTGCATGCTTAACCTCTTATTGCTATCACCTGCTGCTGAAGCGACACACCTGTCTTACACTTATTAAAACTGAATTGAAGGGGACAGCGGAGTCGGCAGCCCTGCCCCCGAAATGAACACAACCTGAAGGCATATTTCAGAGGCCGGCTCAGGGGGGTTGGTTCTCCTTTAAGACACAGACGGCCCCCACCCACCTGGCAGCTCTTTGTCGCCCTTCATCCACTTGATGGTGGCGGCGGGCTTGCTTCCCATGGCTGTGCACGTCATCTCCGTCTCGTTGCCCTCGCGCAGGACCTCATCCCGGCCTCGATGATGGGGTTACCCGGAGGAACTATGGGTAGGGGGTGCATACACAGACACACACACAAGGGATGGTACGTTGCAGTGGTTAGTGGTTGTTTGACTCAAAGCCAGACTATACTTATCAACAGCTTTCTAAACTACGCCCCTTAAAGCGCTTGACAATGAGTTCCTCACAGTGAGACACCATCAGTGTCCACACTATGTTGGGGGCAGTTATTGTGCTTGCTCAGTGACACTGCGACACACTGGGACACATGCTAGGAGGAGCGAGGGAATCGAACCAGCAACCTTCCAGTCTGAAGACGACCTGCTCTGCCTCCTGAGCAGAATATATATCATCTACCGTCTGCTCAATATGTTACTAGCGGAAAATAGCCATTTCAGATTCAGTTTAAAAGGCAAAAACAAAGTCAATGTGAATAAGTGTTGATCCAAGTGTGCAGTGGGTATGTGGCCACTGTGGTCAGTGTGAGTGTGTGTGTGTGTGTGTGTCTGGGCGTACCCAGCACGGTGATGTCGGCGTAGGCTTCCTGCGGGGGGTCTGTGTACAGCTGGCACACGTAGCGGCCCTCGTCAGACAGAGACACGTTGGACAGCGACACCCGCAACTCATTCTCCGAGAAGTTCACCAGCTGGAAGCGCGCATCTTTCAGGGCTGAGGAGAGAAAAGGAGAGAAAAGAGAGGGAGGAGAGGGGGGGGGGGGGGGAGAAGAAGGGGGGGGACAGGTGAAGATGAAGCTGTTGTTTTTAGGGAGGGAACAGCATCATCACTCTAACAAGGCTCTTGGGAGACTCCCATGCTGCACTAAACGTAGGGATAAAATGCTCGGAATGGATCTGCTTCTGCAGCGGTGTGTGAACATGTGCCGGATTTAGCACATGAATGTGATGAATGAAGCTTAGGACATAGTTCTCAGTAGCACAGAGTGACAGGCAGTAGTGTATTGCAAATGTACAAGAATAAAATAAATACAAAAGCTTCAAGAAGTCCCAATCTCTAAAACATTGAAAGCAAATACATGATTTGTGAATTTATTTTTACGTGTGTACATGGAAGTTTATCGCTCCCGCAGCTGTATTCTCACAAGTTGCACGTTGCTATAGGGACGGTTTTAATGAAAAGATTTCCATATGCTCAAACACGCAATCTCTGTTAAGTGTCGGTACAGCCCACTGTAATTGAACAGTGGAGAGGATTATGCTGTGCCTTCAACTGTCATTAGCCAGTCCTGGGGAAAACAAAAATGATGGATGGATCCATAAACCCTGGGGTTGGCCACCCACCTAGATGGTCCAATTTCATCTCTCCTAACTTTGTTGTTTCCCCCCACCCAGCGTAAGTGGCCACTCTCAAGTGTGATACAGTTTGACAAATGCTTCAGACGGTCTACCACACACCAACCCAACCTGATGTGCTGATATGTCTAAGCGTGATTGACAGCAGAGCCCACCGTGGCACCCAGCCATCTATTTTTCAATCTCCAATCACTTCGTCTAAAAGTACAGCACGTCGGGGAATCTGACGCAACATGCTTAAACAACACCATAAAAGCCCTTGGGAAATTGGGGTGGGACGTTTTTTTTAAGGTATGCGCCGAGATTGTATCAATCGAGAACAGCCAGTTAATGGTGTCACATGGGTATCATGTTACTTTTTCAATCCTGGAAAGGAACTATAGGAACAAGTAACAACAAGTAGGTGATGAAGAGTGGAATAAAAGGTGCTGGCAGGCGTTGACAAACCATCACCACTCATCACGGCAACTATTCTTCCTTTCTTCCCATTTCTCATCAGGAATGAAGAATCCAAGCAGGAGTCCGAGCAGCGAGCGGGAATGGGGGGACGGGGGGACGAGGAGGAGGGAAGGCAGTGCACCAAAGGGAGTCAAACGGGATTCCAACATAGCAATCATTTGTCTCCCTCCCTTTCACCAATGCACTGAAACAGACTACACAACTAGAAAGAGCCCCTTCAACTGTGACTTCTGGCTTTGTTGTTATTGTTGTCATGAATGGGACTTCCGTGTACTCATGGGCCGGGACAGGTGTGCGCACGCTTCGCAAGGTATCTCTCTGATGTGTCTGTGCCCGCACACACGCACGCACGCAAACCACAAGGAAAAGCAACAAGAGACAGCTGTCAATTGTTGTTAGGTGAGTGCTGCATGCAGCGCTTAACTATTGTTCTTCATAAGTGTCATTCTTTCTTTCTTTCCTCTTTATTATTCTCTAAAACTTTGGGACCTATCTGCTTCCTCAAATTTTCACCTAGAGACACCATTCATATTTTAAAATGTTCAGAATAGCTTGGAATCACGCGCTTCTTTTCAGATTTTTTAAATATTTTATACTTTTAAGATATTCTACTTTAAAAATACTATCTTTTTTTAACATGGGAGTCAATGGGAGGACGGCAGAGCGGTCCTCTGGTACTTCAACTGTTTAAGACGTAACTAAATACATTTTCTTCGTTAACAAATCTACACACTTGTATCTTCAATAATATCCTAACGGAATTTCGATATCATTTAAACTTTCTTCAGAATCAGTTTTAGTTTCATACCGGCTTCGTTTGTAGCTGTTTTCATTGAAGACGTATGCCCATACTGACACTCCTACTCTTTAAGGCACAGTAACTCAATCATTTTTCAACCGTTTACCTTCGTTCAAACCATTTAACAAATCTAAACACTTGTATCTTCAATAATATCCAAACAGAATTTCGATATCATTAAAACTTTATTCAGAATCACAATTTGAGTTTCATACCGGCTTCGTTTTCAGTTAGTCTCATCGATTTACGTTACTGATATACTTGCTTGTTACATATTACAAGAGACGATCAAAGATGGCCCCTTGATATTTAATCTGGTCCATTACTGGTTAATGACAAACTAATTATCAAGTTAGCAGTAATTTGCCTGCACAGAAAACTGCATATTTTTGGCGAATGACAAGAGATGTGAAATTAGCATCAGTTCTACTAAAGGGAGGCTTTTTGAGCCTGAAAAAATGTAGAGAAAGCTTTGTAAAAAGGGTTAGGGGCAATTCAACTGTAAGCAAAGCAAAGAAACAAACAGGAGAAAGGTTTTCAGTTCAAAATTCTTGACCCTGTTCTTTATTGGCTTTGCTCTTTAGAGACTTGATTTCTTTGATACGTTCGTCAGCTCTACATCCTTGTGCCAATTCTAGTGATAATCTAAGCCATCTGAAGTCTCCCTGAACGCAAAGGAGACGCAGCCTATCCTAAAGCCCCGTAAATTGTGAATTGAAAAACCCGGGAAGCCCTGCATACAATTCCTGCCATGGGACGGGCAAGATCTAAACAACTTAAGTGGTTTTGTGAGTCTTGCCATAAATAACTTGACATAAAGCAAAGGTATTAATACTGGCTAAGTCCTAAAGTATAGGGGCAGTCTCTGGTCCCACACGCCTGCTTGACAGGCAGTGCTTAGGGTTGAACATACTTTTCTGCTATGATACCGTAGCACTTGGAGGTGAACCTCTACATGCAGGACAGGACTTTATATGGGGGCTGACACTGCCTGGAGGATGATCATCAGACATCTACCAATCTCAGATATCTCAGATCTCCCAGATTTCCGATCCGAGGGGTTTAGCAAGGAGGTTAAACCAATTTCTCCGGGTTCCATCACCGTGGCGATAAAACAAATGGCTCCGGGCTCCGCCATCGCTATTAACGAGGGCTGGGAGCCAAACAGGGTCATAGCTTGGGTAAAACACAAGTATTATTCTTAGTGTTACGGAGAGACTATATTAAGTTTGGCCTCTACAGAGAAAGGTTAATAAATCACCCAGCATATATGCCAATGCTGTAACCCCTAAAGTGGTCATGAATACGATATGATATACATATATATATAACCTGATGAGAATATATATGAAGGGGACAATGGCACATTTCACATTACCCATATCTTTTACCTCCTGGCCACAACAGGATTAGGCTATTACAGAAACTTCTTAAATACAAATAAATAAAAATGCAACAATGCTGCATGTAGCTGCCGTATTTTGTCTTTCATCCCTGCAAGATCATGCTCGGCAATCATCAAATATAAGAAGCATAGGAAAAGCATATAAATAAGACAAAAAGCAGCAAAGAAAACACATAAGAAACCCGTTTCTCGCCAAAGAACTCATAATCACAATGCACATTTCTTAAAAGTATTACGGATGTATGTTGTAAAGCACAGGACCAAAATAAAATAAAATTGATTGAAATATGTATTTAATTCACCGACAAAATCAGGGGAATGTTTTTGTGTTATTTTCTGCTCGGCAGCCATCCGCAATGATTGATGTTGCTAATTTTATTGAAGAAAGTATAAAAAAATAAAAAAGGTTGAACTCAGCAGCCTTGAAAAGGCAAAGCAAACAGAATGGTTATACAGCATTTCTCGTAACGACTATGTAGTCACATACTATAAGTGCACTGTTATGTGACAAATTTAAGGTATACACTGTTTTGCTGCCAAATATTTATGCCCAATAGTATAACTCACTAGCTCCTATTCCTGGCATTCTACCAACTTTTTTGAATCCATCTAATCCATCCTACTGCCCCCCCCCACCCTTCCCCTTCCATCTTCCACATCCAGCTCTTCCCTTAATCTTTCTCCACCCAGAAGAATTCCCTCTTGACTTGTTTGAGGAACAATCAGAGAGCGAGAGCGCGCGCGAGAGAGAGAGAGAGAGAGAGAGAGAGAGAGAGAGAGAGAGAGAGGAGAGAGACGAGAGAGATAGAGAGAGAGAGAAAGAGAGAGAGAGACGTGGGGGGCCACTGTCTAAGTGGTCGCAATCAATTGTAATCTAGCGGCTGGCGATGCTTTCTGAGAGGAAACCCATCAACGTTTTATATTGGGTGTCAGTGTGGGTGAATTGGGTATGGGGGGGGGGGGGGGGGGGGGGGAATTATGTTCTTACAGCTCAGATCCACCTTCCTCCCCGATCTGGAGGAAGTTGGAAAGGAGCTCCTATGGGCTCGCTGTGAAGACACAAGATCTAGAGTGCACTTACCCCCCTGATAAAGAATAACTACGCAGCTTGTGCTTGTGGTGATTGCTTTTGTGGTCCCATCTCCTTGCCCCTGCCTCTCAGAGTAGAGCAACGAAACTCTGAATGCGGCTCCCTATATATCGCTCTCTGAGGTGATTTGGCGCAGAAAGGGAACAGGTGTCGGCTTTTTAATACCTTATCCCGAGAATGTGCGAAAATATACCTTGCAGAGATAAAAGCAAATCAAATTGGATACAAAGATGGCCTTTAAAAAGGGGGTTGGAAGGCACCGGCTGGGGTATTAGTTATGTGTTGAGCAATAGAAGTGGTTCTCTACAGAAAATCTGCCATCTATCTCTTAAATTAAACTTAACATTTAATTTTATGCAGACAAATAAAGATAAAATAAAACCTTGAAGCACCAAAATACTTAACACCTAGGAAGACATAGGAAGATACTGTAAACCTTTAACATGTGCATGAATTGTGAGGATACAAAAAACACTCCCACCTATAACATAAGCTGTGGTGTTGACAGACCAATGCCAGTAGGTTAGCTTTTTTATTAATTGCTTATTATTAATTGCGTAAAAAGCATTTCAACTATAAAATAGTTGATTATAAAAGGTCACATGCATGTCATGTCAGGGACAAAACCCTATATAACTTTTCTTTGAGCCCAAAGTCTGCCATATTGAATTGGGCAAAGATACTGTCCATCAAAATTAAAAATATACCCGGAACAAAAGAGGCAAACATTCCCTTTCATTCACGGGAGGGGCTATATTTTGTCAGATTGCTGAAAATTGGGAAAAGTCGTAATTTGCCAGGCTTGAATGACAGAAGGAGCAGTCTATTGTCGAACAGCCAACCCACTTTCTTTTCCCCCAAAGGAGTAAAACAAAAAGAAAATTCCTCTTTTCAAGGACCTTCAGCAGATTGCACTGCTGTAGAAGACAGTCCTTAACATGGAGCCCTTTCAAACACGGTCTCCAAGCATCAATCCCTAGTCTATCATCTTCGAGAATGACTCACGCATCGGGGTTCATGTCACCTTGAGACTTTTTCAAGAGCATTCAAGTATACCAGCCTTGACAACGCGCTCCTGGTGCACATGCGTGTCTGAAGTAAAAAAGAAACGAGAACCGGAGTGTGAGATGGAGGAGCTGTCTCTCCAAGCCCCATCTCACCGCTGATGGATCTCTAGCAGTCAATTTAAACTCCCTGGCTTCTGCAGGTGGTTATATCATCCCCTAGACCTAGGCCTCCCCAAGGCTCTGGCTTCCGACAAGTTATGTTGGATATGGAGACACGTGCTCCACATGACTCCTGGTCCAAACCAAGAGGACCAATACATCATGACAAAGTCAAGGGCCGAAGGGCCTGCACACACCTGAGGGGCTCAGTGTACACATGGAGGGCACGCTTTAAGAGCATCGGCTTTCATTCCCCTCCCATGTTAATCAATGAGCACTTCTATACACATTTTTCTTAAGCTGATCAATTCAAAAGTCCTATAGAACAAAGGGCCCGTTGACGAGGAGGACCTCGTAACGATAACCACAGAGGAATGGAAAAAGGCAGCCGCTGGATATATCTTGGCGTCAAAGCACTCCCCCAATTTTCCCTCTTTGACCCTCTCTTTCCATCTTCTGTCTGAAAACACACACACACACACACACACACACACACACGCACTCACACACACCAACAGACACACACACACACACACACACACACACACACACACACACACACACACACAGTCTCCCCCCCCCACACACACATACATCAACCCACACACACCCACACACACACCCATCAGTGCATGAGGGATGGCAACTGCTACATTATTCTGAAGGCAGTGATGTTAAAGTGGTACTGGAGGGGAGCCTGGCAAGGTGCTAGGCTGTGATGAAATTAAATGTGGCAGAAAATGCCTGGGAGAGATGGCTGGAGATGGAGGCATCCTGTTGAAGAGCCCTCCTGCTCCTGACGGACAGCCAGCAGTGGCCCAAGAACATTTTTATTGGGTTGGTCAGAAGGGGCCCGGGGACAAGCCCGGGGGTCACACCACGGAAGGTGCTAGTGAATCACCCAATGAAATGGGTCAATTGATCACTGTGGAGGGCCCGCTCAAGTGCGACTCAAAGGAAAAACATAAAGTGTGGAATTTACAAAGATATTCTACCTTTTATATCTTATTTATTTATAAACTAAGATTGACAGGAATTAGATTACATTCTTAACAGAGCCCTTAATACACCAAGGCTAGTGGGTGTAATGTTGGTGAGAGCCATCAATGACTTAGTGCACGCACATTCTAGAGAAAATAGGAGAAATGTTTTCTCAGGATTTAAATTGTATGAATAGCCACAAGGTTAGCCCGTACTTGACACAAGCATTATTCAAAATGAATATGTGCATTCATACAATGAATGCATGTGGGGGCAGATTTGTATTGCAATTCTGCACCTACGCGTATGTGTGCAAAATAAGCCACCATTGAATGTGTAAACAAAATCATGTGCAAAACACATTATAAGTAATGAAGGTTCTCAGTAACTAATCAATAATTAATAAATATTAGCTATTGATTGCAGGAATGTGCTCAGGAAAAAGGCAAGTTGTAACGCATACATAGTACACTAACCCATTAACTAACCATGAACTAACACTTTGCCTGCTTAAGTGAATTGATTGATTGCAGCCACGTTGCAGTAGCCAAATTGAAGGATTCAATTATTACATTTAGAGAATGGACATAAAAGAAAGTGAAGTTAGGCCTTGGTGTGATGCATAGGTTGCCATCCCAATAATATAGTTTGTAGATATGTAGGTATTCTTGGGTTGTCTTGCCAAAAAATAGAGAAGTACATCTTTTATCAGAGCATCCGATTAACGTTATCTATAATATATGACCAAAGGACG